>NW_020954557.1:41041633-41454779 GCF_900497805.2 Vombatus ursinus | reverse complement strand
ATCCATCCATCCATCCATCCATCCATCCATCCATCCATCCATCCATCTATCCATCCCATCAATTAGTCAATTGTTTAATGGATGGATGGAAGCCGGATTCACGTTAAATGCCCCATGTTATAAACTTAAAATGATTTATTTATCAACTATTATGCAAGCACTGGGAATACAAATACAAAAAGTGAAAAAATTTCTACTTACCACAACCTTACATTCTATTTGGAGAAACAACAAATACATAAAACATAAATATAAAATTAATAAATACAAACATATACCAAGTAGTTAAATACAAGGTAGTTCAGGAGAAAGAGCACTAGTAGTTAATTGATAAAGGCTTTATGAAGAAAATGGTATTTGAGCTGGGTCTTTATGGAAGAGAGGGACTCTATGAGACACACAAGTAATGATAGAGCATATCGCAGGCATGGCGGATGGCCAGTGCGAAGGGATAGAGATTGGAAGATGGAGTGTCTCGTGTAAGAATCAGAAGGAAGAACAATTTGACTAGATCACAAAGTGTGGAAGGGGGGGGAAATGTCCAATAAGAGTAGGAATTATAGATTGGGGTAGGGTTGTGTAGGGTTTTTAAATCTAAACAGAAGAGTTAATATTTTATTCCAGAGACAATAGGAAGCCAATAGAGTTAATCGAATAGGGGAATCAGATGGTCATATTTGAGCTTAAGGAAAATTACTGTGGGAGCAGGTATGTACAATACACTAGAGAGGTGAGGGAATTGGGGCAAGGAAACCATGCAAGGACACTATTGTAATAATCTTGGTGAAAGGTGATGAGAGCCTTAATTAAGGTGTTAGCTTCCATCCAGAAGTCCTCATGAAACAATGAGATGTAATTACCAAGAATCCAAAGGTCTGCCAGAAAATGAGGGAAGGCTCAAGGATCATCAAATCCTAGACAGCCTGGATAGGAAACTCCCAATACCATGTCTTCCATCTTGACCCCAATTAGCATTGTTCCTCACACCTAAGGCATACTCAATACTTGCTCCCTGATCATTTATTACTGACCATATTTAACAATTTATCTGGTACTAGAAGGAGGCATGGGACCTACATAACAGGATCTATTTCTTCCCAGGGTGGTTGTGACGATAAAATGAGATAATATTTGTAAAGTGCTTCGCATACTCTGAAGTACTATATAAATGCTATATGTTATCATTAATTAAGTTAATATTTTCTAAATAATACTTTTAAAAATTCTAATATTTTATTAATAATAATAAAAGGTCTCTGAATAGCCAAACTTGCTACAGAGTTGATGTTGCTTACTCCTCCTGCCTTCACTCACAGCCTATTTACCTTTACTTTGCATATAGTTCTAACAAGCTTGGTAATCTGTTTCATAAGCCCCTAATATATTAGAAAGCAGTAAAGCATAAAGAGACTGACAGGTACTATTATAGATAGGTACACTGACAACAATGAGAAGCGACAGCTGGAAGCCAAACAAAGGAAAAGACAAATTACTTTTTAGACCAATAATGCATTTTAGAAAGATTTCCACAAAAAGAATCTGATTAAAATAAAAATAGCTTCATTGCTTAAAGAAACAAGCATGGGTTATCCAAAAAACTCAGCTACTCACTACAAATTTCCTCAGGGTTGTAGAGAACAAAGGTCAAGCTCTATATGTCAAAGCTAGAGAACCAAAGGGAATTCATGTCTTCAAGAAAAAAAACAAAAAACCCCTCAGCAGATCCTCAACTGGTGTCCTTTTTCCCCATCTATTGTCAAATTTAGCCATTGTTCATTTGCTCCTCCTTTCATTATAATCATTAGTAGTTGCTAATGAAATACAATCTGTTAGAATTGGACAAATTTTCCAGCACCTTTTCCCAAATTCCAGTACAATTTTCCAAAATTTCCAGTATCTTTACATGCCAAAACTTTTCTGTGAAACAGATATTTATGTAACAAATTTATCCTTCATACTGAGGAAGCATGGTGGAGTCCAGAAAACATGAGACCTAGAATCAAGGGAGTTGGGTTCTTGTACTGGCTTTCCATTTAGCTATATCAAGAGGTAGTATGGTAAATAGTGAATAAAGTGCTGAACCCAAAGCCAGGAAGACCTGGGCTCAAACCTGCACTTCTGACACTATCTGCGCGACCAGGGATGGATACCTTAGCTTCTTCATCTCAAAAAATGGGGCTAATGGAAATACCAAGACTTGTGGCACCTACCTCCTAGGGTTAAAGTGAGGCTTAATGGAGATCAGGCAGACAGACCCTAAATAATACTAGTGAAGGTGGCACCTACTTGTAGCAATACATAACCTCAGGCAAGTAATTGACCCTCTCTGGCACTCTGTAAGATGAGGAGGTTGGCTCAGATGACCTCTAAGGTCCAGTTCTAACAAACTCTCTGCCTGTATCTTGGAATTTTATAACCTCAATAACAAGATAAGCAAAATGTTCTCAGTTGTGAGCTACTGGACCAATCCTGGTAACTTGTTCTATTGCCTGAGGGAATCAGTGGGGCTGCAGCTCTAAACCATTCTATTTTGCAGGCAGCTGAATCCCAGAGAAAGGGAAAATGTGTTCAGTGTTGTAGGTGGCAAATTTTGCTGAGCATCTCGAGATATTTGCATGTATTCCTCAGTTATTTATTATCATATAATTAGAGATTATCTTCTAATTCAGCAAAGCTGAAAACTCAGGATTATAAATGCAAACATAGATAAGGTTTGCCAATAGCCACTAATCCATTTGCCTAACATTCAGTCCAGCAAATGCTTATTAAATAATATGTTAACACAAAGAATAATGTATTTTGAGTGATAAGAATATTGCTTTACCTATTTTATTTCTTGTACAGCAAAATAAGCATGTTGATTAAAAAAAAACATAAACAAAAAACAACCCTTCCCTCATCTGGTAATTTTTACAAATTTATTTGTTTAAAGGAAACTCACCTATGCCTGGAAAGAACTCCCTCCATATCTTCAACTGTTCAGGCCCCTCCCTTTCTTTCCCTTTCTTCAAGCCCAATTCAGATACTCACTTTTTCTAAATTATCATTATAGCTGAAAATGATCCCTGACTCCTCTCCTACTGTATTTCTTATAGTTTTCTGTTTGACCTTTTCGGGCACTCAATCATGTTTTAACTCAAAAGATACTATCTTCATGCCCTTGGGCAAGTCACTTCATCTCTGTTTGCCTCAGTTTCTTCATCTATAAAATAAGCCATGAGACAATGTTTGTAGCGCATTTAGCACAGTGCCTGGAATGGAGTAGTTGCTTAATAATTCTTGTTTGCTTCCACTCTTGTTTTCATGTTTTTCATGTTATTATTTAAATGTGAGGCTAAGGATTTGTTTCCCCAACAGAAAATAGGAAAGTACTAAAGGTTTTTGCACAAAGGATTGACACTGTCAGAGCTTTGCCATAGGAGGATTATTTTTGCAGCTGTGTTAACGATTGATTGGTGCTGGGGGTTGGGGTGGGGATTGGAAGTAGGGAGATTAAGTAATATGCTATTACAATTGTTCAAGAAAGACGTTTTGGAGGCTGAAGTGGTGTGGTAGCAATGTGAATGAGGAGAAGATAAATATTATAGAAGCAGGAAAGGAAGGGGATGAGAATAGGCATTTTTTTTTTTGCTTTTTGGAGAGGCAATTGGGGTTAAGTGACTCTCCCAGGGTCATAAGAAGGCATTTTTAAAGTGCGCATTATGTGCCAGGCACTGGGCTAAGCATTATACAGATATTATTTCAATTGTTCCTCACAACAACCTGAGAAATATGATCCCTATTTTACAGTTGAGGAAAGTGAGGAAGTGAGAAGTTAAGTGATTTGCCTGGGGTTACATAACTGGGAAGCATCTGAGTCTGGATTTGAACTCAGGTTTGACCTCAGGCTTCCATCACCTCTATCCAGTGCATTACCCAGATGTCTCAACGACAAGACAATTCAACTGACTGAATATTGGGGATATATCCACACATGTGAGAGAGAGACCATAAAACAATTTCTAGGTTCCAACCTTTGTTACTGGATGTGTGGTAGCACCCTCAAAAGTAAGATGGAAGTTTAGAAGAGAATTAGGTTTGGGGAAAGGGGGAAGATACATCATCAACATATTTAGATTAGGGAGCCATCTGCATAGGTATAACTGAATTCACAGGAAAAAATGAAGTCACCAAGGGAGAGAATATAGGAAAAGAGGTGGCCAAAGACAGAGCCTGAAGGGATACCCATGGTCAAAGCATGGGAAATGGAAGATGAATCAGCAAAGGAAGAAAAAGGCAAGAAAATCAGAAGGGAATGGGGTCATGGAATCCAAAGGAAGAGAGAGAATTTGGGAGAGTATGGTCAAAATCATGGTGCCACAGTGGAAAAAAATCAGATTTCTAATCAAAAGGATCTGGTCAAATCAAATCCAATAACCTCTGTGGAGTATAGCTTTCTTATCTGCAAACAAAGGGGGTAAACTAAATGATCACTAAGATTCTTTCTAGCTCTAAATCTATGATCAATATGAACAGTCTCAGATGTTGCTAAGAAGTAGAACACGAAGAAAATGCTATGGGATTTTATAATAAAAAAAATCATAGATTGACTTTGACAGAGCAATTTCAGTAGAGTGATTGCCATATTAATGGAATTGAGGAATGAATACATGGTGAGAAAGGGGGGTCGATGAGTATGCACTATTCTTTTTAGGAGTTTATCAATGAATAATAGTTATAATAATAAAGGCTACCATTTATATAATGTTTTTAACATTTGTAACATTTTTACATACATTCTGTCCACTGATCTTCATAAAAAACCTGTGTTGTTATTGAAATAGTTGCTCCTATTTTGCAGATAAGGAAACTAAAGCCCAGACAGGTCAAGTGACTTACCATTCCATAGCTAATTAGTATCACAGTCAGGATTTGAACACAGATCTCTCCTGACATCAAGTCTAGCATCCTCCCCATGAAAGGGAGGAGACATATACAGTGATATCTTACATGAGTAAACAGTCCAAGTGAAGGGGTTTTTTTTAAAGATAAACAGAAATATGTATAGAATGATTTTACATATATATATATATATTTGTGTCTAATGGTAGCCATCTCTAGGGTGAGGAGGGAGGGAAGAAATAAAAGGGAAAATAAGAAATGTATATAGTACCTTTATTATATTTTTAAAAGGAACAGCAAGTTGTACATAATAGATTTGCAGTTTCATGTGCAATTTTTTTTATTATACTATGTTATGGGAATGCTTGTTTTAGTCCATAAATTAAAAATAAAATAAATAATAATTTTGAAAGATAGATGAGGGTTAAATGTTACTTTTAAAAAGCTATACATAATAGAGGTTCATGGTTTCATATGCAAACCTCTTTCTTTGTTCTTTTTTGTATATGAAAATGTTCATGTGCATTGATATTTGTCAAGGTCATAATGTAAAAAAAAAAAAGGAGGAGAAAAAATTCTATCAATGCTTCAAGGAATAGGGTCTGGACCTGTGATTTTATGAATTTAGGGAATTTCCAGATGAGGAAGTTCCATCCACCAATGCAGACTGGTGCCTTCTCTGCAATGCATAATCTTAGAGAGTTGCTTAGAGCATTGAGAGGTTAAGTGCCTTGCCCAGGTTCACACAGCTATCATGTATTAGCGACAGGGCCCTTCTGGTTTCAAGGTAAACCTCTACTACAGTTTGGTGGCAAAGAAGATACAGTACTGGATCTGGAGTTGGGAAGACCTGAATTCAGAGTACAGCCTCACATATTAATTATGTGATACCGGGAAAAATCACTTACCTGCTGTCTGCCTCAGTTTCCCCATCTATAAAAAGGGAGTAATAATAGCATCTATCTCACAGTGGTTTTGTGAGGATAAAATGAGTTAATGTTTCTAAAGTGCTTTGCAAGCCTTAAAGAGCTACAAAAGCCATTATTATTATTATTAACTATACTACACACTCTAATGCAGCTTAAATCCTACCTCCACCATTCAGCCTTCCCCACCGCCTTTGGCCCATGCTGTGTTCCTTCTTCTTTGAACTTTACACGTATATTCTGCATAACATAGTGTAACACTTGATTATATACCATCTTACATTGTTCTGTTAATAATTATGATAATAGCTGACATACAGAGAGAACATTTTAAAGCTCATGAAAAGCTTTATATACTTTAACAAATAAAAGAGGTGAGACGTGGTATATTTATAAGCAGCAGGGAAGGAACCAGTAAGATGCAAAGAAATTAAAGAAGTGGGGGAGGGAGGAATAGTCAATAGGTAAGGTCCCAAAGAAGACAGGAGAGATTGGCGTAAGCAGGACGCGATCAAAAGCACAAGCAGAGGTGTTAGGCTCAGTCATCAATCAACAAGACTTTATTAAACGCCTACTATGTGCCAGGCACTGTCTTAGGCTCTGGAGAAGGGCCACCTCATCCTCTATGACTCGAACAAACAAGAAAAGGTAGAAAGGTTTTACAGGATGGAGTAGCAGGTTGAGGAAGCTCACCATAGATGGCCTTGATTTTCTCACAAAAGTAGGAGGAAAGGTAATTCGCTGAGAGACAGGGGAATCCAGGTGGCCTTGGAGGCTTAGGCAGAAAGGAGCAAGTTCGGTACAGCCATTGTGAAGAGCAGAGAATCAGGGAGGGGAAAGGGGACTTCTGAGCATCAAGGAGGGCCCAGGTAAAGGAAGATAGGGAATGTTTAGTGAAGGTTGGTATTGTATCGTCACCTCCTCCGATTAACATTAGCGGCTCAGGAAGAGGAGTGAGACGTTCCTCTTGTCCACTGAATGATGTCCCAATTCCTCAGCCTGTCAGTCAATCTCGTCCAAATCTACCACCTTTACTCCCTTCATGATCCAGTCGATTCCCAACTCCCCACCTCTATCCATCTCATTCTGTATACATTGACTGTCCTTCCCTTCCATCTCTGGTGGATGAAATCCTAACCATCTGACAAGGGCCCAGCCAGATGATACCTCCTCAATGAAGCCTTCCTTGATCCCTCCAGCCTAAAGTTTTTTCTCCCACCTCTAAGTTTTCATAACCATTTGCCTTTCTCTTGTACACATCACATGTCTTACCTCTCTTGCTAGATCCAAAGCTTCCTGAAGCCAAGGACTGTGTCTGAAATGAATGAAGGAATTTCTAAAAATTTACTATTTTCAATCACTACGCTAAGCCCTGGAAATACTCCCTGTCCTCAAGCAGATCACACTCTAATGAGAAGAGGCAACACATAAAAGAAGATTCAGCAGAGGCCCAGAGGACTTGAGAGTAGAGTGGGGTAAACAATGAAGCCCGGGGTCCTCGGGTTAGTATTCTTATCTATAAAGTTACAAGCTTATCCATCTTTGTGTCCTTATCACAGTGATTTACAAAGAGTTGATAATAACTATTTGTTGAGTAAATGGTTGACATCTGATGTCATTTTCTTTCCTGGAGAAAACAGATAACTAAGATTAATTGAATTATATGCGTGTGTGTGTGTGTGTGTGTGTGTGTGTGTGTGTGTGTGTGTGTCTGTACAGAAAACATGATATGAGTGTGGTTTAGAGAGTTTCTCATCTACAGCAGAGTGCACGGGCTTCAGTGCATGAGATTTGTAAAGGCCATGTTAAGCATGCAGAGGCCTTTTTCGTCTGCTTCCATATTTGGAAATGTATTCAGGTGGATTTTTGCTACTGCTGAAGTCTTATCTCCAGTTATATGGGTTGTTACTATAAATTGTATCAATAATTTGGCAGATTTTGCTGGCATTTATATTTCATTTTTCAACCTAATCATTTACATACTTAACTGATGTCTATTGTTATTGGAGGTCATTAACAAAACAAAAGTTTGTCTGTTGAATCTGGCATATTTTTATTTACTCATTTGTTCCTTAGATGCCTGTTTTTAAAACAACCTTTTGCATTAATGGGAAAAAAAAAATCTATTAAGAAATTGGTCAACCCAGGCACTGTCGCTTAACACTGATTTTGGTCAATCGATAGATTTTAGCTATAAGGGGTAGAATGAACACACATATCAACTGCTTTGAAGATGATGGCTACATGGTTCTGGTCATGTCCCTTTGGACAAAATGTGCAACAAGTGACTTTGGAATGAGTGCTAGGAGAAGTTCTAATTTCTCTTTTGCTAAGAAACCTTCATAAATAAAGGTTGCTTTGCAACAAAATTCCAACTTCACTATTCTTGCAATTCCTGAACTCCTAATAGTTAAATCTCCACATAAGCCTTTCTCCGATATCTCACTGAGGCAGGAAGAGAAACCTGGATTCTTGCAGGCTATATCCCAGGAGCAGAGGCAGGTTCTGTCATGGAGAAAGACTTCAAATATAGTCCTGCAACAGATTTTGCTTGCTGTCTAAGGACTATCATAATTACGTATGAGAGATCCATCACTAATAGGCTGGCCAATGAGTGATGAATTGTTTGGCTAAGGCAGTCCATGAAATAAATGACCTTTGATTCAGTGTGACCTCCTTCCATTCAGTGATGGTGGCAAAGTATCAGATAAAGAAGCATTACAAAGAATTGCACAATTTTTAGACCATGTGTAAATATTAATTAGTGGTTTTGTAAATGTGAGGTCCTTATTCAATGGTATAAGAATCCTCCAGTATATACTATCATTAGATCTTAATGATATTGATTCATCTTAATCTACATAAAAGCATTAAATATAAGGAAGTTGCAACTTATTGGACAGATGGCTCATGGGTTATCCTTTGGAGAAGTAATTTTAAAAAATGGCACAGCTGACATTATTGTGAGTCCAAAATAAAAAACAAAACATCATTTCATAAGATATTTGGCTATCTCATCTTGAAGTACAAAGAATAAGCAAAAGGACCATCATGAAAATAATCATAACCTATTCCCCTCCCTCTAATCCCATGTGTCTTTTATTTACATTCTCCCACCAATCATCCAAACAAGGGGCCACCTAATGATCTGGGATCCTTCTTTTAGATAGGATATTGATATTATACAAATATGAATGAAACATGGATGTTGCACAACAAAGGCAGTGTTAGCAAATAATGTCTGGATTTGGAGTCAAGAAGACCTAATTTCAACTTTTTTTCTCAGATACCCTGAATAAGTCACTTATCTGCTCTGGGTTTCAGTTTCCTCTTCTGTAATATACAGACCATAATGATGCTGACCTCACAGGGTTGTTGTAAGGATAAAATGATATAAGATACACAAAGAACTTTTCAAACTTTTAAGTATTATTAAAATGTAAGTGATTATTATTATTATTATTATTTCTGCTATCTCTCACTTTTTGCTGCATAACAACCCACCTCATTTTCTTGTCATAAATTTGTTTGATGATAATATGTTGCTACTTATTCACACACACCATTTGCCTCTCCATTGCCCTTTGGATGACCCACAAATTTAATTCTTTGGAAATTGTGGTATTCCATGACTCACATCTAAACATCATTACCAGAAGAATATTGATGTAAAAAAAAGATAGGCTTTTGTTTCAGGGAGAAGCTCATTAAAGCTTATTAAAAGCACTGTGTTTAAATTCCCAAATGCAATCAATCCCATTTCCTCCTTTTATTCAATTCGGGTCTTAGCTCACTGACCAGCCACAGAATCTGCCCAAGATAAATGCACTAAGGAACGAGTTCTATCACTCCAAATGTATATCATAGCCTAGAAAATAGGTATTAGTTGTTTGCTTACTTTTTTCTTATATGGATGGTTGAGGGAGTCTCTTTTGAGCAATGATGTATTATACTTAGGAGGATTTGCAATGCCCCAGCAAAATGTAACCCACAAACAAAACCTCATCATATATAGGGGATACACTGGAGAAGGAAATGGCTAACCGTTCCACTATCTTTGCCAAGAAAATCCCCATGAACCAAGTTTATGGGGTCACATAAAGTGGGAGATGACTACAGTGACTAAACAATAATAACACTGGCCCCGGCAGGTAGTGAAAACAAAGGATAATTGACAGAGAGCCTGAAAAACTTCACTGGCACCGATTTAATATTAAAAGATGAAGTTTCCCAGAAGATTGGCTGGAGCCCCTATGTAGAGGAAATGGATGAATTAGACAGAATGAACAGGCAAGCACATATTATAGTCTGCCCCATCAGTGAGCACACAGATCTGCAGACAGACTGAAGACTGAGTCAATGTGGTATGATCAAAGTACAGAATTTCCTGTCACTGGCATTATTCAAGCAGTCTGGATGATCACTTGCTCAGGAAAGATGTAGAGGACATTCCTGAAATGGGCTGGGGGCTAGACTAGAAAACTTAGATGCTTCTTTCAAATTTTAGTATTCTACAATTTCAAAATTAATCTTAGCTTAAAAAGATTTGTGTCTGACCAGAAGTAGTCCTAAAAAACCTTAATGTCAGATAACCTGTGAACTGTGACTAAAAGGGACGATTTTAAATTGTTCCATCATTGGGATGTGTTGGAGCAACAGTTCATGAACGCAGGGCATGCATAAAAAATCTAGAGCAGGGTATGCCTCTTGCAAATGGTACTTTCCACATGGACCAGATTGGACACAGAATCATGCTGTAGTGAATTGAGGGTCCTTGGAATGGAGTAAAGAACTTTGATATCACAATGCATACAACTACTCTGATTCTAAAAGATCTAAACAAACAAACAAACAAACAATGAAGTCCATGAGGGTCAGGGCCATGCTTTGAGTGTTTATATTATTTTCTTCTATTTTTGATGTCTCATACTACCTTATGTAGCACTTTGCATGTAGTAAGATCTTAATAAACATTTGTTGAATTTACACATAGTAAGCACATAATGAGTGAATGAGAAAGATAAATGGAAGATTCCATTTGTGGGAATAAACAGGTTTGCTTGTTCCTAGATATGCTTTGGTTCTCTGATAACAATCAAAAGAGATCCGTATAAGAAAAAAACATAAAATATTTTGCAAACTCGAGTGCTATAAAGGGACAAATAACATCATTATGAATTTAAAGGATGATTATGGGCTAATAGAAAAAGATGCAGTGCTTTCCTTAGGGGAAATAATTTAAATTAACAATGGACCTAAAATACATACAACCGAAAAATGTTCTCTTTGGGAATTAAGATAAATGCCTGCCATGCAGAGAAGAGTGAGAAAACGACCAAGCAACCAAGATTGGGTTGATTTCACGGGGTCAAGGGTCACCAAGAGGCCGAGAGCTGGGGCTGCGTCTGCAGACAGCACTTTTAGAGCAAGAATTGGCAAATGCAGAAAAGGAATCAGTGTTGGTCCCCTTCAGTAACTCTTAAATAAAAGGATGGTATACAGAATAAGAAGTGGTTTCCTGTGGTTCCCTTCATGAACGAAGCACTGCAGCTCAAAGCAATTGAATAAGATTGAAAACCAAGTGTTGGCTAGGGGTGATGATCTATTTATCACAAAACCGTGGGGGTGAGGCTGCCAGAAGATGGAGCAGGACACATGTACACACAAAGCATCTGTTAAGGTCTGGGCAGAAAATGGATGAATGAATGATCATGTGATCAGCTGGGCCTGATGCTAAAACTATATATTTAGTAGGAATGCATATATAACTTAAGTATTAGGTACTTTCCCTGAAGAAGGCAACTGGGTGATGAAGTGGCTAGACCTAGAGTCGGGAAGATCTGAGTTCAAACCCTGCCTTAGACACTAGCTGTATGACCTTGAGCAAATCACTTAACTCTGTTTGCTCAGTTTCCTCATCTGTAAAGTGATCTGGAGAAGGAAATGGCAAACCACTCTAGTATCTTCACCAAGAAAACTCCAAATGGGATCATGAAGAGTCAGACACAACTGAACATCAACCTTCCCTTAAAGTAACATCACCTTTAAAGTAACATCCTTTTCTGCATCAAGTTAAAAGTTCTCTCCAGCTGCAAACATTTATTTTAACTTTTGGCCAAGTTTTTGGAAACTCTGTCAGCGGGCAGCAATCTGGAGCTTAAGAACAGCCACAAATAAGACTGGAAGCAAAGCCAAAAAGTGAACACTACTGTCTATAACAGCAGCAGATGGGGACAGAAGCAAAGAGGAATACTCACTCAGCAAGATGACAAGAACCATAGGGTAGGCATTTCAGTCTGGGGAAGGAGCCAAAGCATGCAGGTAGGGAGACTGCTCTACTGGACTCATAAATGAGAGGGTAGTTTAATCAGAAAACTGAAATTGAAACAACAGAAGGAAAGACTCATTGGAGCTAGCAAGAAGAAATCAATGAGAAGTATCCAAGATGTCAGTAGCTCAGAAAAGCTGGAGGAACAGACAGATTACCCAAAATAGGACCCCCCTGGGACAAAGTAACAATGCCTCCTAGAGAAAATCAGAACAAGCCTTTTGAAAGGGGTTGGAGAGAATTCTCCTTAGAGAGGCATATGTGGCATGTGGACCCTGGCCTGGAAACATCTATGAGGCAGTGCATTTCTGCACTTGGAGACTCCCATGAATCTTTTTGCTCTAATCTTTGAACAGCTCATAGATAATATTTGTAAAGTGTTTTGCAAACCTTAAGACACTGTATAAAGGCTCACTCTTATTATTAATTCTACCATGAAAGAAACTGCTATTTATTTGTATAAACTAAGCTGAGCCAAGAGCAATTTGTGGCAACTTGGATACAGAAAGAATATTTGAAGGCATCACCACAGACATGGATGCCTTAAAAAGGAAATGTTTCAGTCATTCAGTGAGGATAAGGGATGATAGGTGGACAACCTAACTGTACCCAACACATTTTATAAGAAATAACCAAAGAGCAGGGCTTCCAATATGTTGGGAAGGTTCTCTACAGAAGACAAGGTGTATGTATTAGTAGAGTGGAAATTGTAATCTGTTCTGGTGGCAAGGATGCCCACACTGATGAAATCAGTGATTCACCTAAGAATATATGTATGTATTACACACACACACACACACACACACACACACACACACCTTTATTGATTATTTCCAATTTATCCTGTATATAGCTTGTTAGTTGTGTGCTTGTCATCTCCCCCATTACACTGTGAGCTCCTTTGGACCAGGGATCATCTTTTATATTTCTTTGTACTCTCAGCTCTTAACAAAATCCCTGGCACAAGTAGGCACTTAATAAATGTTTATTGACTCATAAACATTCATACGTGCACTTATACACAAATAAATGGTTGGAAAAAAAAGAAGTAGACTCATAAATCCCAAGTCTATGTATATAAAAATCATTCCATTATTTACAAGGTCTATAAATATTTATTTTAGGTCACAATAAAATATAAATGGACCTGAACCAAATCATCTATCATTAGCAACCTTTAAACAATTTGTATCACAGCAATCTAGAACTGAATGCTATTGCACAGCTCTACATGCTAAATTTATGAAAGACTAAACTTTTACATTATAAATGAAATAACTATCAAAAAGTCAAATAAACAAAATGAAAAATAAAAGCATATTTAAAGCTATAAACTCCAAAGTTTTTGTTTACCACTCTTCCCTCTTTCATTGAGATATATGTACATATAAAGCCATGTGATAGATATACATATATGGATATGATATATACATATTAGCTATATATAATTATATTATATATATATATGTATACACACACTAAAAATGAGTAACATTTCTTGATTCTTCTACTGTGTGCAGAGCATCACAGTAAATATTTGTTACTTCTTAGTTATCCCTCCTCTCCATGATAAACAAAATTTATGTAGAAGACACATAAAGCTTTCCAAATGGTTTTTTAAAATCACTTTCATGAGTACACGATGGGGGAGACATGACTAGACAATAGTTCTGTAAAAACAAAACAAAACAAAAAAACCAACCCAGCTGAAGGTGTTAAATACAAATCAATATTATGACCATAGTCTAAAAAGCCAATGGCTTCAGTAAGAGAAGAACGGTGTCCAGAACAAGTAATAGAATAATATTAATCTCTAGATTACACTGTATTTATTCTTGGACACCACATTTTAGGAAAGACATTTGTGAGGTGGAGTGTGTTCAAAAGAAGGTGAGAGGAGGGAAAAGTATGACATGAACATTGGCTGAAGGAATATTTAGCCTGATCAATAGAACATTTGTGGGGAGATGACAGCTATCTTCAGGTAAATGAAAAGATGCAATATGGATGAGGGATTAGATCTGTTCTGCTTGGCTCCAGAGGCGACAAGGAGAAGCAATAAACATGGAGTGTGGCAGAGAAAGTTTCAGAGAGGAAGACTTAAGCTAACTGTATGGAAAAAGCTTCCTAAAAATTAAAGCCATCTGAAAAGTGGAATAGCATTTCTGAAAATAGGCTGGGTCCCTCCTCACTACTTATAGGTAGCTAGGCAGCTTAGTGGATAGAATGCTTGAAGTCAGGAAGACATGAATTCAGATCCAGCCTCAGACACTTTGCCGTATGACCTTGCACAAGTCACTTAACCTCTGTTTGTCTCAGTTTCCCCAACTGTAAAATGGTGATAATTATAGCACCTACCTCACAGGGCTATTATGAAGATCAAATGAGATAATATTTATAAAGTGCTTAGTATAACTACTATGTACCCAGAACATAGCAGGCACCATATAAACGTGTATCCCCTTCCTTTCCTTGTAGCAATATTATACAGGTGATTCTCGGCCAAGAACAACTTGGATTAGATAGTGTCTGAAATCCCTTTCAACTTTCAGAGTTTGTGAAAGTAAAGGTTTTACCACATCACTACTTCTCAGCAAGTGCATTAAAATATTCGTGATGGGAATATATCTGTAGTCTGTCTATATCTCAAGCTTCCTCACATCACCTTGCTAATTTTTTTTTTTTGCCTTGGATGTAGGAGGTAAAGATGTTGGCAATCATGGGTATAATCATCTGGTTGTGTGTCATATTCAACTTGACTATAGGCTATATAAAGTACTTCATGAACTGAGAAACAGTATGTAAATGTTACTATTGTTATTAGGAAAAAAAGAATGGTATCTTGTCTAAATTTTATAACTCCCCCAGTGCTCAGCACAGTGCTCTGAACACAGCAGACATTTTATATTTGTTGAGTTGAGTTAACAATGACAGTGGGAGGAAGTAGCGGGGCTAATCATTATGTTTATAACTGTTAGGAGTATTTGGATATTTCAATAATGTAAATGCTTATGTCAGTAACCAATATATTTATTTGCCATGAGAACTGAGATGTTCAACATTTTACAGCATATAATTTAGGAATTTCAACTCAACATTCTTCTATGTGCAAAAGAAACAAATGTTCACCATCAGTGCTATGTGTTTTTTGAGCATGACACTCAATATTTATGTATTCATTGTACCCATTTACAAGTAAATAAGTATCCTGATAACCTCTGCCTCAACCTTAACGTGGAATCCTAGAATGGATCCACATGTTGGTGGTTTGGTTTCGAATTCATGTCTGTAGTGTTTTGTACATTAGCAACATTTTCTGATCTCCAATAATACTCAAATGTAAGACATATATCCAGCATTTTGAACTTGACATATATCCAGCATTTTGAACTTTTTTGTGGTCCATATTGTGATTATATGATACTATTATTACCAATTAGTGGTCATCACATGATGACAGTATTCAATATGTTTCTATGAATATTTATACATATGTTTCTCTCTCCTCCAACTCCTTCCCTCCCTCTCTCTCTGTCTCTTTTTCTCTCTGTCTCTCTGTCACTGTCTCTGTCTCTTTCTCTTTTTGTCCCTCTCTATTTCTCTCTCTGTCTTTCTCTCTCACTCTCTTTCCCACAGCATGGTGATAACAAACATGGGCATTTGTTAAAACCCACAAGTGTTCAAAAGATGAAAAAGTCTGAGCATCATGGAATTAACAGAATAATCACCTTCTGCAGCAGTTTCTTTATCGGTCAAATTGTTTTACAGTAAAATGTTCCAAAAGAAAAAAAGTACCTAGCCTTTTATTAGGAAAGTCTGGCTTGTAGCATAAATGCCTATTTGTCCATGATGATGAGAGAATTGCTAATTATTTGCTATCACCAGAGGAAAAAATTACATTCTGAAGATATGTTTTAATTCAATTATAGTGATAAAAAAAGGGAATGATATGAGGAAACTGGGCCTGACTCAATGAGGTCATCAGTTTTCATATAGAATTTTCACATTAATAACCAGAAGCCCTGTATCAACACATGTACTTTTTTTTAAAAAAAAAAAAGCATAAGAACATTAAAAATACCTTAATAATCCTGAAGCAGAACCACACAACCTTACACAGAACGGTTTTGATTGCTCTTGTTTAGGAAATTAAACTCGGGTTAATAAGAATGAATAAGACTCTAAAAATGGCCCAACTAAAACAGACTCAGAGAATCACCGGATCATAGATTCAAAGTGGGACTGGATGATAGAGGCAGCATTCCCTAGTAGAAAAACAGCTGGCCTTAGAAGCAGAAAGAACGGGGTTTACATCCCGTCTCTGATACACATTGGCTGTGTCAACCTGGGCAAGTCACATCACCTCTGAGTGCTCTAGGCAACTCTAAAAGGAAAACTCTAAAAGTTTCAGGCTTCCATTGGGAAAGGGCATTTCCTCATATGTGAACTCATAGGCCATCTCCAACACTGTACGGCAGAGGTCACTTAGTCCAATCACATCATTTTGCAAATGAGAAAACTGAGGCCCCAAGCAGCTACATTACTCGGCCCACATCAAACAAGGAGGAAATCAGTGGTAAATAAGGGATCTGATATCCCAAAGCCAGTGCTCTTTCCATCACATGACCCTGATACAGTTTTTGTTTTTTGAGGAGTTGGGGGAGGGGCAATGATAAGAAGAGACAAATTCCAAAAAGTAGGAAGAACAAAAAGGAAAAGAGAAAGAATGTGTAATGATATCTGGTTAAGTCACTTATAAATTAATCAGTCTTTTCTATGCTGGAGAAAGTACAATTCTGTTTTCATAGGCATAGCTCCCCCTGTTCACCCCATGAATGTCATGGGCAGACTTGTGTTAACTGTTTTCTTTTTTTAATATAGTTAATTTGTAGTAACTGTCTTCTGAGAAATATGTATCAATTTGTTTTTAATTGAGAATTCAATTAATCAAGGATATTACGCTTTGGTAATAATGTTAATTGCATGGCTTCTGATACATATTGACTCTGCAGCAATGAGCGACAGCCCTTAATTTGATTTTTTTTGGTAGCCACTATTATTTCCTTGGTCCCTAACATTCTAGTTTTAGAGTTGCCCATGTTGGGCATTCCCTTCTGGTGTAGTTGCCTCTCTTTGGATACCTCAGTTGGGAAATACAGGCCATGAACATATGGATAACCAATTCCATCACTTCTACCACCCCCACCTCCACCCCCATGCTGTGGCATAGGGCCACCATGATTTCCAAAAGCAGCAACACCTCCTCTGAAGTTTCCAGCACACATGCTAAATCCTGAGCATCCTCTCTGGTAGCCCACAGCTCAAGTACAGAGGGGCCAACTATTATCTTTGGTTTTACCACTCTTTTTTTTCTTTTTCTTTTTTTTTTAGAGAGGCAATTTGGGTTAAGTGAGTTGCCCAGAGTTACACTGTGAGTGAGTTTTATGTGTCTGAGGTCGAATTTGAACCCAGGTCCTCCTGAATCCAGAGCCGGTGCTCCATCCACTGCGCCACCTAGCTGCCCCACCACTATTTTTTTAAAATTGATCTTTGCACCAGTATTTTGTTTCTTTTCCAGAGGAAGACGTTTTTCTTTTATGCTGCCCTCAGAGCTTTTGAGATTCTTCTATTTTGCAGCTCTACATAGGCCATCTCATCAAAGATACAGTCGGGTTGATTGTTGAAATGAAAAACTACTAGTTTCATTTATAGCTCCATCAATTTATCAGCTGCTCTTATCAGGTGATTGCCTGTGGATGACAGTAACCAAACAGCATCCAAAGGATTTTTTAATTACAGAGTCCCTAAAAATATTCCTATTGCCTGGCTATTATCACCCAAGAATTCGTGTGTCTATGTGGAATTTGCTGAAGTACACACCTTCCGTTCAGTCTACTGCAGCCATCTAGTAAAGATCAATTGTAGAAAGCTGCCACTGATGTTCTTCAAGAAGGGAAGTGGGCTTTAGAGAGAACACCAGAGAAACTGCAAGGTGATTAACAGAGTTTGGAACAATTGCTGGTTTCAGCATCAGGTGATTTCAGGCATTATAGACCAACTGAGCTAGCTAGCCACTTTTTTCCTCCTGGGTCTTCTTTCCACCCTTTAAATGTAAAGGTGAAGGTTTGTTGATTGGTTTGTGAAAGGGTGATTACATATCCATCCATCCATCTATCAATCTATCTATCTACACACATATATATACATATACACATACACTTATACATATATGTATGTATATGTATATACACATATACATATGTGTGTGTCTATAACTATCAGTCCTTCGTTGTTGTAGTTTAGATGATTAGTCGTGTCTCACTCTTTGTGAACCCATTTGGAGTTTTCTTGGTAAAGATACTGGACTGGTTTGCCATTTCCTTCTCCAGCTCATTTTACAGATGAGAAAACTGAGGCAAACAGCGTTAAGTGACTTACCCAAAGTCACATAGGTAGTGTCTGAAGTTGGATTTGAATGCCACCTAGCTGCCCCATTTATCAATCTATCTCTATTTATTTATCTTTTTATTTTGACCAGGACTCCTGATTCCATTGGTATAAGGAATGCCCAGTGAGGAAACTTCCTCTACCCATGTAGATCATCACTTGCTTGGCAACTTATAATCTTAGAGAGTTGCCTGGGGTCACTAAAAGGTTAAGTAAGTTGTCCAGGGTCAGTATGTGTCATAGGGATAGGGGATAGATAGATAGATAGATAGATAGATAGATAGATAGACAGATAGATAGATAGATAGATGGATAGATAGATAGATAGATAGATAGATAGACAGATAGATAGATAGAAACATAGAGACATAGATTCATAGAGACATAGATGTAGATCTATAGCAGGTGATGAACTGGAGTCCTTACCATGGAGTTGGGTATATTTTCTGGCCTTTTCAAGTAGAACACATCGTCTGGCTCCTGCTACAGGACATGCTTTTTCACTGGTCACTTGATATCCTATACTAGGGGATTGCAACCATAATAATCAATGACTAAGCCAAGGAAAGACCTACTTCCTGAATAAGCTATAATAAGAGACAAAGAAGAAAAAGTCGTCTTTTCTTTTGAGTGTGTCACTTCAGACTTTGTTAACTTTCCCTTGGGCTTCAGCAAAGGTGAAGAAGGGATTCCTCTCCCTTCCTCTAATAGCATCCAAAGTGGCCCACAGATCGAGTACATTGAGTACATGGCAATCAACCCACGCTTGCCCGGGTGAGCCTGAGGATAGACCTTCAAGTCTATCTCTGTCTCTGCTGTTTCATGTTTCTTTCTCTGAGCACAGGTGACTAAACAATGATCTTGAGAGATGGATGTTTTCAGTCTTTGTGACTAGGTACCTTATAAGTTTAAGAGATCCTTGGTTATTGAGTTGGTATTTACTGTCAAGCAGGAAGTACATTCTGCTGTGACACCACTTTTGAAAGAAGATAATCACTTCCAGGAAAATGCTGCAACTGGATAGAATAAGGAGCCAAAGGCATGCCCTGGCTGACCAGCAGATCTGGACCTTGTAAGTGTGTCAAATGGTGCATGCCTGAGATGAAAGTAAAATATCTGTTTAGCAGTCCTACAAAGTTGTCTTTACATTTCAGGACAACAGAATAGAAGTAATGGATTGTTGTTTCTTGTTTTAAGTATTTGTTAATAAATATTTATGAGTCTTTTATGTTTTAAGATTTTTTTTTTGTAGTGGAGGAAGTAAAGGGTTGTCCTATACCCAATATCTACTTTGTATATTAGATACCTTTTCTAGAAGAGATTCTGTTAATTCCTTTCAGTAAAGATTCTAGACATGAGCTACACCTGAATTTTGTTTAATTGATTTTTTTCATCCAGAATTCTGCAGGGAACAAAATGAGCCAAAGAGTGGGAAAAAAAGTTTTAATTATCCTCTCTTTTAGGTCAGACTCCTTCCCAGGCCCTCAGGTCCAAAACTGGTTTTTGCAAGCCCAAAACTGGGCCCTTTCGTGGGAGATCCACCATTCCACCAGGCCATCAGTGAGATACATAGGTAGATAGATAGATAGATAGATAGATAGATAGATAGATAGATAGATAGATAGATAGATAGATAGATAGCTAGATAGATAGATAGATAGATAGATAGATGGATGGATGGATGGATGGATGGATGGATGGATGGATGGATAGACAGATAGATAGATAGATAGACACATAGATAGATAGATAATAGAAGATATATCTATGTGTGTATTACAAGCTAAAACACAAATTCCTCTGTTGGATTTTTAAAATCCCTTCACATTCTGGCTCAAATTTATCTTTCTGGACAAATTTCAATTATTCTTCATGTACTCTATGTTCCAGCAAAGATGACCTACATGGTATTCCTCTTATAGGAGAACCCCTCCTCCACCTCTCTGTTTTTTGCCTGGGCTGCCTCCAAGCCTGGAATCTTCTTTATCCTCCTGTAATCCTTTGTTCCCTTCAAGGTTCGGCTCAAGCACCACTTCCTACGTGAAGCCTTTCCTGATTCCAAAAATGTCAATGATCTTCCTTCCTCCTCCCCTCTTTCTCAGTTATTTTACACTCCCTATATATTTTGTGTTGACTTCTCTATGAGTATGCTTTCTCCTCTCCCTCACCAAAGCAGAAAGACTATATACCAGGGGTGGGGAACCTACGGCCTCGAGGCCTTTGACAGTCAAAGGGCCACACTTGAGGACCTAGAGAGCCACATGTGGCCTCAAAGCCGCAGATTCCCCACCCCTGGACTATACGCTCCTTAAGGACAGAGAAAATGTTTCTTCATTTGTCTCTGCATCTTCAGCACCTGGCATATGGCAGATGCTTAATATCTTGCTTATTGAATTGAAGGTTGAATCCCAATCTGTTACAACTGGGATGTTAAATTCTCTAAAGAACTGTCCTTTAGAGCATCACTTACTCTTTATATGTAGGTAAGTAGACAAAACAGGTGACTCATGATCACAACTATGAGAAATAGAACATTTGGAAAAAATAATGCAGCTGAACCTTATTTTCCATCTATTTCAGATAGAGAAAAAGACAGCTTACAGGCAATGAAATGAAACCATGGTAACCCACACCAACGAAACCTTCTGCAGCAGCTATCAGCTCTAAAGAACACAGAGTACCATTACATTTTTCCGCCTACCACTAGCACAATCTTGCCCCATTTTCTTTTGATTCTTCCTCTGAAATGTAAAAAGAAAAAGCTTTCAACCACATTTTACTTAAAACAAGACAAAACCTACCACTGTAATGTGAAGTTTCTCTTATTGTAATCCTATCCAAGATTTCTTTTTTTTTTTTACCCTCAAATCTTGTTTATTTAGTTATTTTTAAATTTATTTTATTTTTAATTTCTGGAATAAAGCAAGCATTTCCATAACACAGTACAATAAAAAAAGATGATTGTACATGAAACTGCAAATCTTTTCTTGAACCAGGGACTCTATTAGGACTTGACCTTAAAAATCATCAACCAAATGTCCCTGAGAATTAAGAATTGCTGGTTGTTTTCAATCTTTAACAAGACCTAAGTAGGTTACATCACATTACAATGTCTTTTATCCCCTTCCTATAATGGACTTTGACACATTAGTAATGATTCTAAAAACTTTAATTCAATAAATACTTATTACAGACCTACTACCTGATAGAATACAAAGTTTAAATGGAAGTCCCTGTCCTCAAGAAGCTTATAGTCACTTGGAAGAAGGGGAAGGGAGGCTACAGTATGTACCCAAGTAAGTAAATAGAAAGCATATAATAAGTAACAGAAGGTAATTTCATGAAGGAGAGAGTGTTCATGAGTGTAGGAAGGGGGGAATCAAGAACAGCCTTGGGTAGGAGGTGGCAGCTAAGCCGTGTTTTGAAGGAAGCGAGGGATTCTATGAGGCATAGATTAGAAGGCAGGGCATGCCAAACACAAAAGACCACCCATACAAAGACTGGAGATGGAATGTCACGTGTGAAGAGCATCTTTCAGCCAGCCAGTCAACAAGCATTTATTAAGTGGCTGCTATGTGGAAGGCACTGTGCTAAGTGCTGGGGATACTAAGAAAGAAAAAAAATTTAACTAGAGTAGAGCATGAATAAGTGGGGGATAATAGGAAATAACACTGAAAAGATAGGTAGGAGCCAGATTTTGGAGCATTTTTAGTACTAAATTTTAAGTGAATAGTAGAGACTGCTAGGTAGCAGTGGATAGAGTATGGACCTGAAGTCAGGAAGACAACTTCCCGAGTTCAAATCTGGCCATAGGCACTTACTGGCTGGGTGACCCTGAGCAAGTCACTTAATCCTATTTGCCTCAGTTTTCTCATCTGAAAAATGAGCTAGAGAAGGAAATGGCAAACCACTCTAGTATCTTTGCCAAGAAAACCCCAAATGGGGTCACAAAGAGTTGTACACGAGTGAAAATGACTTAACAGCAACAACAATAAGTAAATAGTATTTTATGTTATAGGAAAGAGGGAGCCATTGAAGATTTTTTAAAAAATATATATATTATTTATTTATTTTTAACATTCATTAAAAATTTTTTTTGAGTTCCAAATTCTCTCCCTTCCTTCAGTCTCTCCCTCACCCATTGAGAAGGCAAGCAATGTGATATCAATTATAGATGTGAAATCATCCTTTGCAGATTTTTAAGTAGAAGGGTGACACGGTGAGATGTGTTTATTTTCTCCCCTTAATAAACTCTCTTGGCTCATTTATTTGGCTCAAGTTTGTAGCCGGGCTATCTTCTACTTGTCACCTTAGTAATACAGGGGAATCTTAAGGGACTGGCTAGATCTGAAGGCATTTACTTAATGTAAAATATGTTAGGAAAGAGGGAAAGAATGGAAGAAAAAAGTCTCTCATCACAGCCCTTCACCTTCAGCCACAACTCGGAAACAATTTGGTTTAGGATTCTGTGTGTCAACCTCTCATGGAAGGGATATGCTTTGAGAGTGAACCCTTAAATATAAAACACAAAATTGTAAACTAGAAGTGATATGATGGGAGGCCTTTGGCTTTCTGATGTAAAATTAGAGAAAAGGTTAGAGTCAGGTAGACAAAATAGGAGGCCTTTTCAATAGTGAGGGAAAAGATTATTAAAGATCGGGATTGAGCTAGTGTAGGGATTGCATGAGCAGCAAGAAAAGGATGGATATGAAAGGTGTCACAGAGGCAGAATCAACAAGGCTTGGTAAATGGTTAGATGTATGAGGTGCAAGGAAGAGAGAGGGAAGAGTCAAAGATTACTCTAAGGTTATGAACCTGTGCTCCAGAGTTTAACCAGTTTGCTCCAGAGATTTAAAAAGCTCAATTCAATTCAACAGCTTGGGAGGGGAGAGACCTACTATGTGTGCATAGCTCTGCATTAAGTTCTAGAAAAATACAAAAACATCTGTAGGACTTGTCCTCACGGAGCCTGCAAAGCTTTGATGACTATAGTCTTAAGGGCACACCTCACTCAGTAAAATTTCAGTGAATAAAGTCTCAAAACCTAGGGATGCAATAAATTGAGTCATAAATTCACTCTACAGAACAGCAACCTTCAAAATAATTTGTTGTTGTTCAGTCATTCTCAGTCATGTCTGACTCTTCATGACCCCATTTGAGAGTTTCTTTGGCAAAGAGACTTAAGTGGTTTGCCATTTCCTTCTCCAGCTCATTTTACAGATGAAAAAACTGAGGCAAACACAGTTAAGTGACTTGTTCAGAATCACACAGCTAGTAAGTGTCAGAGGCCAGATTTGAACTCAGGTCTTCCTAACTCCAGACCCACAATTTTTTTCTCTGTTACTGCAAAATGTCAGTTTCTAGTTGCTCCACCTCATTATGCACTCTGCTTTATTTATACTTGCAGCTAAATTTGGCAGCAAGGTGACTCAGTAGATAGAGTGCTGGGACTGGAGTCAGGAAGACCCAAGTTCAAATTTGGCCTCGGCCCCTTACTAGCTATGTGACCTTGGGCAAGTCATTTAACCCCTATTTAATTCAATAACCTTAACTATAAAAATAATAGCACCTACCTTCCAAAGTTGTTGTGAAAATAAAAATGAAACAATATTTGTAGTGATAATACTTGTAAAGTGTGCTAAAATTAGCACATAGTAGGCACTATGGAAATGCTAACTACTATTATTGTTATAAATTTCCATGATTGCCTTATGTTTAATTATGATCAGTACTCTGCCATGCTCAACAAACATTGTCTTAGTATGTAAACATCCCTTAATAAAAATAACACCTGTCAGCTAAATAAAATGTTGATGAGTGGAGAATGTTTAACACAGAGTCAATCCAACATGCTGATTTTTGTCAAATATTAACCATATCATCCCCTGAAGTCCTACTGTGAAGCCTCATCACTCATCCACAATACTGTAGGACCTACCAAGCTGGAAAGACTTTGAATCCTGGGCAAGTGTTAGCCTGGTTCTTAGAAAACAAATACAATCTATCTTAGTTCAGAGAATTGCATCATGAGGATGATGAATTTTGGGGCCACATCAGCTGTCCTGAGACCATTCACTAAATGGTGGAAATGAAGCAGTGAAGAAAGTAGGTACCCAGAGAGCGCCAAGTTTTTAGTTACAAAAACTATGCCGAGTCCTAGACCTACCAATTGCTAGTGTGGGTCGGTACTTCTGGGGACCCCCTGCCTCTTGTCTTGGCCTACACTACAAAGCTTTTTAAGACGAATCATAATGATGATGAAACATTTTGTCCCATCTACTTCTCCTTTAAAAAGACACACTAGGATATCTTTTTTTGGTCTCTACCTTCTGCTTTGAATTTCTCCCAATATGTGCACATTAGTGAACAGAAGGAATGGAATTTTGAACAGACAAAATTAGTATTAAATGAAAACTGTGCTGAAGAATGAAAGACTGAAAAAACGAAGAGTCACTCATGTTCTATAGCATAGAACAAAACTGCCCAAAACCATGTAAGCTTCTTGTAGGCAGGGGCTATTTATTTCATTTTTGTCTTTGCATGTCTAGGGCGAAACATGATGTCTGGCATATAGTAGACACTAAATAAATGCTTGTTGGAGTGAATTGAAAATTGTAACCATTTCCTATTCTAATTTAGAGACTAATCTAGTTTTAGTTTGGGGAGAAAGTAAAGTTAACTTTGATAGGTTTTTGTGAATACCCTTTAGAAGAGTTGTGTATCTTTGGACACATGAAACAATTTGGGAAACAAGAAGAGAAAGGAGTCAACAATTGTTTTATCTTCCCTAAACATTTTTTTCATCTGCAGGATTAACACTGATTTAACAAATAATTGTTTGGTTGCTGTTGTGGTGGTGGTTTTTTTCTGGATAATTGCCCAGATTTATGCAAAGGGTATTTCTACCACTGTGGTACAGTGCAGAGGGTGCTGGTTTTGGAGTAAGAAGGTCCTAGATTTGAATCCTGCCTCTGTCAGTTACTATCGATGTGACCTTAGATAAGTCATTTTTACATCTCTTGACTTCCTTATCTTTTAAATGAGGGAACTGGTATTGTTGACCACTAACATCCCTAAAGTCAATGATTAGAATTTATCAAGTGGAAGAAATCTAGTAGATTTATTTAAAAGAAAGAGTGGATAGTCTAAATTCCCTTTGTAATTTAGTCTCCATTATCCTAAAAAAAATCTACCTCATCTTTAATCTATGTGGTAATGTGATTAATGCAAGCTAGAATGGTCTAGTTCACCATGAAATTATCAGGATAAGTTCCAGGCCATGTGGGTGTAAGACATTTTCTGCAATGTGCCAAACCTGCCTGGAATATCCAAAGACAGGATTTGGGTATTATCAAGTCTCATGCACAGATGTCACTTTGTTCTTCCCCCAGTTTCAAGAAACTAAAATGAGTCAGATTCAGCGGAAATTTCTCTGGAATTGGCAAAATCTGGGTTTTATTCTCCCTCAATTAATAGCTGTATTTCTTCAGGGAGAGAAATGATGCCTCTAAAGTTGATCACAGATCAACGATCATTTTAAACAAACAAACCAAAAAAAAAAAACAAAAACCTCACATATTCAGGTTCCCACAACCAAATATGGAAAAAAAAGACCATGCAATTATCTGAATAATTTGGCAAAACAAATTACACAAGTGATTCAGGAGAAAAGAAAGTAGGTAGATACAGCAACCTTTTGTGAGATTGTGAGATTTTGCCCAAATGATGGATAATTTCTTTAATTCTATATTTTGACTGTGAAAAGCTGGCCATCACTTGTTGTTGAAGCGACTGACAAATACTGATGAAGTTGATGGGTAAAGGCTTTTTTAAAAACACGTAGGCCAGATAAAACCATAATCTATAGCCATGGAGTTCTTCTGGAAATCTAATTTTACATTTAATCTTTGAGAATGTCAACATCTTTTTTAAAAGATGGGAGGAAAAGTTTGTAAAATTAGGCTTAGGATCAATTATCATGAAAGGGAAAAAATAATACCAGATACAAAACAAGTTTTACAAAGCTCTGCTCCTTGATCTTAAACAAAAGAGAATCTTTCCTTTGAATCCAGTTTAGGCTCTTTATTTACATAGCTTATAACTAGATGTACAAGTCAAGCAAGGTTTTGGCCAACTGTTAAAAAAATTTTAGAAAATTACAACATGGGTTGATACATGCTATTTTCTACAATTACTTACATTATCTAAAATTACTTGTACAGTATTTTGTCATTAGAAATATAAGCATGCTTATTTGTACTGCATATACATAGAATATATACATGTATACATATAAATATACATATGTGTGAGCATATATCTGTAAGCACACCAATTTTCAGTTGCAATGCTCCTTCTTTGTTTTGAAAAGTGTATATTAATTTTAACAAGATAGTAACAAAATCATCATTTGTTCTCTCTTCTATAATTCCTGTGTTTTGCTGATGTTGTTGTCTTTTTTTTTAAATCTCTATTATTTCCCACTACCTTCCCCACCCCTCCAGAAGCCCTCCCTTGTAACAAATAGGAACAAGCAAGACAAATCAACACATTACCACGCAGGAAAGTAAATGTGGCGTTTTGCTCCTATAGTTCGTGATCTGTCTGCCAAGAGTCAGGAGTCAGGAGGCAGGCTTCATTATCATTCCTCTGAAGTCATGATTTTACCCAATGACATTATCAACAATCTCTAGCTTAGTAAAAGGAACCATCAGTTACCCCTTGTAGTTTTAGGATCACAATATCTGGTAGAAGGTGTTACATGAAGATAATAATCATTTTTCTCCCACAGCTATCTTATCTTTTATCTTTCTTCAAAGGTAATTTCTGTCCCTTTTATAATACAAGGTATGTTTTAAAGTACCTTTACTCATTGTTACCAATGTTGCACTGCTTTTTTCCTCAAAATTATTTTGATAAACATTTACTAAACATCTATAATGTGCAGAGTACAATGCAGTGCTAGGGATATTAAGACAGAAATGAAATAATGTCAGCCCTCAAGGAGTTTATATTCCACTGAGGAAAACAATATGCACCAAACTAAAATAATACAAAGTAAGGTGTTGAAAGAGCAAAGGACAAATCAAAGCGCTTTAATAATATCTGAAGAAAAGTGAAACAACCCAGCAATAGTGCTTCTAGGACTGTATCCCAAAGAGATCAGACAATGGGAAAAGGACTGACATGTACAAAAATATTTATAGCTGCTCTTTTTGTGGTGGCCAAGAATTGGAAATTGAGGGGATGCCCATCAACTGGGGAATGACCGAACAAGTTGTGGTATATGAATATAATGGAATACTATTGTGTTATAAGAAATGATGAGCAGGTAGATTTCAGAAAAACCTGTAAAGACTTGCATGGACTGATGCTGAGTGAAGTGAGCAGAACCAGGAGAACGTTGTACACAGTAACAGCCACACTGTGCAATGACTAATATTGATAGACTTAGCCCTTCTCAGCAATGCAAGGATCTAAGACATCTCCAAAGGCCTCATGATGGAAAATGCTATCCACATTCAAAGAAAGAACTATGGAGTTTGAATGTTGATCGAAGTATACTATTTGCTATTTTTTTTCTTCTGTTGTGTTTTGTTTCCTCTTTCTGGTGGTTCCTCCTATTGGTTCTAATTCTTCCTTACAACATGACTAATGTGAAAATGTTTAATAGAAATGTATATGTAGCCTTTATCAGATTGTATACTGTCTTGGGGAAGGAGGGAGGGAGGGAGGGGGAGAAAAATTTAAAACTCAAAAGCTTATGGAAGTGATTGTTGATAAATCAAAATAAATTAATAAAAAAAGAAAAATGAAACACACACACACACACACACACCAATGAGTAACAGAGAGAGAATTGGATATGGACTCAGGAAGACCAGGCTTCAAATCCTGCCTCTGATACTTACTGACTTCATGACTTTGAGTAAGTCATGCAACACCCTGAAGCCTCAGTTTTCTCATCTGTAAAATGAGGGCATTGGATTTGATGACCTTCAAGGTTTCTTCCAGCTTTCAATCAATAACCCCGTCCCTCTTAAATAATGACTCTGAGGAATCTTATTTATTAGAGCAATTTACCCCTTTCCATTTTACCCTCCCTCATGCAGAAAATAGTATAATTTTTAATAAACAGGAGAGGTATAAAGGCAGTCAGAAACCAAAGACAAAATGATAAAAATGTCTCTGTAGCCCTTCGTGCCCTTACTTAGTTGAAACAAAATCTTAGGATGCATGTCTGGTATTTCCTACAACAAAACCCTTGAGCAGTTTCAAAGGCAGACCTGTTCTATGTCGAACAATTACTTTAAGGATTGTGATTTTGGCAACGTGGGTACTTTCTTTAATGACATAATTTACAACCCCTCTGAAACTTAGCAGATGGTCTTACAAAGTTGCTGTATCTACAAATTCATCACTCAGAGGCCAATCTGACAATGAATCTCTCCTAACTTAACTAAGGCTGGTACCTAGATGATAGACAAGCATTCCATCATGAGAAATAGTACTCAAACCCTTTCTGGTTTGAAGGGACTTACTAAAGCTGGGGACCCGGCGCCTTCAAAAGGATCATGTCACGGCCACGGGGGGAAGTGTAATAGGACTTTAGTGGAACATTATCATGAATGAATTCTACCCTGATGGTGGGTAGGAATATATCAAGGCCTTCACATACAGTTAAGACTCAACCATTGCTTGTTTTCACTGCAGTGGAGTGGAGGTTCA
Organism: Vombatus ursinus; assembly: GCF_900497805.2. Taxonomy (NCBI): domain Eukaryota; kingdom Metazoa; phylum Chordata; class Mammalia; order Diprotodontia; family Vombatidae; genus Vombatus; species Vombatus ursinus. Next base: position 41,425,469 of record NW_020954557.1, on the reverse strand, counting down.
GCCCCAAAAAGGTTAAATATGTTGCTTACAAGTCTATGAGTTCTCATGAGTAGAGATCTTTGTATTCCAAAAAACATTAATTTTTCAGATGAACACTAAAATTAACAACGAATTGAATTGAATGAATTGTGGCTACAAAGGCAGACAGGCTCATGGATTCAGATCCAGCAGAATAATAGTAATAATAGCTAGCATTTATATAGAACCCTATGATTTACAAAGCACTTTATATGTGTTAATTTGTTTGGTTCTTACAATAATCCTGTGAGGGATTGCTATTATTCCTACTCCACCTCCCCCTTTTTCTTACAGATGAGGAAACTGAGGCTGATATAGGTTGTGACTTGCCTAGAATCACTCAGCAAATAGGTATCTAAGGCAGGATTAGACCTCAAGTCTTCTTGACTCTAAAGTCTTGTATTCTATCCACTGTTCTACCTATTTGCCTGGGGCATAGTCATCTAGGAATCCAGCATTTGCTTCATAAACAAAAAATCCTTCTAGATAAAAGACTTTCTAATGGGATAAGGAGCTTGCCAGAGTTCCTCTCTAGCCTAATTCACCTAGTGTAAGAGGTAACACTCACTGCCTCATTACTCAAAAATGCTAAGTTTATTTTCCGATTTAAGTCATACAAAATGCTGTTTAATTTGTCACATAGTTTAGTTTAGTTTCTGTTGTTTTGGAGCCAATTGGGGTTAAGTGACTTGCCCAAGGTCACATAGCTACTAAATATCTAAGGTCACATTTGAACTCAGGTCCTCCTGACTCCAGGGCCAACGTTCTATCCGCTGCACCACCTAGATGCCCCCTTAGTTTTAGTTTTTAAAAAGTAGCTGGCATATTAAAAGTTAGATGAGAGGCACCTGACTAATATTTCAGATTCCCTTGATCACATACATTACAGCTACTCCTCTTCTCAGGTGAACTTTGTGAATTGCGCTGGCTAAAAAAAGTCATCCCCTGGCAGCCAACCTTCTTGTGATGGACGTCTCTCCACACTTACTTTGACTGATTCTTGGATGACAGATGCATAGTCCACTGCCAGGCCTATACCCCAAATCTTTCCAGCTTTGTAGGACTTGCTACATCTTACACTCCACTGTTATAGCATTTATGAACCCAGCATTATCTCCATGCTCCAATGAGAAGGTACTTTAAGCATTTAGAGTTACTGAGTTTTGTAACAAGGAAACGCTCTTTGCCTTCATACCATGATCAAGAACTATATTTCTTAAGTCTGTCTGTCTGTCTGTCTGTCTGTCTGTCTCTCTTTCGGTAGGACAGCCCAATTCAATTTAACAAACATTTATCAAGCACACTTATTGACTTCATTACATTTATTAAGCAACTACTAAGTATAAGACACCAACTGGAACTGGCCCACAACAAAGAATAAATAGGACCATGAAGATTTTATAACCACCATGCCATTGCCTTACTCAATCAACCTGTCCTTATGAACTCATAAAAATGAAGAAGACAAGAAACTAATTTCAAGTTTCTCTTCATCAAAAGTGAGGAAACTTAGTTTTACTTATAATGACACCTGGATGGGACCTAAGAGGTAATAGTCAACATTTATGTAATGATGATAGCTAGTACAGCACTTTAACTTTTGCAAAGCACTTTGCACATATCTCATTTTATCTTTGCAACAACCCTGGGAGGTAGGTGCCATTATGATCCCCCTTCTATAGATGAGGAAACTGGGGCATTCAGAGCTTTTTAAGTGACTTTCCCAAAGTCACACAGCTAGTAAGTGTCTGAGACAGAGTTTGAATTCAGGTTTTCTTAACTCTACATTAAGCACTTTAGCCACTGGGTCACCTCAGGCAAGCTAATATAACCTCCTCATTTTACAGATGAAAAAACTGAGGCCCAGAAAAGGTAAAAATGGCATAGCTCATAGTCATGCAGCTAATAACTGGCAGGGTCAGGATTTGAACTCAGGTCTCTTGACTCTAAGTGTAGTAAACTTATTATACCTCAGAAATAAAGGATTATCTACAGACTTCCTGCTGCCCTGGTAGATAAATATTTATAGTTTCCTTAAAGAACAGTATATCTTCATATATATGTCTTGCTACCTATTTTCAGCTCTTAGTTATGCATTGTAAGTATGACATTCAATATCCTCAGTTGCTGCAAACTAGACAGATTGCTTACCAAAAATGGAATACATATTAAATAAAAGCAAAACAAAGCAGAAGCAAAATAATTGTGAAGAAGCTCATCTATTAAAAAATTTGGAAGGCATCAGATAAGAATAATAGATGACATATTAATAAGACTTTTACTCCATGCTGTTCAACAGACTATCTCACTTTTATGAAAACCTTAAGGCAAGGAAAATGCCTTATGGAATTTCAGATTGGAATTAGTTATAAGACATTTCCCCTGTTCCCACACTGGCCTCATTCTAGTCTTTCTCCTTCAATTGATTTTTATGGTGGTTTTGCATAACAAAGAAGATTTTGTGTGTTACTTCAATCCTATAAATTAAAAACAGATCCATTTATCTAGGCATTCCTCCACCCTTTCTCCAACCTACACTATGAATAACTAGGTCAAAGTGACTAGAGAGAGCCATGAGGTCATGGCCATGGACAATCTAAGAAAGTGGAACCAAGTGCTGGGAGTTGGAGTCTGCGTCAACAACCCTGCTGTTTTCCCAACCATACCTTGAGCCTAAGGAAAATTTGATTGGGGAGTCAGTAATATCTTAGGGACAAAACTGGCCCTACAAATAGCTGAAGTGATTGAATACATGGTGCTACTGTCATAATGAGAGGGGATAATTCCCACCCAAAAATCCCCGCTAGTCATGGTGCTGTCATCTTTCCATTTCTTTGGCTTGGAAGGCTTCTCAGTTTCTCATTAAAGTGTAATAAACTTGACTTAAGGGTCACACCTTAAACCATTATCAGGAAATTTCTTAGTGAAGATTAGAGAAAGAGCTAAGAACAAGTCCCTATGAGAATGAGACACAGGATGGACACAGGGGAAGACAGAGGTAAAGAAAACACTAGAGGATTGAAGAAGGCAGAGTGGGAAAGTAATAAAGGAACCATTCACTTTCAGGCCCGTTGCGGGGATGGGCAAGTGACAAGAGGCACTTGGAGGAGTAGGTCAATGAGATTCTTGGCAACATGTGGAATTTCTTTCCTCTGTCCACTCATCCCTGATCAAAGCAGGTACTTACACAACTGGGTTTTTAGAAAATTCATTTAGAATCTGAAGTATGACTTAATGAAGGATTTGGGGGAGTTACTATGGCCCAAAATATTGATTACTGTGTGCCCAACTGGTGAATGAGCCTCTTTGCCCCTGAAGAAGCCTCTTTGCCCTAAGTGAGGTTGGTCCTCCAATAACCTACACCATGCATAAAATGAGCCATTAGGCCTTTTCAGTTTGGTCAGCACTGTTAGAAATGGGGTCTGCTGACAAGGTCACACCTCCACACAGCCCAGAGGCACTAAAATAAGACCCTTCATGTAATTATATGTTGGCATTTTGATTCTGAGAGCATACAAACTAGAAGGGGCCTTGATCTGGTTCTATCTTTCATAGATTAATCAACAAGCATTTTTGTGCCAGGTACTATGCGAAGTGTGGGGACATAAAAGACAGGAAGTGAAAGTCACTGACTTCAAGGAACTTACATTCTAATAGAAGAGACAACATGGAAACATTTTATACCCAAAGGAGACTGAAGTCAAGATACTCAAAGTGACTTGCCCAAGATCTCAATGAGTCAGTGAGATTTGTTGATTCCCAATAGTGCACTTCTATCACAACTGAATTAAAATTAGAAGCATAATTAACTAGTATAATCAAACTGTCCATTTATATTATGTTAAAGCAGGAAACACAAATTTATGTGAACTCCAGGAGTTAAACTCTATTCCCTAAATTTACATCTAACAGAGTAGGGTATACAGCACTAAATTAACAATGTACACTTGAGTTCAGTGCATCATTTGGGTTAGTATTATATCTTATGGGGTTTATTGACTCAAACAAGCAGGAGACACTGGAGCTAACTGGTGGAGTGGAAATCTGGTGAGGTGGAGAGGGAAGCAATCATCTTAGAAGGATTCTAGTAGGGCCTGTGTTACTTTTCTGATCCTTGGTTCATGGGAAATTGCTATTCTCAATTCTTTCCCAGAAAAAGTATCCAAGACACTGAGTGATCATTTCAACTATTTCCTATGACTGGAGACATGAGGGTCAGTGGAAATAATTATTCTGTGCCCAACCTCTTCAGACTAAGAGAGTCTGCCAAAGTTTAGACAGTAATTGTTAGGTAACAGCTCCCAAAAAATGCTGCCCAAGTCAAAAGGCAACTGGTATTCCTGTATTGGCATTAGTCTCACCATGTCACAAAGACATTTTTTTAAATGTCCATCTCATTAAAAAAAAAAATAGAGGTGAACAGTCACAGTGTTAGATATGGGAGAGACAGGAAGAAAACAACTACAATAAAAACTTATTTTAGAAATTTCTGATTCTGAACCACTAAGTTGAGTGCTATTCATAAGAAATTTTTTGAGGTTCCAGAAGCTATTAAAATGGTAAGAAGGGCATAAATAAAACAAGAGCCTATTCAATTATATGCTGGATGCTTTTACAATGTAAAACCCTCAATTAATATGGTTACAAATGAAATACTTATAATTACAGGTCCATGACCAACCTTAATGCCAAAGTATAGGTTCCTAGCTGACGCTGGCTCTCACGAATGAGATAACTCCCCTCAGCCACACTCAGGAGCTGGTCTGCTGCCTCCCTGGAGATCATGCCATGAAACCTGGAGAACAAAGGCAAAATGAGCAGCAATAAAAAGACTTGGAAATTGTATGCTTCCCCACCTTTTTTATTTTAAAACAAAACACAGAAACAATCACAAAAAAGCCCACCTACCCCTAGATTGTTATCCTCACAAAATCACTTCTCTGCTATCAATAGGGAACTATGGCATTGACCATGCTCATTTTATTCTCTGCTTGAAGCCTGGTCAGATTGATTATGTGTGGTCAGAATAGCACCAAAGTAGTCCTCAATTTCATTTAATTATCACTGACTCATAGTGTATATCCATTTAAGGAAAGATATATGCATTCTCTCTATAGGACACTTTTATTCTGCTCTCTCTATATTCTATAGAGCTCTTGACATCTATTAGAGAAACAAAAATATGCCCAACTTCCTCCCTTCACACTAATGGCCATGATCCAAACTCTGGAGCAGGGGCTAGGCTGGCCACTTGCCAGAACCCTGACAGTTGTCCTTAATGGGCATGATTGTTCAATAATCTGCATTATTTGGTTGATCTCCCAGCCAAATGCTATAACATTTGCTTTCATTCTCTCTCTTGGAACCATCTTTGATTAATGCAGAAAAAAAGGAGATAAAGAAGCATAAATAACACACCCTTTATACATGTACAATAAGTATACACATAATATTATAAGGGGAAAAATTGAAAAAGGAAAAGATTCTTAGTTCTATGATTCCCCATTACCTACTGAATAAAACACTTCCCCATTAGAATGTGATTTCCTTGAGCAGGAGGACTATTCCTTTGTTTTTCTTTGCATTCCCAGCACTTAGCACAGTCCCAGGTACATAGTAAGTTCTTAATGCTTATTGATTGTCAAATGCTTTGCTTGGTCTTACTATCCTTTAAAGACAGCCTAAATTTCTTCTTTTTACAGTCAAACTTCCAGAAAGAGTCATCTGCACTTTTTTCTTCTTCTTCACTTTCCACTCATTTCTCAGCCCCTTGCATTCTGGCTTCTAACCCCACCAGGCAACTAAAATGGTGAACTACAAGGTTATTAATAATCTCAACTGTTATATCAAATAAGACTTTTTTGAATACTCATCCTTCCTGAGGTCACTGCAGCTAAATATTACACTACAGACTTTCCCCTCCTGCTGGATTCTATCTCTTCCCTTGACTTCTACTATACTATTCTCTCTTGGTTCTGATCTTACCTGTCCAACTGTTCCTTTTCAGTGACATTTACTCAATCATCATTCATTTCCTGTTAACTAAGTATAAGCGTCCTCCATGTCTCTCATGAACTTGTTTTTCTTTCTACACTCTCAGTGACCTGATTGGCTCCCATGGATTGAATTATTATCTCTATGAAGATGACTCTAAAATCTAAATGTCCATCCCTAACCTCTTTCCTAAACTCCAATCTTTTATCTACAATGGTCTTTTGAGCCCTCACCACATGACCATCCCATTGACATCTCAAACTCAACATGTCCAAAATGCAGTTCATTATGTTTCCCCTTAAACTCACCCTTCCTCCAAACTTCCCTATTTCCATTGAGGGCCAACAACACTGTCCCTCTAGTCACCTGCGTTCACAGCCTTGGCCTTGGAATCATCCTTAACTCTTCCTTGTTCCCCTTGGGAGCATGTTTTCTGCCCCTACAAAGTTTTCTTCATTGCCCCTTGGGAGCATCTTTCCTATCTGTCCTCTTTTCTTTATTCACATGGCCTATCAATGTCAGAGAGGTGAAACTAAACCATTCTCTGGAGTTTTACTAAGGTAATTGGGCCAGCCTTCCTCAGTTTAAGTGTGACAGCAGAATAGTATGATACAAACGGTAGTGGCCAGAGTAGCCGAGATCAATGAGTGACTTCTTACTCTTTACACCTGTGAGTTACGTAATTACATTCATTCCTCAAACTGGCCGCTTGACTACTGGTTCAAAGCTCAGTAGAAAGAACTGCTGTCTCTAAAAGCAATAAGATATAGTGTGTTCTGCTGGTAGAACTTGACATTACTTTTGCATGTTAACATATTTAATTACATGTTATATATTTTTAGATTACGCAATAATAACCAAGAAAGCAGATAGAGTCCAACGTAAAGATAGATTTAACATTTTTAAAATGTTAAACTCCATTTTGCATCTGCTGCCCTGCCTGGTTTCGACTCCACAGAGCAAGATGCTCCTTTACCAGGTATCCCCAATACCTTAAGGATCCCTTCCTTAAGGATTTCCTTTTCCTCTTGTGTGTTGTCTCTTCCTTTGGATTGTAAGTTCATTGAGGACTATTTTTATTAATTGTATCCCCAGTGCTTAGCACAGTGCCTGGTACCTTATAGGCCTTTAGTAAGTATTTATTGGATTGGAAAAAAAACTACTAGCCTCTTTAGGCTACTTTTTCATTTGTATTACCTTTCTTTACCCTAAATTCACATCACCAATAAAATGTTACGTAGCAATATGTACTTACTCTCTTCCATAATATTTTGGTCTGTTTTCTACCTATTAAAAAAAAAGAAAAATTTTTCATTCTTTTAAGATCATAAAAAACATAGCAAATATATTACATATTTGTATCTATGAAAATTTTCATTTACATACAATGTGTCCTGTATATGAAAAAGATGAATATGAATTATATGAAACAAAATACTTTATCCAAAGAATAAAAATTAATAAATCACTATGCATGAAATGCTCATTTGTGGCACATTGACATTCTCTCTCTGCTTTTCTTCTCTCTTTCTTTCATTTCTTCATGCTCACCATTCTTATGACTTCAGATATTTGCTCTGTCCACTATTCAATTCAGTACAATAGCAATTGAACTAACATTTATAAAGTACCTACCATGTGCAAAGCATTGTGCATGGCAGTTGGGAGGGCAGCATGAAATAAGAAAGCAGGTTCCTGTTTGGCTGGAATAAAGGAGCTTAAAAGGAAGTGCTGGGGGAGGAGAGTGGAAGGGGAGAATAGAAGCAGCTTAGGGAACAAAGGGTTTGACTGCTAAGCTATTTATTTGGTAGGCAATGGGGAATCAATTCAGGCTTCATATAGTAAAATGGCATGATTAGACCGGTGCATTAGGAAAACCACATTGGCGGCAGTGTATGAAAAAATTTGACAGAGAAAGGGGTCAGAGACTAGGAAGCCACTAAGGAAGCAATTTTTTAAAGATGAAAAGAACTGAGGAAGGGAATAGGTTGGTGACAGTGAAAAGGAAGAAATGAATAGGACAGATATTTTGGAGACAGGAATAACAGGACTTCACAAATGACTGTACATGGAGGATGATGGAAAAAGAAGAGTCAAGATTGACTCTGAGGTTTTGAACCTGGGCGACTAAAAAAGAGTAGAACCACCAACAGAAACTGGGAAATTTGGAGAAAAGATGATGAGTTCCTATTTTAGACATGCTAAATGTAAAATGCTGGAGGAGGAAATTGCAGCAGGTAGTTAGAAATAGGAGTCTGGAGTTTACAGGTGAGATCAAGGCGAGAGGTACTAGATTTGGGAACAATCTGCACAGAGGTAATAATGGAGCTTTTAGAATGGATGAAATTGCCAAGGAAGGGAGCAAAGAGAATAGGACCAAAGTAGAGACTTCAGAGATGCCTACACTTAGTGGACTGGTAAAAGAAGAGCACAGTCCCTGGCACATAGAGGACCTTAATAAAAGGACTATAGTGAACTCTATTGAATTGAGTATAGTGAAGACAGACTAAGAAGGAATACTCAGAGAAGTAAGAGGAGAGTGAAGAGACAGCACAGAAGTTATGGAAGTGAAGGAAGGAGAGTGTATCGAGAAGGAAGGAGTGGTCAATGGTGCAGAAAAGTAAAGGAGGACTGAGAAGCCCCTGCCGCTGAGCTATTTGTTATCTGTGGGACCCGGGAAAAGTCATAAATTTTCTGATCCTCCCTGTTTCCTCCTTGACAAAATGAGAGGGTTGGATGAGAAAATCTCTAAGTCCATTCCAATTCTATGCATCCTATGGTCCTAGTGAGAAGTCATTGTATTTGGCAATTGGAAGGTCATTGGTGACCTCCTAATATCTTCTAATAACCTTGTCCTTTCCTCCTCCTGTCACTCTCTCCCCTTGGACCACATTTCCACTAAGCATCTCTTTCAATTAAGTGACAATCATTCTGACCAACCAATGGGGGATATAACGCTGGGAGTTATCACCCAGTATATGCAAGGCACCATGCTAAGCTATGGGGAGGCAAAGTCTCTGTGCTCAAGGAGTTTATAGTACATACACATAATATATACATAAATCAGCACATACAAGATAAATATGTAGTAGATGGAGGGTAATCTAAGAGAAGGAAATGCAAACCATTCCAGTATTTTTGCCAAGAAAACTCCAAATGGGGTCACGAAGAGTTGGACATGACTGAAAAATGACTGAACAAAAACAACAATCTACGACAGGAAGGAACTAGAAACTAGTGTGTATACATACATACAAACACATATATGTATATGTGTATATATATATAATATATATATATATAGTATGTATGCATATGTTCAGTCATTTTTCAGTCATGTCTAACTCTTCTTGCCCCCATTTGGGGTTTTCTTGGCAAAGACCCTAGAGTGGTTTGCCATTTCCTTCTCCAGCTCATTTTACAAATGAGGAAGCTGAGGAATGCAAAGTTAAGTGACTTGCCTAGGGTTACACAGTTAATAAGTTGTCTGGGGCTGGATTTGAACTCATGAAGAGGAGTCTTTCTGACTCCAGATCCAATGCTCTATCCATTGTGCCACCTAGCTGTCATACATGTGTATATACATACATACATGCATATACATACACACATATATTATATGTAGATATGCATATAAATCCTAAAGAATACATATAATACATATATATAATTCATGTATACATACACACACACACACATACAGAGAGAGAGAGAGAGAGAGAGAGAGAGAGAGAAGGTAGCATTTGAGCTGAGCTTTAAATGAAGCCCGGGATCCTAACAGGAGAGTCAGGTTTTGGAGAGAAGATGATGAGTTCCTGTTTCAGACATGTTGAACTTGAAACTGTCTCTGTCAAAGCAGAGGTTAGGAAGGAAAGTATTCCAGAAATGTGAAATAACCGGTAAAAAGACATGGAGACAGGAGATGAGTAGGGGTGAGCAACATATGTAAAGAATAGCAGGTAGGCCAGTCTGACTGAACCATAGAGTTTACAGAGGGGAATAAAATGTAAAAAGCCTGAGAAAATAGAAGGAGTTAGGTTGTGAAGAGCCATAATAGCCCAAGAGAGGAGTTGGGGTTAAAGTATCCAGTATATTCACTACCGCCCCCAAATCAGCATCACAGATATATTAGCCAAAGAGAAGACGAAGGAAAGAGCATCCTACAGAGGAGTCCTGGCCCCCTATGCAGGGGAAGAGGGCAGGTGGGAGGGAGGCCCTCTTAACCTCAAGTGTTCCCACAGAGGAGTCCTGCTCTCCTGCGCTGTGGGGGAGGGGGGTGTCCATCTTACTTCAAATATTCCTCAACTGCAAAACCAGTTTTAGAAAAGTATTTTTCTGTTATAAGCAGGACTCCAAGGTTCCGTGCCAATGACAAACCACTGGAGCACCATAACTGTCTTCTCACAGTTTATCTTAAATAGGAAAAATCCTCAAAGTAGCCTCATCTGTTTATGCTGGATATGTTAATCCATAAAGTAATTAAGCTTTTCCTATAACTATATATATATACACACATATACATACATATATATGCTTCCTGTAACTGAATTTGGGAGCTTCTCTTAGTTGCCAGGGCCACATGCCCTGGATTTTTCCTGGGGCACTTGCCCAAAGGCCATTAAATCCTGATACTGTTCAAGAAAAACCAAGATAACTGGTCACTTTACCAGTCCATCTATCTTCTGCTGCCTGTTGAGGTTGTGGTCAGGCTATTTATAGTCTTCCCAAGGTAAATCTCACCTGATTTGGCCCTATTCCATCATCTCCCTCCTCTTAACACTGGCTGTAAATAAATAAGCTAGTTTTCTCAACAGCTACATATGTCTGGGCTATTTTTAGATGTAGGAAAATTGGAAGGGGGTGGGTAAGGCTGCACCTAGAAGCCACATGGCACTGGATGACATTCACCTAAGCTTTGGGAGGTAAAGCAAACACAAAAATAAATAAACAAACAGATGAATAGACAGAAATATAAATAAAAAAAACAAATAAATAAGCAAATAAATAAATGAAAGCAGGCTCAAGTTTTAAATTTCAAGAAGTCCTGAAAATCCATTCAGGGATGGATATTCTTTTGACTTCCTCATAATTCTGGGCCTCAAACACTACATGAGAAAGTATTGTAATGTTGTCTGATAAACTGTTATTTAATGTTCTCCATCTCAGTGAGCACAACCTATTAGAATACAAGCTTCTTGAGGGCAGGTATTGGTTTTGCCTTTGGTATATAGTTGGTGCTTAACAAATGTTTGTTGGTTTCTTTAATTTTCTTGCTTTTTTTGCAACATGGCAAAATGAAAATATGTTTTGCATGACTTCATATGTATAATGAATATCATAGTGTTTGTCTTCTCAATGGATAAGGGAGAAGCTGGAGGGAGGGAAAGAACTCACAACTTTAAAATTAAAAAATGAATGTTAAAAAAAAACAAATGCTTGTACGCTGACTGATTCACAGAAGAATTTAAAAAAAGAAGATAATCTGTTTTCTTCTTCAAGCAGTAGACCCTCATAAACTTGACAATATGGATCCCCAAACTTTTGTAGGGAGCAATAAATTTCATTTCTCTACAGGACTGAGTTTATGAAGGGTGAAGAGTAGGTACTGATCCTGAAGGTCCTGGAAGAATGTTTGGAAAAAAGGTTAACAGTAAAGTCTTTGAAAGGAGCCAGAGAGGGAATATCACAACCTTTAACCACAACATTTAACCATCCACCTGCATATCTTGATCTACCACTGGTTTGTGGTTCCCTCAAAGACCATAAAGGACTTCTTCCAAAAGGCTTTAAAATATACTACATTTTTCGTTGGGTCATAAACTCATCTTCCAAAGCCAAACTGTCTTTGGTTCTGCCTTGTTAAAGAATGATTTCATTTTGTTCAAAAGGTAGCAAAACAGAGGGTCCATCAGAAAACATGGTATCCTAACTAAGGGGATGGGAACAATGGCTTTCATGTAGGCCCTAGAGAGAAAGGCAACACTCACAATACCACCCCGCCCCAGTTTTATCTTCTCTGTATGTTATAATGGGAATGTCAAACAAAATTAAATTGCAACTAATTCTTTTTCTCCCTTGTCTAGCTGGTATTTAAATGTTTTGCTAATGAAGGCTAAGATGTCATGAATTAAGTAATGATTCAGGACAGTCTTTCCATAAGCATAGGCAATGCAAGTTAGTGTTACTGATAGATAATCAGCTTGAAAGGTTGTTCAGCAATATTCAAGTGATTCTTAATGCTCCTAAATCATTTACTTATCTTTTATAATTACACGTGCAAATTCACTATAATAGAAGTTTAATGGTCCATACAATAGAGGAAATAAAATTGGACTTGCATGAACTTGGAGTGTGTGTGTGTGTGTGTGCGCGCACGCGTGTGTGTGATTACAAGAGGGAAACAGGTCATACTATTGCCAAATGGACCATTTAAAAATACACTGGTTTAAGGTAACAACATGACTTTAAATAAAACTGCTTTTAAATGAGTAATTTGGTTGAATTAGCATTTCTAAAGCTTCTAATAGTGTTCATATCAAAGAAAAAATAGAATATACAAACAAAAAACAGAACAAGAACATTGAAGCATGACAAAATATTGAATTTCAGGAGACCTGGGATTGTATCCCTACAAAGATACTTATCAACTATACAACCATGGGTTGTTTCAAGGAAAACACTTGGTAAACCTTAAAGTGCTGTAGAATTTTAAGCTATTATTTAAAGGAAGAGCAAAAATCTCAAGATAAATATTAAAAAGTGATTACAGTATTCTGAGCCACATGTGGGAGGGAACAATAATCTGTGTTTTGTATAATATGTCATTTGTGAGGGAAGACATCCACATAAATGATTTCATCTCTGTAGGGAACTCCTGGGGTGGGGATTAAGGGGAAATCTTCTTCCATCTAGATTGGCAATTCATATGGGACTTTCAGTCTTAGAGGGCTGCCCTCCCTGAAAGGTGGAAAGAGTGCTGGGACTGGAGTCTGGAAGACCTGAGTTCAAATCTAGACTCAGACACTGACTAACTGTGGGACCTTGGGCAAGTCACTTAGCTCTGTTTGCTTCAGTTTCCTCATTCATAAAATGAGTTGGAGAAGGAAATGGCAAAACCACTCCAACATCTAGTATCTAGTGTCATGAAGAGTCCAACATAACTGAAAATGACTAAACAACAACAAAACACTTTAAGATTTGCAAAGCACTTATATGTATGAGTTTAGGTAAGTGACTTGTTGAGAGTCTTATAGCTAGTATGGAGTAGATACAGTACTTGAAACCATTGCGCTTACAAGTCATGCACATTTACACAGAATGTAAGTGTGCCCATTCCAAAGATCAGGATTATGTTGGCATCATTAGGACATCCTGGAAGCTCAATAACCATGAGCACCGTATCACAATACTTTATTGTAAGGTCTTATGTATTTCATTACTTACCTTCACATGCTAAATATTTTTATCAACATAATAATAAGATGGTAGCACCTCAAATGGTGGAAAGACCAACGGATTGAGAGGGGACATTTGATTTCCAGTCTCCATGCCTTTATAGTGGCTGTCCCCCACGTCTGGCATGGACTCATTCCTCATCTCCAACTCTTAGAATCCTGTGTTTTCTTCAAAACTCAGCTCAGGCATTACTTTGCACTTAAAGCCTCTCCTGATGAACCCCCGCCCACCCTAACCCCTAGTGTCCTCCCTCTTAAAATTACCTGGTATTTATTTTTTATATATTGATATATGCTTATTTACGAATATGTTGATTCACCTGATAGAATGTAATGCCTGAGGGCAGGAACTATTTCCTTTTTGTCTTTACCTTTTCTGATATCTAGCACAGTGCCTGGTGCATAGTAGGTGCTTAGTAAATACTTGGTTGATTACATGAACCTGGGTCTGAATCTCATCTCTGCCATTTAATAACTAAGTTTTTGGACAAGTCGTTTACCATCTCTTAGCTCGTTTTCTCATCTGTATCATAATGGGATTAAACCAGAAGATCTCTAAGATCCTTTAGGGATCTAAATGTGTAATCCACAAAAAGGGTCTTGCATTCTTGCTCCATATACCCTATTCTGTCAGAGAAACAAAGGTAACTTGTTTAAATTAAAATTGTTTCTCTAGCCACTAGCAATTTGAAAGCCAGTAGGTAAAAACAATAAAATATATCATAAATATTGATTTCCCCCCTCCCATGAATGTTGTAGAATCAGCTTTCTTGCTATTTTATTTAGCAAGGGAACACTATTTTATGGCTACAATCCAAAAGAATCAGGCAGGGAAAAAAATGTTGATTCTTCATTTCTACCTAATGGTGGAAATGTCATTTAAAAAAGCTGAGTTTAGGAAATTATCCAACTTCTGAATACAACACATATATTTCTCTCTTGCTTCCAGCAATACTAACCTAATCACAAGTGAAAGGACAATTAACAACTTCACCTTATATTTCTGTTGTAAAGAATGGCAAAGTCAGGTAGCTGCCTTTTTGTGTTAAGCTAGGTCTAAAAAACTCTTACTGACATTTCTATGATGACTTTTAAAATGTCTGAAAATGTGCATAAATTTGGCCAAGGTCATAGGGTCATAGATTTAGCTGTAAGATAGCTTAGAGACCATCTAGTTCTAATCCTTCATTTTACAGATGAGGATACTGAGGCCCAGAGAGGTTAAGTAACTTGCCCAAGGTCATAAGTGTCAGAGTCCTTCATCAATCAATCAACAAGCATTTATTAAGCTCCTACTGTGTACCAGTCACTGTCCTGAGTGGTAAGGCTACAAATACAAAGAACAAAACTTTACTCTGTAGCTCTATTCCTCTCTTGGCCAGATTTTCTTTTAATTTAAAAAATGTTATCAATGTTATTACTTTTTTATAGCCCTAGGTACTAGTCTAAGAAAGATAAGGCTTTATAATCACAAAATTCACTGCCTGCCCCTTCACTATCTCTCTGTCTCTCTCTTTGTGTCTCTGTCTCTCTCTCTCCACACATTGATCTATATCCATATTCATAGCCATATCTGTACCCATATTCACATCTACATCTACCTATATAGCTCTATGTGTGTCCCAAAAGTCTTAGGGCAGTTTTAAGCTATAACAACTTGAAACTTCACTAGACTTTGGGAACATCCTCTATGTGTATACATGTGTTATATGTATATGTGTTTGTGTGTGTGTGTGTGTGTGTGTGTGTGTGTGTGTATAATCCTACCTCTGCCATTTACCACCTATATGACTTTGAACAAGCCCTTTAAAGTCTTCCAGACAGCTTCCTTGTCTATAAAATGATGGGACAGCATGAAATGATCTCTAAGGTTCTTTCCAGCTCTAACTCTAACTCTATCATCCACAACTTGTTCCCTGTATCCTTTGCCAGTGAAATAAAGGTAAATTATTCAATATCAAATGAGATAATCCTTGTAAAGTACTTATTTCAGAGCCTGGTACATAGTACTTGTATATTTGCTCCTTTCTCTCGTGACTTACCCTAATATAAAAGTGATTCCCTATCCACAAGGAATTTGAAAGCTATCAGGCACAAATAATATAAGAGGTCATAATTTTTTATTTTTCTCCTCCCATGAATGTTGTTGAAACAGTTAGTGTATGTAATATGTGCAGGTACACACACATATATAGTAATATATAGATATATAAATAGATAATGATACATATGTACATAAGTTTACTTTCAATTATCACGTTTTGAGTTGGGAGGATTTTATCCCCTAAAATGGTTCAATGAAAGAAGAGAAAATGACACGCTTGAGGTTTGCTTCCTGTACATCTTGGAGCAAAGTGAGTCAGTAAATACTTAAGCCTTGCACTGGCTCAACTCTTTTGGTTTTTTTCTTCCATAAAAGTCCGCCAAAATTTTTCTCACTGGCTAGAAAACAAAGTGAAGCTGTGAAACATGAGCTGCTGTGGCTTTTAGAAATCAGAACCACAGGCTGGAATGCCAAATGCCCTGAGTGTCTTAGTATAAATTATTTGCTGCCATTATGTGAAGACAAACTAGTCTAAATTTACACTTTGTCAGAGTCTGTGTTCTCACTTAGATTTTCTGTTTTGCTCCCTTCTTCTGAGCTTTTTGAGAACAGGGACAGTTTTTGCCTTTCTTTGTATTCCCAGCACTTTGCACAGTGCCTGGCATATAATAGGTGATTAATAAATGCTTCTTGACTGACTGGAACTGTGGAAAATGTCCACGTGGATGTTGGAAATCAGCTGAAAATGTCCGCTGCTAAACCTCAGCAGGTAGATAAGAAACAAGCTTTAAGACAGACAATCATCTAAAATCTGAATGCCAAAATGGTGAAGAAGATCTTATATATAAGACTTGGAACCATGTATGCTTGGCATATAGTAGGTTAATAAATGTAAGCTTAATGAGTAAAAGTATACTTAATGTGCTTAATATTAACTAATAATAAACTTAATAATAATTTAATAAATAAATGAATTGCAGAATATTAGAGCTGCAAAGGGCCTTATAGCTCTCTTTAGGTGAACCCCTCATTATACAGATAAGGATCCTGAGAACTTGAGAGACAGTGATTTTTTCAAGGTCATCATTTACTCATAGCTAACCCTATAGTTAACTGCAAAATAACCTCTTCCTAGCCTTTCCTCACCTCACATTGTCATGACTAGGTTGGCAGCTTTTACATCTCTAGGAGGGAGAATTTAGCTTACTTTATTTCACAGCCCTTTTCCCATAAAGACCAAAGGAATAAAGTCCTAATAGCCGAGAATAATAATCCCTTAACTATTAGCAAATTTTGCTGATTCAACAAGATATATTTAGAGTGTTACCATGTTATCAAATTTAAGACCCCATAATTGCTTTTTCATGAAATGCCCCAACAATGAAACCTTCTAAATTTATGAGACACCAAGTCATAAGCAATCATTTGATAAATACCAATTATTAGTTTGTTTTTTTGGTGGGAGAGTGGTTGATTATTCATTAGCCTATGCCTTACTCATGTGAGAAAGAAGCAGAAGACAAGGTTGTGTGCCTCATTCCTTTTTCCTCCATAAGTGTAACTCCCACCTAAGTGACCACCTCCCTGGGCCAGGGAAAAGGAGGGCAGTGGGCATCTTTTACAATTAATACCAGACAAAATGAGCTCTTTCAAAAATGTTATCTCAGGAAACCCCAACACCCCTACATCAGGATATTAAGGCAAAGCAGCAAGTTTTACTGCAGAATTTCCTATGTGCAGTTTTTAAAACAAAACTGAAAGATCCATTCAAATAAGCTTTTGAATAACACTTCTGTTTGAAGAAGAAAAAAAAACCCTGACCTTAGGTAACAGTAATAATACTTAGCACTCTTATAAAATATCCAGAGTTTATTATGGACTTTAAGTAATGAATATTCACAACACCCAGGAGATACCTGAGTATGATTAGTTTTATGGAGCAAGATGCTGAACCGTAATAAGGGCTGAGAGGCTAACTCACCACCCAGCAACAATTAGTACGGTATTACAAACAATTACACTCTTACTTCTGTGCTTGGACAACAAGAAAATGCTACTTTCTACAGTATAACATGTTCTTTAAAACAAATTCATCCAACTGGAGGGACCACCCTAATTACTCCACCCACCAGGATGTAAGAGGCATCCATCACAGAAGGAATGAGAGCACCTATACCACATGTAAGTATCATCACATCCCTTTTTGCTACTTTATTTATAAGAGGATTACTTTACATGTTAATAAATAAATGATATGAAGGCACTGATTTTTTTCTACTCAAAGCTCTAGGAGGGGTCTTAAAATAGAGACATTTGTTCAACTAACATTACTAATTTTGTTGAATGAATGGACAACTCAAAATGAGTTTGAAAACATCCAAATCCATGTTGCCATCAAGATTAGAATCTCCCATAAAACTTGTAACTTTCTTTACATCTCTTATTACACAAATGGCATTGACTCAGGTTTTCAGCCCTCTTATTTATTTGTCCTAGACACACACAACGAAAATTGTTATTATAAACACTTGACCGGAAAGCTTCAGGGGAAAGAAAGAAAGGCTCTGCTTGTTACCTTTCCTTTGAAACAGTTCAATCAATCACTCAATAAAAACACTAATTAAGATCTTACTTTGTGCCGGGCACTAACCTAAGCACTGGAGATACAAAAACACCCAAAAACAAAAAACCAAAAACCAGTTATCCTCAAGAATATTCTGATGGAGAAGACAAAGTATAAATAATTCAGTATACACATGTTAGAAAGTAATCTAAAGGTGAAGATATTAGCAGCAAGGGAGCCCAAGAAAGGCCTTCTGTAGAAAGTAGAATTTGAGCCAAGACTGGAAAGAAAACAGAGAAACTAAGAGGCATGGGTAGAGTGAGAGCATAGAGACGAAAGATTGAATGATGTGTGTAAGGAATAGCTAGAACACCAAAACAGCTAAATTATAGAGTACACAGTGCATGAAGAGAGTGTGCAGGGAGTAAAATGTAGGAAGGCTGAAAAGGTAGCATGGGGTCAGGTTATGATGAGCTTTCAATGGCAAAGAGAAAAATTTATATTTGATCCTTGGGGTAATAAGGAGCCACTCGACTTTACTGAGTAGCGGGGGGAGAGGGAGTGACATCAGTAAACCAATGATTTAGGAATCACTTTGACAGATGACTGGAGGAGGGATTAAAGACTTGAGGCAGAGAGACAAGTAGAATATTATTGAAATAGTCCAGGTGAGAGGTAATAGTAAGATCCTTAACTAGGGAAATGGTTCTATGGGTGTAGAGGAGATATATGTGAGAAATGTAATTGTAGTAATAATTAAGTAAGATTTGGCAATGAATTGAATAAATCATGTGGGGTGAGTGAGAGTATTATCAAGAATACCCCCATCTTCCCAGTCACCTGGGTAACTGGGAAGATGGGAGTATTCTTGATAATACAGGGAAATTTGGAAGAAGGGAGAAAAATCCATGATTTCTGTTTGAGGCATGTTACATTTGAGATACCTATGGGACATCCAATTCCACCTATGATTCTAATTTTTAAAAACCACAGCAGCTCATAGCTTTGCTTTGTTTTCTAGCCAGTGAGAAAAATGTTGGCAGGCCTTCATAGAGGAAAAAGCCAAAGGAGTTGAGCCAAAGCAAGGTTTAAGTATTTGACTGACTCACTTTGATCCAAGATGTACAGGAAGTAAACCTCAATCCAATTCCAGATGTTGAAGAAGCAGCTGGGAATGCATGAATGCAGCTCAAGAGAGAGACTAGGGCTGGATATGTCGATCTGGGAATCATTTACTCAGAGTTAATAATTGCATCCATGGAAATTGATGCGATCACTTAACGAGATGGTATAGAGGGAAAGAGAAGTGGAACCAAGACAGAGCCGTGGGGGTCACCCACAGCTAGTTAGCATGACAGGGATAAAAATTCAGAAAAGGAGACCTAGAAGGACTTGTTGGTATCCCAAAGATCTAGAGAGAAGAGAACATCTAAGAGGAGAAGTATCAACAGTGTCAAATAATGCAGAAAGGTAAAAAAAGGATGAGTATTGAGAAAAGGCCATTAGATTTTACAATCAAGACATCATTTGGTAACTTCAGAGAAAAGAGTTTCAATTGAATGATAAGGTTGAAAGCCAAATTGCAAAGCCTTCAGATGAAAATGAGAGAGGAAGTGAAGGTAGATGCTTTTCTCAAGGAACTTAGCTGAAAATGGGAGAAGAGACATGGAATGACTCCTGGAGGCGGGGAGGAGATGGCAAGATTAAATGAGGTGGGTTTTTTTTGTTGTTGTTCTTTTTTTAAGGATGGGAAAACATGGGCATGTTGTAGGTAGGAGAGAAGCATCTAGTAGACAGGGAGAAATTTAAGATGAGATTAAGAGGGTAGTTGGCGGAGATGGGAAGAGATGTAATCAAGGGTGCATGTAGAAGTGTTGACTTGGTCATGAGTGTCACATCTTCATTTGAGACAGGAAAGGAGGAGATTGGAGGGGGGCGATATCTGAATGGTGTGAGATAAGGAGAAGAAGAGAAGAACGAACTTTTTCAATGAATAGTCTAAATTTTGTCTATGAAGTATTAGGTTAGGTCTTCAGCAGAGCGGTTTGGGGTTGTTCTACTCTGGTAGGTTTGAGGAAATACTAAAGAGTTTAGAAAAGTCACATGGAGAGTAGGATATTGAATGTGTTATGGCAGAGTATAATGATTTGCCCTGCTGCTGTGAGGACTCACTACATTGAGATCTTATTTTATTATTTATTTATTGTTATTTTCTTATTTCGTCCACTTACATTCATCAGCATGTGAATAGGAATGAATGAAGTAGATGGTAGGAATAATTTAGGGCTGGGGGTTGACAAAACATGATCAAGGAACATGGTAGGAGAATCAAGAGTATAGTGGAGATGCGAATAATAGAGAGAATGGAAGTGAGGATGAAGAGCAAGGTTAGATGGTGCATGGTAGAGTGGAAATGGAATGATAAAAGATTATAATCAGATAAAGGAACTTCAGAAGTTATAAGCATAGAAGCAGAACATGCGTGAGCTGTGGCGAGAGCAAGGAATGACCATCTCTGTATGTAGCTGAGGTGGAGTGTAAGAGTAGGTCATATGAACTGATTAAGTTTAGAAACTGGGAAGTTAGGGTACTTAAGGAAGTATCAATATGTATATTGAAGTCTCCTAATATGAGTCAAGAATAGGAGTGGAAAAAAAAGATTGTGAACCAGGAACTGAATTCGCTAAGGAAAGAAAGAAAACTCCTGGGGGTCATTAGATAATGGCTCCCATGATATGACCTGGGTATCAAATTTGGAAAACATGAACCTCAAAGGACAAGTGGTGATAGAGGAAAGAATATCTAAGTGCCAATGCGGATCAAAGAGTATTCCAACTCCTCCACCATGAATAGTGCATCAGGGATAAGAAGGAAAACGCAGTCAGTACTAGAAAGGGTAGCAAGGGAAACAGTACCATGAGTAGGGAGACAGATCTTAGCAAGTGCTAGAAGATGGAAGGAGTGAGAAAGAGTTTTAGGATAAAAGCAAATTTGTTAATTATGGAAAATGTATTCCAGAGGGCACAGCAGAAGGGGTAAGGAAATATGGACTAAGACATGGTAGGGAAGGTTAGGAACTCAGGATGAAGTGTCTGAAC
Source organism: Vombatus ursinus (assembly GCF_900497805.2). Taxonomy (NCBI): domain Eukaryota; kingdom Metazoa; phylum Chordata; class Mammalia; order Diprotodontia; family Vombatidae; genus Vombatus; species Vombatus ursinus. The sequence goes on along the minus strand of NW_020954557.1, from coordinate 41,404,298 downwards.
ATAACGGAGCTTGCACTTAGGGATAGATAATGGAATTAGTATAGTAACAAGCAGGGGTTCAGAATCACTAAGGAATGAGGCCAAACAGAAAATCAGCAGGTACAGAAAGGTCCATTGAGAGAAGGACGTGAATAGGCTGTTGAAAGTCCATCCTTACGGCCAGTGGTTGATGTTCTGTGCTGTAAGGCCCTGGGAGTTGCATCTTATAGCAGACAAAAGCAGAAGGAGGTATAGGAGCTTATCAGGAGATAGCGGTGCCTGACCTGCCCTGGAGATAGTTTGGTTGTTGTCCTTTGTTCTCGAAGAGGACCAAAATGATATCACTGTGTTAGAGTCAAGTTACAGTGTCTCCGACTGTGGCTGATCAGACCAATATGGGTTTGCAGTGCTCTACTACAGGTTGGGCGCAAATAGTCCAAGTGAACATTTGGGGTGGATTCTCTAAATTTGCACATCTCCCATTTCTTTTGAGCTACTTCAGTTCTGCTTTGATCATAGAGCACAGCACCTTCTCTAATGTGGGTACACCAAACTGGACAATCCTGTACCAGTGTCTCCCATGTCACATAATAAACTCCAAAGTTCTTAAGAGAGACCTTGAAAGTGTCCTTGTACTCTGTGAGTGCTTGCCCTGTGTGAGTTCTCCAGAAAACAGTCTCCAGACTATTTTCTGGAAAATGTATTGGGGTACAAGAGGTGGATAAGGTCTTTTCCTGGGGGAGGCTGGTGCTGCGGAAGGCTGTGAAGGCCACAGTAGCCAGGAACTAAGTATTTGTGTCTTACCTAGGACTGACTACTTGGGCCTGGAAAAGTCTCTGGAGACCTTAGACAGAAGCCAAAAGGTGAGGTCTTGTTCCAGGTCAAGCCCTACAGTTAGAGAAGATTCAGGTAGTAGCTGGAGAAGGCCCTAGGGCAGAATTCCTGGGAGGTGAGTGGAAGGATTGCTGGTGACTGGAGAATGCCTTGCTCCTGGTGGGATCTCCAGCTGAAGAAGATCCTGAGGCAGATACCCTACTATTCTCATTTTTGTCTAACAGAAATGATGGTATAAATTTCAAAGCCCTTTACTTCCTTCCTCCCCCAACATCCTATTAAATCTCTACTACATGTAATTTCTTTCCACACATCTATGCATACATATATGTATGTATGCAAGAGAAATAATGTGTATGTGTACATAAATGTATGCATTTTTATATCTACATGGTATACATATATATACACACATAGTGTCCCCCCTCCCCACCTACTGTGCATGTTGGCAAACAATTGGTGTATACCAGCATACCTGTTAAAATGACACATTGACTATCAGCCTGTAGGTTTAAACCTTGAGACTAAAATCAAGGCTAAAGTGAGAAAGAATGGATTGAGACTTATATTCATGGTCTTTGGCATTCAAGAATGCCACTGACCCATTTTATTAATTATCCACCAGCATAATTAATAAAATGATTAATTACCCAGAATTTATGTCTCTCAAAAATTTTACACGTCACAAGCCAGAAGAGAAAAAGACAGTTGGGCTAAATAAAAGGATGGCTCTCAGATTTCCCTTGAGGAGGCAATTGAAAGAGTTGACCCGCTAAGCTTCACCGCCCCCTCAAAGGCAGCAAGGAGCATCATTTCATGAAATACTTGGTCATCTTCCCTTGCTACTCATGCTGAACATAAAGAGTTGGAGCTATTATGTCACCATCATTTGCAGAGAATGAAGAGGATCAGAAAGTTTGCTTGACCTCTGGGATTATCCTTCATGGTTAGTCTTTACACAGACAAATGATTCACAAAGGCTCCCTTATCAGTAAAGAGTCAGTGTCTGTCAATTGGCATATAATACACTTTGTGGTTTTTGTGATATTGCTGGGTGCTCACCATGCTCTGTACCTCCTGGTTCTTTTCTCAAAGAAACAATTCTGGGGCAGCTAGGTGGCGCAGTGGAGAGAGCACCGGCCCTGGAGTCAGGAGGACCTGAGTTCAAATGCGGCCTCAGACACATAATACTTCCTAGCTGTGTGACTCTGGGCAAGTCACTTAACCCCAATTGCCTCACTGAAAAAAAAAAAAACAAAACGAAAAAACAAAGAAACAATTCAAGATGTATTGAAGAGGTCATGAGGCTTGGGTGTGGTGTGCTGGTTGGCCTGCTGCCTTCCATATTGCTGAACTGTGTTTTCCTACCTATTTCTCACCACCATTATCTACGCCCACCTTTGCATTGAGTATAACATGTATCGAGGTATAAACTGATTTAATTTGGTGAGGCATCAAGTTTCTTGTGGAATTTCTCTACTTTTTTATCTTCTGCAATAGAATATAAGCTGTGATGATTTTCCTGTGATTATTTTTTCTTTGGAAATACTTCTCTAGAATACTAAAAAATGAACTACTTCACCCCTAATGACTCTATCTTAAATAGGAAATGGCTGGTTAACCACTGAGGTAGTTATTCCTACATCACCAATCTCTGAGTAGTCTGACCCCCAACCTGTTGATCAAAATCACCATCAAACTGGAAGACTATGTATGGAAAGAAGACACTATGAATGATTGCATAATATAAAATCGAGCTATTCAAAAGAACTAGTGATACCAAAAAGTGAGGAATGGAAAATAACCAAAAAACTGACCTTGAATATAATTATTTCCTGCAAAAGTTCAGCCAATGTAAATGTTTATTAAGCACCTACTATATGCCAGGCACTGTGTTAAATGTTGGGAATAGAAAAAAAGAATCCAAAAACTTTCTCTGCCCTCAAAGAGCTCTTCCCCTGATTCTGGTTTGATCCATATCACTACAATTCCAGACCCATCAAAATATGGAACACATGCTATTATGATGGCTTTGTCTGACTGCCTGTCCGCCTATCCTCAGCTGTACGTCTGCATCTCTTTCAGAAGGAGAATCAATGGAACAACAATTTTAGGAATTTAAGAAATGGTCAGAGCCCTGAAAACACATGAGAAAAAAGGTACATCTTCATGTATTTGCTGAACATTGACTGGATAAATGAAGGAACAAGGTGCTTGCTAATATATATATACACATATACATATATATATACATATATATTCTTCTTCCTAGACATTATTACAAAATGTTTGTCTCTCACTCTCCCTACCACATATTTCTTCTTGATAATGAATAGAATCAAACGAATAGCTTGGATTTAGTGACATTGCCTATTGTATATGTGAAGTATAGTTTGATTTCATGTTTTACACAGGATTGCAGAACTAAATATTATGAACCATGAAATAACACCTCTTTTATGTCTTTGGCTCATAAAGTAATTTAGAATGAACAATTTCAGAGTTCCCCAATTTAAAAAAAATTACCAGAATATCTCTAGACATGTTTTTAGGAAGGAGTTGCAGTATCCATAGATGTGTTGGTATCTACATATGCATTATGATATAAATGTTTTTTCAAAATCACTTTGAAGAAATTTTGATGATTGATTGATTTTTAAAACCACTCTAAACTATGACAATGCATATTCTGACACCTTTGAAAGGGTTCTTAATATTCTTTTTTTTTCAAATTGTACATTAATAAAAACCTTTAGCTGTGATTTGTTTCTGTTTATCTTTCACAACATGGATCTGTAAGGTTGTCTGAAATTTGGGGAATAAAGAGTGTCTCAATTGCCACATGGCCCTTCACCGTTTATCATGTGCTCTTCTCTTAATATTAGATATTTTGTGCATCAATGTTTAATTACTAATAATTCCTCATTTGTTTTGACAACTGAACATGTCAGGTTTCTAGAAGAAGATGCTGCACCTTGTGGTGCCGATAATAGAAACCCAGCTGAGAAGGAGCAGAGCAGGAAGTTAGCATCAGCAGTAAAAGCTTAGATCATAAGGAGAAGGTGAAGCACATGATTTGTCACTGAATATATTTTAACTTTTTGATTTGGCTTAATTCCACACTATCCTCAGCCATTGCACTAAAACTCTGCAATACAATGCAAGTGCTAGAAGAGAAATACATAATTTTTTTAAAAGTGAAACTCAACAAATTTGTCAGGAAAATGTTCTTAAAGTCAACCTCATAACTCAGTCTTTTATTAGTACAAACACTGTCATTGTCACTGCTATTTAGACACACAGGAACATTGAGTCCTTCCTGCCCCTTCCTTCCTACAGAATCACAGGCTTTAAAAGAAGAGATCTGGGAGAGCACATAATTCATTTCCCTCATTTACAGAAAATGAAGTGGAAGCCCAGCAAGTGAAAATGACTTACCTGAGATTGCAAAAGTAAATGGAAAGACTAAAATTTTAACCCTTGCCCTCTGACTCCCAATCAAGTGCTCTTTCTACTTTTCCATTCAATTCAAATTAACAAATATTTTTAGAGAGGCGGCCTGGCACAGAGGATAGAAAGTTGGTCTTAGAATCAAAAGGACCAACATTCCATTCCTGCCTCTGACACACACCGGCTCTGTGACGATGATCACGTTGGTTACCCATAAGCTCCAGCCAACTCTCTCAGGGGATAAGCTGTAAGGGAGAAGTTGGCTGGAATCTATGGAAGGAATTTACACACTGGTAATTCTTCACACTGATGATAAAATCAGTTCCAAACCAAAAAAGGATAAAAAAAAGTATGAAGTGGCCACCATGTTCAGAAACTCTGCAAGGAGCTGGGAATACAAAGACAGAAGGGAATTAATCCCTTCCCTCAAGGAGCTTACATTCCACCAGGGGTAACACAACATGTGAACAATTAGCAAATACAAAAAATAATACAAGTAATTTCAGAGGGGGACAGCTAGGTGGGCAGTGGATAGAGTGCTGGCCATGGAGTCAGCAAGACTCATCTTTCTGAGTTCAAATCTGGCCTCAGACACTTACTAGCTATGTGACCCTGGACAGGTCACTTAACCCTGTTTGACTCAGTTTCCTCATCTGTAAAATGAGCTGGAGAAAGCAAACCACTCCAAGATCATTGCCAAGAAAACCTCCAAAATGGGGTCACAAAGAGTTGGACACAACTGAAAAACAACTGAACAACAACAATTTTAAGAGGGAATGTTAAGACCTGGGTGTATAAAGGCCACTTGCAGGAGGTAGTGTCTTGATGGAAGCCTGGAATTTTGAAGAGGTAGAGATGAAGAAAGAGTGCATTTAGCCATGGAGGACCATCTGTTCAAAGGCAAAATGCCAGAAATGGAGTCATGTATGGAGAACAGCTAGCAGGCCATTTTAACCAAAACAGAGAATATGTAGAGAGAAATAATGGGGGAATAAGACTGGAAACGTAAAGAGGAGCAAGAAAGTGGAAGGTCAAAGATTTTATATTTAATCCTAGAAGCAATAAGGAGCAATGGAAGATTTCAGAATGGGGGGTGGGGAGGGGGAGGTGTGATACAGCCAATCTGTGTTTTAGAAACACCATCTGGCAGCTGTTTGGAAGATGGATTGGAAAGAGAAAGAGACTAGAAACAGAGGGGACAAGTAGGAGGCTTTTAAAATAATCTAGGCAGGAGGAGATGATGGCCTGAAGTAGTTTAGAGGCAATGTGAGTGGAGGGAATCTTTTGAAACAGATGCAAAAAGTGCTGGAAGGACAGAATCAACAAGACTTGGCAACTGATGCCACATGGAGAGGGAGGAACAGGGACACACACCTCTGACTCTCTGTTCCAATGGTCACTAAATCTTGTTGTTTCTTCACCTACAGAAATATTGTCATGGCCAAGCATATTGAATCTAAACTCCTAAACATTACAAAATATATACCAACTATATAGAAGTATTTCTATACTTCATCACAATTCTAACTTTCCAACCCCTGCCAAAGTAAGTTGTTTGCTATCTAAACAATCTGATAATTATTTTATTTTTTTTGCGAGGCAATCGGGGTTAAGTGACTTGCCCAGGGTCACACGGCTAGTGAGTATCATGTGTCTGAGGCCGGATTTGAACTTAGGTCCTCCTGACTCCAGGGCCGGTCCTCTACCAACTGCACCACTTACCTGCCTCCCACATTTCCTTTGATTATTTGACTCCATCCTATTCTGATAGGGCAGCCTGGAGTCAGGAAGACCTGAGTTCCAATCCTACCTCCAACACTTACTAGCTGTATGATCCTGGGCAAGTCACTTAACCCTGTTTGCTTTAGTTTCCTCATCTGTAAAATGGGCTGGAGAAGGAAATGGTAAACTACTGCAGTACCTTTGCCAAGAAAATCCCAAATGGGGACACAAAGAGTCATACCCAACTGAACAACAGCAACAACATTGAATACTGGCCAAAATAACTACTACATTAGTTGAAATTTAGTTATTTCTTGGTTCTCAATTTCTGATTAATCATAGGAATATGTGATCTGTAGACATGGGTAAGCAAAAAAATATATTATATATGAAATAACAGAGGAAAAAGCAATGTGTCAAGTGCAAAATGATATGTAAGTCTAATAATGTAATAATTGTAATACAGCCAAGGTCTCTATGAAATAAAAATATTTCTAAGTCTCACCAAAAACCTGCCTATTTTGTTCAAAAATTAATATAACAAATTATGACTACAATAAAATCTAATTCGGAATTCTATTTGAAATTCATTATAATGGTGAGTTGTGGGGGAGATGATGATCTGAATCTGCAGAAGGAATTTGCCCTCTTCGGTTCCTCACACTGATAAAATCAGTAGGGATTTAACCATGAGTAGAAATTGAGTATATACATGCTGAGGGCATGTAACAAAGGAATCAGAATAGGGTGAAGTTAACCAACACACACACACACACACACACACACACATACACATATCTCTATATTTTTAAATACATAAAATTTAAATTACACAAGAAAGCAGAAAGGCGTTAATAAAAAATTCCATAAAGTAGGAATCGGAAGATATGGGCTTTAGGTACCATTTACTGGCTGTGAGACCTTGGTCAAATAACTTATGCTATCAGCCTCAGTTTCCTTATCTCTAAAATGAGGGTAGCAAAACCCACCTGAACTACACTAGAGTTTTGAAAGGATTTAGTGTGACAGTGCATGTAACCACCTCTGTGTCAAGGTAACTGGGTTCAAAGCCTGCTTCAGATACTTACTATGTGTCCCTCGGTAAGTTAAATAATTTCATCTATAGTTCCGTCATCTGTAAAGTGGTCATAATAATTGCACCTACCTCCCAGAGCTGTCGTGAGCATCAGATGAAATAACAGATCAAAGCCCTTTGCAAACTTGAAAGCACTATACAGAAAGTAGCTATGATGATGATGAACTCCAGGCACTCTCTAAGTTTAAAGTTCTATACAAATACAAGGCAATATTCCTAATAAAACAGAAAGACTAATACACATAGAAAACTTGATTTCAACAACTAGCACAGAGTAAGAACTTAATAAATGTTTGTTGATGGATAGAGCACCGGCCCTGGAATCAGGAGGACCTGAGTTCAAATATGGCCACAGACACTTGACACTCACTAGCTGTGTGACCCTGGGCAAGTCACTTAACCCCATTGCTTAGCCAAAAAAAAAGTTTGTTGATTGATTGACTGATTTTTTTAATGTTATCATTTTTTAAACCCTACAAGTAACTTTGTATAACGGCTATTATCCTTAATCCTTCACAAGCTTTACTTGGTCTGCAGTGGTTTTCCCCTTAGGGAAATATCATGCAGGCTCACTAGAGAGTATCCTTTTGTGTTTCTGAATTCCTTTTCAAACCAGAAAGCTTTATTCTCTTATATTCTACTCTCTTCCTCACTTTTTATCATTGTTTTCTCTAACAATTAAATATATATAAATATATGTTATATATATATAGTATTTTACATGTATGTATACATATATATATATATATGTATACATACAGGTTTACCTTTCCACCTATTCTTGTTTTAACTTAAATCCACAGGGAGCAGATATTTCCAAAAAGCCCACGTCTGACTTCTAAGAATTACGAAGTGGTTTCTGTTTTACTTCTCCCTCCAGTTGTTTTCCTTCTAATCAGCCACTCTGAACCTTGCAATCATAGGGCCAAAGTGTTCTGCAAATAACAGTTGGATTTACTGATTTATAACCACTTTTAAATCTCCTTCTAGCAATTGCTCCAAGATGAAAAAAGAAATAGGTAGTTCAGAAGCATGATAAAGTGATGGAAACAGTGATCCCTGTGAGCCAACACTGGTTCAAGTCAAAGCAGACTAATCTCATTCCTGGTTAAACTGACTTATTAAACTAGAAGTCTACAGCCATGTCAGCCTAAACATGCCTGATCTCAGGTGCAAAGTAGGATTGGACCTAGGTAGCACTTAGATAAGAGACTGCCTGGGAATACTAGATGTCACAGGCTTTTAAAACCTAAGAAGTGGATTGGTTTAGTGGATAGACAGAGCTGGCCTCAAAATCAGCAAGTCTTGCCTTTGATACATACGGACCTAGGCAAATCAGTTAACCTCTCAGCTCTGGGCAGTTCTCTAAAATTATAAGTTGTAGAGAGGATGCTAACCTGCACTGGGAGAGGGAGTTTCCTAACCTGAGAGTTCCCCCTACCAATGAAATCCCAAGTCCAGTTCTTATCCTAATAGACTGGAAGATGAGGGTAATTCTGCAGGTATAGTATACCTAGATTTGGACTCAGCACTGTGTTCCCCAGTAGACTTTTGGACAAGATGGAGCTATGTGGGTTCAATGATAGCATAGATAAATATATTCAAAACTAGGTCTCAACATGGAGTCAAAGAGTAGTAATTAATAATAAATCAGTATTTACTTGGAGTGGCCCAGAGTTCCATCCCTGGCCTTGTGCTATTCAATACCTGTATCAAGTATTTGGATAACGGCATCGTCAGCAAGCCCATCAAACTTACAAGTGACATGAAGCTGGGAGGGATGGTTAATACATTGGATGATACAATGAAGCTTCTTAAATGACCTGACAGGCCAGAAGACTGAGTCAAATCTAATAAAATGGAATTGAATCAGGATAAATGTAAAATCTTTTGTTGTTGTTATTGTTCAATTGTTTCGGTAGTGTCTGACTCTTTGTGACCCCATTTGGAATTTTCTTGGCAAAGATAACTAGAGTGGCTTGCCATTTCCTTCTACAGCTCCTTTTACAGATGAGGAAACTGAGGCAAACAGAGGCTAAGTGACTTCCCATGGGTCACACAGCTAGTGTGTGGTCAGATTTGAACTCAGGTCTTCCTGACTCCAGGCCTAGAGCTCTCTCCACTGTGTCAACTAGCTTTCCTAATATAAAATCCTATATTTGGTTTAAAAAAAATTCAGATGCACATGTATAGGATGGGGCAGAGAGAAGGTGTGGTGATCACAATAATTCACATGACCAAAAAAAAAAAAGCAAACCCTGGGAATTTCGTAGATGGCAAGTTCACTATGAGTGAATAATCCATTAGACTGCAAGCTCCTTGAGGGCAGGGATTGTCTTTTGTCTCTTTTTGTATCTCCAGCACTCAGTACAGCGCCTGACATATAATGAACACTTAATAAATGTTTAATGATGGATGGATGGATGGATGGATGGAACAAGGCAAATACTATTTGGGCCCAAACAATATTTGGGCACAATAACCCAAAAAGCTAAGAGGATCTTTGGCTTCATTAACAAGCCATAATGTCCACACGATGGGGAGGTGCTGGTATGTCCTGGTCAGACCACATCTTCAGTACTAATTCTGTGTGCCACATTTTAGGAAAGACTGTGACAAACTGGATCAAATCTAGATTAAGTTGACGAGCATGATGAGAGAGAGAGGACTAGAAACCATGCCATACAGAACCGCTTGAACGAACTGAGTACATTTTATCCTAGAGGGGGAAAATAGACTTAGGAGGTCTTTGACAGCTGTCTTCAAATGTTGGAAAAGCTGTCAGGTACAAGAGGAATTAGATTTGTTCACCAAAAAAGAAGTGGTGAAATGATGGGATGCTTCACCCAATTTAGAGCCAGCATTTCTATACATGTGCAGTATTTGTATAGCTGTTAGTCTAAAGTAAAATCAACATTAAATTATAATAAAGCATTAACAATGTAAGCTCACTACAAGTCAATGAACAATAAATATCCTGTATCTGATTCTTACTAGCTATGTGGCCTTGGGCATGTTACTCAATGTCTCCAAAACTCAATTGCCTTATCTGTAAAATGGGGTTGACATTTTCCCATCACCATCCTCACAGAGGTACGAGAAGAGTTTTAGGTAAAACTGAAACCATCATGTAAATATAAGTGGTTATCATCATTGTCATCTGTTTACTGTTTACTCATTACTAGCCTAAACTTTTTATTTCATCAGTTTAATTATATACGTAATATTTATTCTGTAGTATGTTTTTCTACTCAATCTGGAATAACTCAGTTGTGCATATGAGCAGCTAAATTCCACTTATCAAAACACTCTACACATAAAGAGGAGGCAAAGTATAGACTATAGAGGATAAAGACCTGGCCTGAGAAGCAGAAAGACCTGTCCTCAAGCTCTGCCTCTGCTTGTCTATGTGCTGCGTGACCCTGAGCAAGTCATTGAATTTCTCAATCCCCTGGCAAGCTCTCTAAGACTCTATGCTGTAGAGAAGGTGCTGATTGGTATTGAATGGTAGAGGGAGATTCTTATACCAATGAATCCTCAAGTCTAGTCCCTATTCCCTGCCCCTGTGTAACAAACTGGGCAGCTAGGCGGTGCCAGGGTGCCGGGCCTAGAGTCAGGAAGACTATCTTCCTGAGTTCAAATCCAGACTCAAATACTGACTAGCTGTATGATCCTGGATAAATCATTTAACCGCTGTCTGCCTCAGTTTCCCCAATTATAAAACGGGGATGATAATAAGCAGAAAGCTAGATGTCACAGTGGATAGAGTACCAGGCCTGGAGTCAGGAGTGCTCATTTTCCTGAGTTCAAATTTTGCCTCAGACACTGACTAGCTGTGTGACTGTGGGCAAGTCATTTAAGAAAATGGCAAACCACTCCAATATCTTTGTCAAGAAAATCCCAAATGGGGTCATGTCATGAAGAGTCAGACACCACTAAAACAAAAACAACAGTGTAAATACACCATGTGAACTATTAAGTTATAAAGTCTGTCGTGTCACTGTAAACTATACACAGTATTTAATATAAAAGCATAACTTACATAATACCTCATGATTATAAAATATTTTCCATACATGATTTTCATTGCATTCTCACAACCAAAAGAAAATTTTTTAACTCTATTTATCAGGAAATGGAACTTCAATATAGCCATTCCCCCCAAAAAAACACAGATCTATAATTTTTTCTAAGACTTATAGTCTTAGAGAGTCAGTTGGGGCACTGAGAGATCACATGAGTTGGCCATGGTCACACACACATAGCCAGCATATGTCAGAGGCAGAGTCTGAATCCACATCTTCCTACCTCCAAGACTAGCCTTCTGTCCACTCTGTGACTCTGTCCCTTAAACACTTTCACATACACAGAGCCCCATTCTAATTCAAGTATCTCAATTATCACTGGGCAAATGCTCCTATGTGCTAACTACTGTGCTGGCACTGTAGTGACAACAACAACCACGGCATAATAAAGAGCAAAATCAGTTGTTAAAATTAAGCCAGTCTGCAGCCACTCTAATGCTACCATCTCTTGGGAATTTTTTTCTTTTTCAAGCACTAGAACTAGTAAGCATCTATAACCCTCTCATGCATCCAACCAGGGATAAAAAGCAGCTTGCCACTTCTTTTAAGAAATGTTCTCTTCATAGAAGGTACTCATGAAAAACTTAGTGTCACTCTAGGGGTATTACCTGTGATTGACATGAAAGGTTATGAGCTTTTTGTATCTATTCTCTTCTCACCAAGGGGAAATTCATCTTTGCAGTGAGGATGATTTCTTTACCTATTAAGATGGGTACGCTGCTGAGTATTCTCATATTGTGATGTCAACAATACAGTGTTTTAGACTCAGTTACAAAATAAACATGTCGATAATCCCTAATAGTTCTAATCCTTTTGGGGTAGAGGATGGTGGTAACACTCACTACCAAGATAGGTGAGTGAATGAAATGAAAACACGTAATTTATGCTACTATAAAGGCACCAAGTTTAAGTTTTAATTACAAAAAAAAGGAAAACTAAGGTTCATAGCACTCTGGACAACATTAAAACGTTGGTCCCAATATTAGAATCATAAAATGACTGGGATGGAAGAGACCTTGGGACCATTTAGTCCAATACCTTTGACAACTTAAATACACGGTAGAGGATATGGAAATTGTATACAGTTGGCATAAGATGTTCAATGGGAAAGTTCCATAGCAAACCCGCTCTCACACTAAGTATCTCTGTAGAGTTTTTCTGCTTTGATTTTTAATTTCCTGATTCCTTTAAGAAAGAAAATTCTCCTTTTAGCATTTCTGGATTCTTCAAAGGAGTAAGTTGAAATTCACTGCCATAAAGAGTACAGATAAGTTGTTCCTGGTTGGAATATAGAAGAAGAAAGAACTTTTTTTTTCAAAGGAAAATTTTTCTCTTTTTTATTTTTGCCATGTATAAAAATAGTTTATCACATGGGATCATGGTGCTGCAGCAAAGAAAAGCATTCAACTAGAGCTCAGTACCCATTACTTATATGTATATGCTATTTCTCTCTCAAATTTTTCCATAGAGAAAATGTTTTCCATTCAATTGTTGAAAAAAACAAAACAAAAAACAATTTCAATCCCACTGTATTTCTGTTATGCAAGAGAGAATAACTCTATTTAGGAAAATTGCAATTGGACTTTTAAATAGTGGTCTAGTAAGTCCCTGCCTAATTCTGTAAATTAATTCTCTTTGTGATCTAAACACATGTTATTAAAGCCCCGATCATTCTGTTCTGAGTCATATGTGAAAATGACAGATTCTTTCTAAGAATTCTTCCCTTATCTGCATAACAATATGCTAATAACATTTATGTAATTTAATAACGCTACAATTATTGCTTAATGATACTATTTGTTAAATCAACAATGAAATGATTTTTTTAAGGAAAGACTTTTCCCAAAGTGCTTAAACATAGGAACAGGGTTTTTTCATCCAACTTCAATTAAAACTATACCTTATTTTTTTTCCTCTTCTGATCCAAATAATTCATAGGTAAGTAGTAGTCAAATCAGAAGAATGTCAAGAGAAATATATTTAAATTACAATTTTCCTAACAGTAAAGTTAGATAATTTCCCAAAGACTGAAACTGATACCCACCTCACATGTACAGGTGATCCTTCGAGGATGGGGGGCTTCCTGTTGTAGCTGATACACTAGGAGAAGAAAGAAAAGTTATTTGTCTTCTTCATGTAAAACTTCTGGATATTCAGAGATTTTTTAAAGAAAAAAAAAACCCTACTTTTGATGATACCTGGGGAGAAATGTGGTATAGTCATGTTAATGATTAGATTTAGATTTTGATATACATAAAGCATGGGCAGGCTAGCAAAGTGGAAAGAAAGCTATGCTTGGAGAACTGGGTTCTAATCCTTCCTCTGAAATTTATTAGCTGAATGACCCTGGGTAAGTCACTTAACCTCTTAATACCTCATGTTAATTCCTAGCACTTGACTAGGAATCTGCATGGAATAAGTAAATAATAACAACCAAACAATAAGCCAGATGGAACTGAATTTAACAACTCAAATGCTAATAAAGAAATCACAATCTCTACTAATGGTCTTTTATCTTAAAAGAGATCTGCGCAGATTAAGAGACTACAGTTTTCATAATAAAGTCTCTTTAATCCTTTCTGAATGCATTACATAAATTAGGCCCTTGATATAAACCAATAAACATTAATGATTAAAACATGCCTGCCAAATCTCAATCCTGAAAATAAAATCAATAGAATATGGTGGGTAGGTATTGTTGAGGTGTTTCATTTGTATTCAACTCTTCATTACCCCATTTGGGGTTTTCTTGACAAAGATCTTGGAGCGGTTTGCCATTTCCTTTTCTAGCTCATTGGACAGTTGAGGAAACTGGGGCAAACATGGTTAAGTGACTTGCCCAGTGTCACACAGCTAGTAAGTGTGTGAGGTCAGATTTGAACTCAGGAAGATGAGTTTTCCTGACTCTAGGCACAGCGCTCTATCCAACTGCACCACCTAGTTGCCCAAGGGGGTGGGTAAAAACAATCAAAATAACAGATTACTTGGACTTTGCTCTAATTTATGAGAACTTGTGAGTTCTAAAATTACCTATAAAAAAAAATCAAAACTTTATGGAATGTAACGGAAGTAACTCCTTCTGAATCTGCTTTCAAAGCACATTTGTTCAAAAGAATCACTTAGAACTAAGGGAATACTAAAGAAGTGAGTATCCCTCAGACACTGAAATAATCTGCCAAAAGAAGGCATGGATTGTGGAGTCAACTCACATCTATCTGGAAGTGGCTCCTTAGCTTTGCCTATTATTTGCAATGATTCCAGGCTAAATTCTCTAGTTCTGGAGAGGTAGGGAGCTGAGTGTGAGCACCTAGGAGTGAACGTACACTCCAACATATGTTGTAGTTCACTTCCTTTACTAAATGTGTCTCATACAGTTCTGCCTATTTAATATCACATATTAGGTTTAAAGTGTATGTACTACTTTGAAATCTACGCACTACATTGTTAAGACAGCATGGGAGAATGGAAAAAGCATTGGCCTTGAAATCAGAGGACCTGGGTTCAAATTCTGCCTTTGATATTGACTACCTATGTGACCTTTGATTAGCCACTGAGATTGCTTGGACCCCGGTTTCCTCATCTGTAAAATGAAGGGCCTCTGAGGTCCCTTTCACCTCTAAATCTTTGACATTATTAAATACTAAGAAATATTATGTATATATGTATAATTATCTAAACATTTGAAAAATAATTGATTAAATCTTTCAGATTTCAACTGTATGTTCAACATCTTACAGTTTCAACCTCTGACAACATTCCAAGGATTTGGAAATGAACTTGCTTTGTATTAGTTGAATCTCTTCTCACCTCACTCGCCTTCGTGTGGATAATTGAGAGTTTTTAGATGAGATAAATTCCTTACAAAAATATCATGATACATGGGGTTCCATCACTGAAACATACTACTCCAAGAACAGTAGGCAGAGGCACTTTCTTATGAAAGGTATGAAGTCGTTCATTAAAGAAATCTTGATTGAACTAACCTGAACTAACCAGGACTGGGAAAGATCCTACAGTTATGGATGAATAGAATCCCACAATTAGAAAGTCATTCTTTTGATTCTGTCCTCATTAAAATGCAAACACATTTGGGATTAATAACGCATTAAGTTTTATTAATCATAGGCAGCTAGGTAGTTTAGTGGATAAAGCACTGGACTAGGAGTTAGGAAGACCTGAGTTCAAATATTGCCTTGGACATTTATTAGCTGTAGGATCCTGGGCAAATCACTTAACCTCTCTAACTAACCCAGTCTTAGTTTTCTCATCTATAAAATAGGGCTAAAAAAAAAGCATCTAATTCACAGAGTTGTTATGAGAATCATCACATGTGGTAACATGTAAAGGACTTTACCTTTGCAAATTTTAACGCACTATATAAATGCTAGCTAGTTATTATTTATAGCTCATTGGGTAAGTGATTTTTATCAGATATTTCCTAGAAAATAGGTTTTAATGGGGGTGAGGAAGTGGAGCATGAATGTACTAAGCTTCTGGTGGGAGTAGGGGAAAGTTGTTTCTGCCAACAGCAATGATGGAAAGAAACATAAGAAGATGGATGAAACACTGGAGTCCCTAAAGCCAAACTTTGCTTGCTTCGTAAGTTTGCCTAGGTCTAATCCTAATGGCAAAGGAAGATGATACCCTACCCCCCAAAAAAACTTTGTCGCCTTTTACTCTCCCTTAAGAAAAGGGTAGACGGGAACTAGGTGGTATGGTGGGTAGTACACCGGCCCTGGAGTCAGGAGGACTTGAGTTCAAATCGGACCTCAGACCAAACACTTGACATTTAACTAGCTGTGTGACCCTGGGCAAGTCACTTAACCTCAATTGCCTTAAAAAAAAAATCTGACTTCAGATACGTATTAGCTGTGTGACCCTAGGTAAGTCACTTAACCCCGATTGCCTTGAGGGGGGAGGGAGGCTAGAAAAGGTTTTTCATGATGAAATGTCTCTAATTTGTCACCTTATCCACCTTGTGGGACAGAAAAAGAAACATTAAGTTCACAAATCTATTGTGCTTAGCTTTGTGCTCAGAGAACCTCTAGGTTTCCTTCAGCAGCAACGAAAAGGGCTCTAGGAAATTGGATCACCTGTGAGGACCTCTAACTTCTCAGGCTTAATCATGGCCACCAGGATGTAAAATGTTACCAACAAGTAGAAAGTTGTGATTCGAGTCTCCTTAAATCAGGTCTGATCATGTAAGTCCACTGGTTTCAGAATCTCCTTTGGCTAAACCTCTTGGACGTATTGGAATCTCCTCAAGTTGGCATTTAAGCCATTCCCCAGGTGACTCCAGTCAACCTTTCCAGATTTATTTCACGTTATACCCCTTCTCAAAGTTTATATCACAAGAAAATTAGATTAGTTGCTGTTTCCGGAACTTCGCATTCCATCTTTCACCTTTGTCCCTTTGTGGAGAGCTTGCCTGGGCTGTTCAAGTGCCCTGGAATACACTACCCACTCACTGCCTCCTCTTAGAAACCTTATCTTCCATCAAAGCTTGATTCAGGGGCCACCTCCTACAGGAAGTCTTTCCTGATCCTCCTTGTTGTAAATGCTCTCTCCTTTCAAAAACTATTCTATATTTACTTAACTATTTAACATGTTGTCTCTTCCCAGTAGAACACAAGCTCCTTAAGGGCGAGGATTTTGTTTTTGTTTTTTGTTTTGTTTTTATATCCCCATCCTGTCCAGTGCTAAGAAGGGTACTTTGCATATATTAAGTGCTTCAAAAATACTTGTGGGATTAAAAATTCAAATTCTAAATATAAAACTAACCCATGCTGTAGGCAAGAAAAAACTTGAGTGATAAGAGTGTCAGTGTTTGAACACAGAAATAAGTTTTGATTCTATCTTTTTTCTCATGTTAATTTCAAAATCTCTTTCCAGTCGATTCTGCTTTTGCAACATCTCTCATATAAACATACTTCCTTCTTTCTTCTTACGCTGCCACCACCTTGGTGCATCCCCTCACACTAACAGCCTGCTGGTTAGTCTCTCTGCCTTAAGAGTCTCCACACTCCAGTCTGTCTTCTACTTAGCTATCAAAATGATCTCCCAAAGTACACATCAGACTAAGTCTAACCCCTCATTCAATAAACTCCTTGGTTAGTTGTTCTTTAGTTGTTTTTCACAAGTGTCTTA
This sequence comes from Vombatus ursinus, assembly GCF_900497805.2. Taxonomy (NCBI): domain Eukaryota; kingdom Metazoa; phylum Chordata; class Mammalia; order Diprotodontia; family Vombatidae; genus Vombatus; species Vombatus ursinus. The sequence goes on along the minus strand of NW_020954557.1, from coordinate 41,386,985 downwards.
CTTTTTGTGCCCCCATTTGTGGTTTTCTTGGCAGTGGATTGCCATTTCCTTCTCCAGCTCATTTTACAGATGAGGAAACTGAAGCAAACAGGGTAAAATGACTTGCCCAGGGTCACATAGCTACTAAAAGTCTGAGGCTGGATTTAAAATCAGAAAGAGAAGTCTTCCTGACTCCAGGCCAGGCACTCTATTCATCATGCCATCCAGCTTCCCTCAGTAAACTCCAGTTGCTCCCTATTACATCCAGAATCCAAATAAAACCCTCCATTTGGCTTTTAAAGTTCTTCATAAGCTTCCTCCCACTACCTTTACAGTCTTCTTGCACCTTACTCCCTGCTCCCTTCCACAGCACAGCCCTGTGTACTCTATAATCTGGTGACACTGGTCTCTGCTGTTTCTCAAACAAGACACTCCATCTCCAAGCTCCAGAATATTCCCCCACACTTGAAATTCTTTCCCTTCTCATCTCTGCCTCCTGGTTTCCCGGGCTTCTTTCAAGTCTCAGTCAAAATCCCACTTTCTCTTGGAAGTCTTTCCTGGTCCCACTCAACGCTAGAGACTTCCTTCTCTATTTATCTTGAATATAGGTTTTTTTTTGTACATAGCTGTTTGCACGTTGTCTCCTCCATTAGATTGTAAGCTCCTTGAGGGCAGGAACTGTTTTTGCCTTTCCTCCTATCCCCAGTGCTTAGCCTAGTACCTGGCACATGTAGTAGAAGTCTACTAAAGGCTTGCTTTTTCCTTGTTAATTGGACATATGGCGATGCATGAGAGTTGGGGGAGTGGAGCAGAAAAGAAAAGACTTTTTCGGATAAAGGCCTCTAGGTAGGATTTCAATGGTGACATTACAGTCAAGATTCTTTTTCTCTCAATAATAAAGAACAGAAACAACTCTTGAAACTATAAACAGGACATAAAGTAATCAATCCATATTCAGGGGGGGAAAAGTACTTGTCAACAGGACCAATTTCTTAAAACCCTACAAAACCACAAAGTATCATTAATTCAGACCCCTCTCATTTAAAAATTTTTGATCATTTAATCGGGGCTGAAGTTCACCTCTGTATTCTGCTGGAATGGACTGCTGAATTATTCATGATGTAAACAAAGTTATGGGATAAATTACTGAACTGTTTAAGACAACAAAACATTTTTAAGTATTCTCAAGAACTTCAGAAGAGCCCTTGTGCAAGGAATTTTAAAAAATTTAAACATTACAAACTGAATAACCATCAACAAAGACAAATGATCAAATAAACAGAGAAAACAAGAAACAAAATCCCACATGAAACCCTTAGAAATTAACAAAGTAGACCCAAACGACTCAACAGACAATAAGCAAATAAATGCATTTGCTTGGTGTCTTTTTTGATGACCAGATACAAGCCATCTTGGACTTTGTTTCCTTTTCCCACAAATAATTGTAGTTAATACATGTACATTTTCTGTTGTGTTGATCTTGTTTTTCATTGCTTTATACAGGTTTCTCTGTATTTCTTTGTATTCTTCATTTTAAAAAAATTACACTTATAAGCAAGGACATAAATCTTTGCTCTCAGGGGACTGTCCTGGGGGCAATGGCCAGCTAAACCCTTTTTCCCTTCCCATCTGGAGAGCATGGTGAACTGAATCCCACTAAATAAGCATATACCATTTTGCTTGAAAGAGAAGTATTTAATGGGGACCATCAAATACACTGACTAATTACTAGGTCAATATAAACAGATATATGCATATATATAAATAATTAATTCAACATAATGAAAATGCACTTGTTAATAACCGCAATATTTTAATTGGACCAATTCAGGGAGAGCCTGGGGACAAATTTGATATACCAACATATTTGGAGTCTAAAAGACCTGGATTCAAATTCTGACTCTGTTGCTAACTACCTTCGTGACTTTGGGCAAGTTAATTAACTTTCTGTGCCTCAATTTCCTCATCTATAAAAAGAGAGGTTTGTACTATATAACTTCTAAGGTCCTTTCTAGCTCTAAAATCTATGATCCTAAGAACTTATAGTCTTAGAAAACTGCCTGGAGCACTGTGAGGTTAAGAGTCTTGACCACGGTCAAATGGCCAGTATATGTCAGAGGGAATGCTTGAACTTCAGTATTACTGACTCCTAAGCCAACTGTGTCTTTACTTGCTATGCTATGCTGCCTCTCATCACCCTAACATCATGCGTTCATCCTAAAAAGAGGATAGAAATTGATTACTTGTTAATATCTCTCCCAAGCCCAACTGGGCCTGCTATGCTGCCACCAAACAAGGCCAAACTAAACCCTGAGGCTCTGACCACTGGGGAATGAATGCCCCTTTGGAAAGAAAGAAAGGGAAGGAGAAACTAGAAGGCTTTGTTCTTTAGCCCAGTGGAAAGGGGAAAAGAGTTTCGAAGACCCACGTCGTGAAGAGTTGACTATTGTGGTCAAGTCATCATATGCTCCTCTCTCCTCTTCAGCCTTCTCCCATCCCTCCTAACCAAGAGGGTAAGAGACAATATCTTATTTTCCACATTCCAAGCTCCTCCAAATCTGAAGGTCGGTTCTTTATACACAGTTTTCCAAGATGACAAGTCAGTTTTGGATCAAGAGGCCCTGCCATACTTATGATGGACAAGAGCCCCCTGTATTCCATCAATCTCAAACTTTCCTAGATGGAGCTGAGGAGCAGGGATGGGGCTGAGGAAAGCTTAGAATACCCTCTATTCCAAATAGCTAGAAGGTAACTGGATCCCAGTTCATAATTCGTGATATTTCCAAAAATGACTGAGAAGAAAGGTTCCTAACACTCTCCATAGTTAGGACAAATAGTTTATTCTCAGTACAATGCATGACACATTGTCTTAATAAATGCTTGTTGACTGACATTTTCATCCAGTTTCTTATTGCAACATTTATACCATTTATATTTAATATCAGAATTGCAATGTTTGTCTTTTCTTCCTTCTTCAACATCTAAATGCTTCTCACACGGCCATCTTGTAACTATGCTTGCTAGCTATCATAATAGGTATTTAATCAGTAGGTAGTAGTGGTTTAGGACTTCATTTGCAATTATGAGAATTAGCCTAACAGCAGGTATTGTGCTCAATGCTAAAAAGAAGATGTGGTTAATATGCTTAATAAAAAATATCTATATTTGATGAAAAAAATGAAAGAAAATTAGGAAGCCAAAGGGAATGGGGCCACATCAGAGGAAATGGAAAGGAATGGAATCAAGAGCACAAGTAAAATAGAATACATTTCATTTTATAAATTATAAGTTTCTTAAGGGCAGGAACTGTTTCATTTCTATCTTTTCATCCCCAGCAGTTTGCACAGTATTTTATACATAGCAGACATTTAACATATACTTGCTGATTTGATTAGTTGATCAATTGATTGAAGTAGAGTGACTAGCTTTGGAAAGATGAAAATCATCTTTCTCTAGGACTGCAGAAAAAGAAGGAAAGAATGGGGGATGATGTTGAGGGGCATTGAGGGTTGGATTGGAGAGAACAGGAAGCTCAGAACAAATAGCTTCAATTTACTTAGTAAAACAGGAGGTGAGTCTTTTGTTGAGAGGAACAAAAAGGGAAAGGTGTAGATGAACTGAGGACAGAAGGTTTGGGGAAAATGTGATAGGGAGCAAAACAGGAAGGAATAAAAAGATTGCTAGGCAGCAGTGACGGTCCAGTTAAGACAAAATAACAGGCTTGTAGTGGATCTAATCAGCACAGTTGTGTGACTTCAGCAGTATTAAACAGAACATTAAAAGGAGATGAGAAGGCAGATGGTGGACATCATTCAATACTGGGATTTGGAAAGCAATGACTAATGATAAAAAACTGCCTTTTTAAAGAGGCTTAAGTGATAGAGTTAATAAAGTACCGGATTTGGATTCACAAAGATATGTATTTCAATCCTGTCTCAGACACATACTAGCTGTGTGACCCAGGTAAAGTCACTTAACCTCCTTGTGACTCCCTGTGGTTCATTTTCTTCCTCTGTAAAATGAGGAAGTTGAACTTAAAGCTCCTAAGATTCCTTCAAGCTCTAAATCTATAATCCTATAACCCCATGACAAGAGAGCAAGGGATCTGAAAACAGAGGACAACGTGAAATTGAATTGGTTAACTATAGAATCAAGATTTTGAAAGGAGGAAAGTGAGACCAGATCAGGGGCAATGAAATGGGAAAGCTAGAATGAGCAAAGCATAGGGAGACAAGGAAAATAGGGAGGGTATAATCAGAGGAACTTCAGAATTCTCAGTCATAGAGGTAGAATACTTGTGAGTGATGAGGAGAATATGACTGGAATGGAGTCCTTGAGAAGTTTGCTATCAACCTAATTAAAATTGCCTGGTATGAAATTTCTGCCTTTCTTTTCACAGTTTGGACTTTTTTTTCTCCTTCATCATAATAGAGTTTGACCGTAATGTGGCTAGGAACAGTGGGTCTTGTATTTCTCACTGTTAGTGAATTACAGATTTTTTTAAAAATTCAAATCTATTTTTGTATGATTTTTGCTAAGTCTGGTAAGTTTTCTTTGACCATTTCCTTAAATGTGTTCATATATTTTGTCTTTCCCCATTTTTCTGGGATGTTACTAATCCTGAAATTGCTCCTTATTCTGTTACTTGATTCTGTATATTTTCTAGTTCTTTAGATAATTCAGTATTTTTTAGTCTGCTTTTTCTCCAACAACCTGAATCAGTTGTTATACTGTTTTACACTGTAATTAGTCTTCTGTTGGTTGATTCTATGGATTCCTTCAGATTTTTTGTTATATTCTTCATATTTGTAGTTTTGTTATCAATCAATAAGTATTTATTAATCACCTATTATGTGTAAGGACCTGTGCTTTGCACTGAAGATACAAGTACAAAGAATGAAACAATTCCTTCTTTCAAGGAACTTACATTATAATGGGGGAGACAAGTACATATCTAAATATACATAGAATAATGATAATAAAATAGTTATCATCAATATTGTACCTACTATGTGCCAGGTACTGTGCTATATGCTTTACAAATACAATATGTTTTCATCCACAATAACCCTAGGATGTAGATACTACTGTGATACCTATTTCATGGTTGAGGAAACTGAGGCAGACAAATTAAATGGTTTGCTCAAGGCACACAGCTAATAAGAGTCTGATGCTAGATTTGAACTGAGGTCTTCTTGATTCCAGGCCCAGCATTCTATCCACTGCACTTCCTGAGTACCTAAATATAAATATAAAGTGAATAAATGTAAGTATTATACAAAATGGTTAAATACATGACAGTTTGAGAGGGAGGTCACTAGCAGTTGGGAGGATCCAGAAAGACTTCATGTGAAAGATGGTGCTTGAGCTATTCCTTGAAAAAAAGGACTCTATCATAATGAAGAACACAAAACATGAAATTTATTTTTAACAATGTCAATGTAGAAATTGGCTTTATTTGACTTTGCATATTTATTACAATTTTTTTCTTTTTACTGTTGTGCAAGTGGGAGGGAGAAAAAATAAATGTTTGTTAATTAGAAACATAATAAAATTAAATTTTTAAAAATTAATAAAGAAAAAGAAAAAGAAAAAAGGACTCTATGAGATAGAGGTAAGGAGAGGCATCCTAGGCATGTGGTATGGCCAATGCAAGGACACAGAACTGAGAGATGTAATATCATGTTTGAAGAACATTAAAAAGACCAGTTTGGTCTGATTACCAAGTACAAGACAGGTTGGGGTGGGGAGGCTAATGTGCAGTGAGACTGAAAAGACAGGTGGTGGCCAGACTGTATAGAACTTTAAAGGTTAAGCAGAGGAGTTTATATTTTGTCCTTAGCAGCACACAATCAGATCTATACTTAAAGAAGATTACATTGGCATCAGTGTCTAGGATGGACTAGAGTTGTGAGAGAATTGAGGCAGACAGCCACATAAGGAGGCAGTTACAATAACCTAAAAAGCAGTGATGAAATCCTGAACCGACGTGGTGACAGGGAATTAGAAAGAAGGAATCAGACGTGAGAGATGCTGTGAAGACAGAATCAGCAAGAACTGGCAATAGATTGGACGTGAGGGGTGAAGGAGAGTGGGGAGCCCAGAATAATGCTGAGGTTATAAATGTGGGAGCCTGAAAGGATGGTGGGCACTTTGTCATAAGTGGAGAAGTTTGAAAAAGGGGAGGGTTTGGGAAGGAAGATTATGTGTTCAATTTTGGACAAGTTGAGTTTAAGATATCTCTGGCCCATCCTAGTTGAAATGTCCAATGGGCAATTGGTAATGTGGGACTGAAGCTCAGAGAAAAGACTGGAGCCGGATAGATGTATCTGTGAGTCATGTGCTTAGAGTTGATAGTTAAGCCCGTAGAAACTGATAAGAGCACCAAGAAAGAGACAGTAGAGGGTGGCTAGGACAGAAACTTGGGGAACCCTCATAATTAGGGGTTGTGATGGATATTTCCTCCAGATTATTTAGAATCTTAATTCAAGTTTGAGTTTCTCCCTTGTGTTTTTCAACTTTCTTCAACTTTTATACAGTCTTTTCTCAACAATGCTAATTCTTGCTCATTTCTGTAGGTGTGTCATTCATCTATCTGACAACATCATGAATATCTTGCATTGTTTCTTTTCCCATCTGTTTTGCTTCAGGCATTTTATCTTTTCCAGTTGCTCTGTGGTATTTTTTATTGTATTGGCACTTTTCATCACTTTGCATATTTTCTATTTTGGGTGAATTCATTTTTTCATGTGCTTTTTTAGCCCCTTTTCTTATCTTTGGATGTTTCCATTTTGTTGATGTTGTTGAGAAGGTATGTGAGAAACCTACCTCCTTTTCAACCCTTTTGTGCGCCTTGATCTTGATTGGATATACATGGATAAACATACACATTTATTTTAAATATTCCTATTAAAAAACTACCAAAGATCTTACAAGAAAAATTTTGCTTATCTTGTTCAAGTTACTGTGTATTTACACATAACACAGTTGTATTTTACTCTTTAATTTGTCACACTACTTCAGAGACTGACTTTTACTGGCCTAAATTAGAGAGATTTTACCTCATATTATTTTAAAAGTTCCATTAAACTAGATTTTTTAAAAAGGCATGCCTAGTGGAATTTACTTAAAGTCATACTGTGCCTTTCAAATGATCTAAAATCAAAATATTACACTGAGGGAAGAAGGAAGGAAGGAAGGAAGGAAGGAAGGAAGGAAGCAAGGAAGGAAGGAAGGTAGGAAGGAAAGAAGGAAGGGCTTATTAAGTGCCTACTATGTGCCAGGCATTGTGCTAAACACTTTATGAATCACATCTCATTTGATCCCCACAAGAATCCTGGGAAGTAGATGCTATTATTATACCTATTTAATAGTTGAGGAAACTGAGGCACACAGAGGTTAAGTGACTTACCGAGGGTCACACAGAGAGCAAGTTTTGGAGGTTAGATTTGGCTTAGAACTCAACACACTTTTTTTTTCTATAATGGGAGGGAGGAGCTAGCCAATGGGGATCCATTCCTCAGAGCATGAGTTAAGGACTCTAACTGCTCCCAATCTGTGTGGAGGGCTAATGAGCCTGCTTCTAGAAAGTACGTGATAATGTATAATGGAAGGACCCTGCCCCCAGTTCACGGTATACACAGGTATTCTATGACAGTTTCCTGTCCACTTATTTCATGCTGAAGAAAAGTCTTTTAATTGGCCACTGAGTCAGAAAAGGGGGTGCGTGCAAAAGGTATGAACAAACCAAATCAAAAATTTTTTTTCTCTCTCTGGTGTTAGCTGAGGCAAGAAACTGCTCTAAGCTTCTGGGCAGGGATGAGAAGTAGCACCCGCATTTACCCATTTTTGCTCTTAGACGGATGAATATAAGAATGGAATAAACCAGGTTGAGACCTAGTGAGCTCTGAAAGGTGAGAGGAGCCATCAGAAGTCCAGTGACAGTAGTCCATGGCATAGACTGCTGACTGCTAGAGCCAAGACAGATGAGAGGAGCCAGTGCATCCCCCAGGGAGTGACTTACACAGCCCGCACCAGCAATAAATCTACCCAGCGGCCAAGACACTAGGCATGTCCTGTAGGCAAGCAAGCAATTGGTCAAGTGTTTACACCCACCTGCAAGAGAAGGATGGGGTGATCATTTGGCAGTAACCACTTTAAATTTGAGCCTATTCTCCACAGGGACCAAAATGATAGTGTATTTCAGTTTAGGGGGATATTTTTATATTTTGATTCTTGCTTTATCTTTTTAGAAATGTAAGGCAGTGATAACCAAATTAAATGGCACAGCCCAAGATTCCAGAATGCCTATACACCAAGGTTTAACTGACCCAGAGACTGGGCGTTACCCTGTTCCCCAACTGCTTGCTTGCTACAGTAATTACGAGCTAAATTTCCTGAATCCCTGCCCCTCATTCCTGATTTCTACTGGGCAATTCAGATAACACCCTGACTTAGTGGTTCAGATGAACCCACTGCCTTGTCTCACAGGTGGTAAGTCAATCCCCTATTGGTGCCATGTAAGCTCTAATGTTGTAGATGTTAGGAAGGAAAAAGCTTAATTTAAAATAGGCCTTTCCACATAAACTTAATAACTAGAGTTTAATCATGATGGTTTCTAAAAGGAAAGATTTTCGTACTTGATAGATGTAACAGACCTCAGGCTCTTAATTTTATCCTAATTCAGCTATCGCCATGGTACTAGGTTCAGGCCATTAAAGCTATGAGTAACTATACAGTGCAACAGAACTGCCATCCATATTTGGAAATACTGTTTTCCTTAAAAATGGTAACTATAAGGTTTTGAGTTTGTTGGTTTTTTAAGATAATGAAAACAAAAAAATCGCACCTGCTATGGGCACCAATCAACAGCCTTATGGGGAGAAAGCACACCACATTTCAACAAAAGTCATAAAACAGCTCTACTGGCTGAATAAATAGCTTTGCCTTCAGTAATAAGAAGAAAACTGGTCACCACACAGAAAAAAAAAAGAAAAGAAAAATGGTGACTTAAAAACTGTGAGTGCCTAGAATAATGTTAATTAGGCTTCCAGTCAGTGGTATTATGAGACAAAAAATGCTTAGAGTACATTAGTCACCCCAGGTACCCTTTGAACTACATACTCCAGAGATGGAAAGGTAGTAGCAAATGAAAAAGCACCTATGGCAATTTTATGGGCTGTTTGTATTTTATTTGCTATAATGAGCTTAAAATGGAAAACTATATATCTACCTACAAGTGTTTGGGGACCATATAGCCACCATAATGTGAGAAGCAAAATTTAGCTCCTCTTTTAGTCTAGTCTTCAGAAACTTCGGAATATTAGGTAACTGAAACAAACTCTTTACATTTATAAAGATGTTAAAAGGTTCTATTGAAAATATCAGCTTCTAAAAAAAATAAGTAAATGAAATACCAATTTCTTCTTTCAGTTACTCAAAGTGGTTTTTGTTTGAATTCTAACTCCTTCTAAGATCTCCAAATTCAAAGTATCGTTGCTCTCAAATTTGTAAGTAATGGAGACTAGCTTTTATTTTTTTCTCCTTTGATTCTTTTAAACTATTGGCATCTTGGGACCAGTAGATTTCTAAGATTCAGAGGTGGAAGTGACCTTAGAGATTACTAGTACCTGGGGAGAAAAAAATCTAAGTTTCTGCTAAATGGTGAGAGACTAGACTTTAGTAGTCGGAGAAGAGAAATGAAAATAACTTGTTATCCTAGTAGTCATTTTTTGTAGGAAATTCCCTCAAAAATACAGGTAGTCCTCATTATCAAAATAGAAAAAAAATAGAAAATAAATAGAAATAGAATAAGTAGAAAAAGTCCACTTAAAGTGAATCCACTTAAAATAGAAAGCAATATTTTATAGTAAGTGTTGAAAAAATATTTTATAAATGAAACTAAAATATGAAAATCTATTTTATCTTATATTTAATAAAACTTAGGTTATAGTAGTATTTGTGTACTAATTCTTAGAATGAGTAAAGAAAGTGTCAAGTGCTTACTGGTTTGGGGGAGCAATTTTTCTACCAAAATTGTATGATAACATGATATGACATCTTTTGTTACACATTTTATTTTTGAAGCACATATTCAAGGTTCTCATCAATTTCCCCATGGTCCTCTCTCAATCCTTTGAATAGACCAATAATGTCAGCTGATTCAGTGGGGAGAGATGTTTGTATTAATTAGGAAGGGATGGCTGAGCGGGGACCAGTTTTCTAGCTGGTCAGTTCATTGTGTGATGATAACTTTTACTTCTCTGAACAACCTCCTAGAAAGTCAACGTGGCAGAATGGCTAGAGAGTCAGCTTCCTACTTAGGAAAACTTGACTCACCACTTACCCCAGAAGGCAAGTCATTGACCTTCTGAGGGCCCCAGGCAACTCTCTAAGACTACAAGTTGCAAAACATCTGCTGATCTGCAAAGATGGGACTTCTTCATTAGGAGTTCTCCAAACCAATAAAACCATAGGTTCAGACCAAACAAAACATATCATCATAACTCTAGGGATGTGGATAATAAATTCTGGGATAGAGGATTCCATATGTATTAAAAAAATATGCAAGATGGAAAAAGGTATGAGGTATGCAGCACTCAATATGCCTCTGTCCACGCTCTGGTGGAAAAGTTATTCCTAAATGAAATGTGCTTTTCCTTTTGAATCATTGCTCCTTTTCTTCCTATCTTGGTCGCTTTCTGAAGTACGTGTCCACCTTCCATGCAAAGAAAATAGGAATTGAAATCAACTATAAAGGACATATGAAGGAAGATGCTATCTGTATCCAAAGATAAATAGAAGTATGTATAGAATGATTTTATGTATATATCTATATGTATCTATACATATATATGTACATATATACATATATATATACACATACATACATACATATTGGTGTCTAATGGTAGCCATCTCTAGGATGGGGGGAGAGAAGAAAAAAAAGGGAAAAAGAAGAAATTACATAACTTTATTATATATTTCAAAGGAATAGCAAGTTGTACATAACAGATGTGCAGTTTCATGTGAAATCATCTTTTTTTAATTATACTATATTATGGAAATGCTTGTTTTATTCCACAAATAAAAAATCAAATTAAAAAAAATTTTTAAAGAAACTAATATGAATGATTGAATTCTTAGTTTCCCTTTTCCTCTACCAAATCCATCTGGAGTTCTGAATCACCCAGCTCCAATCCCAGGAAATCTAGTTCTGCGCACATGTGATGCATATATGACCACTGCAGAACTCTAAGCTTTCCAAAAATGCAGACCATTAATAAACCCTGCAGAGATGGCTGTGTGCCATCATAATCATGACTACCATAAAAACTTAAACCATCCTTCTATGTACTTGTGCAATGAATGAGTCAAAATTCAAAAATTCTCAGACTAATGATTTTATATTTGCTGCTTCTTCTGTATTTGTTATAGTAACATATTTTGTATAGCCAATATGTTTGCGTTTTTGTTTTCATACTTACAGTAAGATTTCCATACAGGAGGTCTATATTCATCTGTATCTGAAAGAAAACATTGAAACAAGATTATTAATATAATGCTCATTATATAATGCATGTGTTATTATTCTTTAACTCAAATTCCAGGTTTACCAAAGGAATTTTTAAAATCTTTAACAAATTTGATGCATTTGAAATGTTATTTTATCTAATAGGTATTTAAAAGAATGCCTAAGTAAAAATCAGAAAATTGAAGGAGAAACTACAGAGGGTCATTGTTCTAGCCCAAAATCACAAATCTGACCTCCAGGCAAGTGACTAGGGTAAGTGTGAAATAGTGATGGCTGGGACTATGAACTCAGAATACTAGGCTCTGAGCTCTGAGCTAGGCTAGAATCTCCAATTTAGGCAGCTGGGCAACACAGTGGATAAAGCCTGGAGTCAGGAAAACTCATCTTCCAGAGTTCAAATCTGGCCTCTGACACTAACTAGCTGTGCGACCCTGGGCAAGTCACTTAACCCTGTTTGCCTCAGTTTCCTCATCTGTAAAATGAGCTGGAAAAGGAATTGGCAAACCATTCCAGTATCTTTGCCAAGAAAACCTCAAATGGATTAATAAAGAATCAGACACAACTGAAAATGACTGAACAACAAAAGCAATATTCAACTCAGCCCCCACCCAACTATCTCCAAATTGGTTAGGTTAATAGGTACAACTGATAAGTCCTGGGCCTATAGTCATGAAGAGTTCAAATTCAGCCTCAGACATTCATAGACAGGGCAAGAAGAGAGGAGCAGTTTGTGGATACCTCTTCATCTACCCCATTCTTTCATATCTTGGGTTCTGAGTCAAAAAGCCTAGGTTTGAGTTCATAACCTACCACTTACTGATATGTAATCCTGGTCAATTCATAACCTCTATGAGCTCGCTCTATGTAAAATAAAGATAATGCGCTGAGAAGGGTCAGGGAGATAGTAAATGTACAGTATCTTATAAAAGCTCTACATAGGTTTTAAGCTACTACTATTGAAAGATTGTTTGGGGGGCAGCTAGGTGGCATAGTTGATAGAGCACCAGCCCTGGAATCAGGGGGACCTGAGTTCAAATTTGGCCTCAGAAACTTACTAGCAGTGTGACCCTGGGCAAGTCACTTAATCCCAATTGTCCCTCCTCTCCAAAAAAGAAGGAAAGATTGTCTTAAAAGAGGTGATAAGTCACAAAGGCAGTGAAAGGAGAGCAGAAGTTAATCATTAGTCAAACAATAAAAATTTACTAAATTCCTATTCTGCCGGGCACTGTGCTAAGCACTGGAGACACAAAAAGAGTCAAAAGACAGTTCCTGCCCTCAAAGAGCTTACAATCTAATGGGGGAAAGGACTAGCAAATACATACAAAGTAAGCTATATACAGGATAAATAGGAAGTAATCAACAGAGGGAAGGTCAGTGCTTTCAACATAAATGCCATTAAATTGTAATTAAAGGTTAAACCCTGGAAATTTATGGAAGGCCTCCGTATTGATGCTTTCTCCCATTAAAAGGTAGATCTGACTAGGAAGGAACTGACAGAAGAAAAACAAACTACATTTGAATTTCTTACCAACACATGACTAAACAAATATTATGGTATTACATAACACATAAAAACTGAATAATCCTAGTGTCAATCTTTAAATATACTACCAAATAATGATACTCTACTTGAAACTACTTATGAAACACCATGCATTTGAAAAATTGTGTGCCTATTATGTCACTGTGTTATCAAATGGTGTTAGGGATGAAGTCTAAATAAAAATGAAAATAAACTTAGTTCTGGAATTAAGAGGGGTTGAGGAAGGCTTCCAGCGAAAGAATGTATTTTAATTGGCACTTAAAGGAAGCCTGTAGGCAGAGCAGAGGATGGAAGGCATTCCAGACTTGGAGGACAATCCACGACCTACAATTGGTAGGGTAGGTCTTTCTACCAATAAAATCACAGGTCTGGTTTAAAAAAAAAAAAAAGGCAAGGAGGGAATATAAAAAAAAACAAAACAATACAGGAAAGGATAATGTAGAATTGACCCTTCATTAGTAAAGTCCAACTGAATCTTCTTAACTAACCAAAGTCGAGTTTTGGATGTTCATATTCCATAGTCAAAACCAGCCAGTGAGGAGGGGGTGGATGTGGGGGCAGGATGCCAGCATAGCCAGACCCCTGACCGGCCAGTGCACTGACGTCTGAACTCTCTTAAGAAACTTGGCTTTGGGGAATGCTATGGGTGAGGAGGGGCAAGAAAATCCCTAAAATGTTTTGCAAGAAGGCAACTGAAATTGCTCAGGGTAAAAAATCTAGTGAATATTGCCAATATATAAACAGTTTTAAGCTAAAAATATTTAAAAAAGAAACCAAAAGATCCAACAAACCCCTTCTCATGGCAGCTAAATTGCTTTTCTAAGACTTGGCCTATTCAAAGAACCTACCAAAAGTTATTTAGCTGAAAAGAATTTCACCCTGTTTTATTTTTTCATTTTTAAATAAAATAAGGAGATTCAATTTCCTAGTTTCGTAATTAGAGCACTACAGAAGCCCATTATAAATTGCTGTTCTGGGACCAACCTAACATCTATCCACATCAGAGGTTTTCTGTGTTACACTATTTTCACAAGAAGTACAGAAAGCCAATCAGGTTAGAGATTTCAAAGGAAATAGACAAAACTTCACATTAAGGAAAAGGAAGAAAAGACAGAGGAAAACAGCTTGAAGTGATGGCAAGGTAGAGAGGCTTGTTCGTTTAAAGGATGGGAGTGAGCTGCCATGCTTTGTGGGTGAGGGGAAGGAGTCAGTGGATAAGGCCATTGTGAAAATGACAGAAAGTAAGTGAATGATCTGGGAGGACAAGATGTTTTAAAGCTAAATCTAGCCTTTACAAGTATCTTCTAAAGGGAGGCTTCTTAGGGGAAGAACGGAATGGAAGTATCTGATAAGATGATCAATTCAGATAAAAATGTTCTACAAATGACAACAGTTGATAGAAGTTCAAAGTAAAGAAACCCATAATGTTGTTATATGCTAGAATATAAAATCTGATTTCTCCCCTAATTTTATAACACTATTACAGTAAAACTCCAATTAAATGGAACTGTTTGGCAATTAGTCCTTCTAGATAGCTAAGTTTTCCAAACTCAAACCTATTTCTAACTTAAACTATTTTGGACAGAAATTCTTCTAATAGATATGACATATTTCTTTGTCATTTCACCCTTTTCTTGATAGTTAAAGATCATCAGTTGTGCTATGACACCTTCAGCACCTTCTGAGTTACACAGGGCTAAATGGCCTCAGACTAATGCCCACTTCAAGTTCTTGTGTCTGCTTTTTGGAGTTTTTCTGTCTCCTCCCTGACTGTCAAATAGCAACTCTTGCTATTATTGTTATACCTGCCACTAGCAGTCCCTTTCCCCATTTTTAACATGCTATTGGTTTGGAAATTAACCACATTCTTTTTTTTGTCAAATAATAATAAAAAGGCTCTGAGTGAGGGCTTCTATGAGTAAAGTGTTAGTGTATGGACTTTGTGACAATAGTTTTTGTTCTCACAGGCCTTTTCTTAACTTCTGGTTTTGAGCTGTGTTCTTGGTAAAAACAACTATACTGAAAATAATTGGCATTTATAAAGTTTTTTAAGATTTTCAAGCCACTCTTCATATATTATCTCAACTGATACTCAAAATAGTCTCTGAGGTAAGTACTAAGTGTTTATCTTTATTTTACAGATAAGGAAACTGAGGGCCAACAAAGTTGTATGACTTGCCTCAGTTCACACAGCTGGGATATGTAAAAGGCAAGGTTTGAAATTAGGCCCCTCCCGATTCCAAGACAATTGTGCTAGATCTATGCAGGTAAATTGACCACAGAGCTAAGATTCAAACAGATGAGTTATTGTAATAATTTTAAGATAATTAAATTAAGGTCTTCATCCTTGTCCTGGTAAAGTAGCTTGAGCTAACTGATAGTATCACAGATAAATCAACTTATCCCCTCACCCCACATCTTGCCCTAATCAACATAAATTATAAAAAGGCTGGAGAGGAACTGAAGAATATCTAAAGAACCTCATGACTTTAATTTACCAGAAATCCTTCTTCTAAAACTTCAAACCATTTTTTTTCCTTAGCAAGCTTCTTATTCCCAAGGAAGTGACATACATCTTGCGGTATATATAGCAAAAGAATTACAGAAATTAAAAGAAGGTATAAGAAAGAGAACAGTGTACTCTTTTAACATAAAGCGGCAGCTTGGCCTCAAGTGAGTAAGAACCAATAAGCACCAGATACTGCTAGTCTACCTTCAAAGAGAACTTTCAAGGATTTTCACCACCTCCTCTTTAGCATTTGTCAGAAAACGCAACCCAGAGACCTAGGATATAAAGGAAAGGGGCATCTTATTACTGCTTTAAAAAAAAAAACCTATGACTCAATAATAATTCGCCAACTGCTTAAAATCATAAGATTGTATGGGAAATGCAGTAATTAAGCTTAGTGCCTTCAAAACAAAATCTATTACATATATGAAAAAAACAAGGGCTCAATACCACATACACACAGCATCTTCAATTCAAGTTTTACTGCCTTTTTCTTGAAAATGAAATATGGCCAGTCTCAAGTTTCAAACACACATATACTAATAGCTGTCTTGTCCAAGGGTTCACCTTCCTACCATTGATTCCCCTTCACTTTCCTTTCTCCAAGATGCTGCTTCTGGGAATTCTTCTTTCCTTCCCTTTGTTGTGGCCACTGGGGCATCTTTTTTCCTTTCCTCCACATTCTCTCTGGCTGCTGCTATATGCTTAGCTAGCCAGTTCATCTCAGATGATACACTGGAAAGATTATTTGATTTGGAGTCAATGTGCCTGCTTCTGAATCCCAACACTGCCATGTACTTTGTGACCTTGAACAAATCATTTTACCTCTGTAGAATGAGTGGGTCAGACCAGATGACTTCTAAGGTCCTTTCCAGATCTAAAAATATAACCTTATAATGGGGCTGTTGCAGCCACTACCATCCCAATCACTCTCATCACAATCCACTGATCCATTTCCATTCTTCACTACAATCTGGGTTTATGTCTTTCTCTAGGTCAACACCTCAGCATTCCCACCACAGAAGGACTCTTGGCTATGCTCCCCTCTTCTGTAATCCCTCACACACACTTTGGGTTTAGAGTTTCTCATCCTTGTCTCCTCTTTTCCTTTCAGTTCTTACATCATCCACCCCTTCTCCGGTTAAGAACACTAAGTAGCTTGAGAGGATTCGATAATACACCCACAGAGTTCTGGAATTCACCCTGTGGTTTATGACTTTCTGCCATGCCAATCTTACAAAAGGTATTTTGGGTCTTAGCCTAATCAGCCCATTTTATAATATGTAGCCTCCAAATCTGACGTTCCCTTCCAGGAGAGAAGACCTAGGAATGTGAGGCCATCAGCTGAGGAGATCTACCAGCTGCTTTGGTTCAGTAGGAGGTGTTCACTATGAGTTTGAGATCTGAGGATCTGAATGCTTAACTTGACTCCTCAATAGAGAAACACAGTGAAACCAGGAGGACTCAGGGAGAAACAGGGGATGCCTGTTAGACTGAAATGGCAAGAAGGATTCAAGATAGAATTCAACAAGCATTCAATTCCACCCATGTTTATTAAAAGCCTATTAGGTGACATGATGGCAAAGTAACCAAAGCAGCCAGTCAAGTAGTTGTTTTTCACAGAAATTTGCAACCCAAAAATCCTCAAAAAAAAAAAAAAAGAGGCACCAAATCTACAGCAACTGAAGCTGAATCCATCAGAAGACAGAAGCACTGAACAAGGTAAAAAAAAAAAGTCTTATGAAATAACTTGGGGGAAATTAAAATCTCAGAGCCCTTGCTCCCTGTTCACTCCATCCTAGCATTGGGTGGTCCCAGCACAAGCAACCTCACAGGCTTGAGTCTCAGAGTCCTCCTTCAGAGGCTCCTTCCCTGGTCCCCCCAAAGCAGTGATTCAGCCCTGCCATGCAAGGGAAAGGGAGTGCAACTAGGTGGAGGCTGGGGATGAGGGGAGAGAAGACCTCTCTCCATAGAGTTCTCTAGGGGACATTAAAAAAGGTTAACAGAAATCTAATTGGGATTAATTCTCTACCATGGGCTTTACTCTGGACAGAGAATCAACCAGGTCCCCACACTCTCTAGAATGCCACAAGGCTAAGGGCAACTTGAGCAAATTACTTACAACCTCCCTAAGCTTCAGGCAGTTACCTCATCTCTAAAATGGGAATAATACTCGCTCACACCACTGCTTCATAGAGTAAAGGAGAAGTTATAAGCACACTTTATAAACCATGACGAGCTATATAAATGTGAACTAATATTATGATTACTTGATCCATTTATAAATTAGGAACTGCTTGTAAGGATGTATCTTTGCATTCTCTGAATTATCTTTTTTTTTTTGGTACTGCATTTTTCCTTTAAAAAAGTAAAGTTCTATCAACATTCATCAACATTTTCATGTGATGCTAAAACTAAGCAAAATGTACCCAACTAACTTTAAAGCATTTCAACATGACCATAACAATTACTGAGGCAATGTAGCACAGTAGATACAGTTCTAGCCTGGGCTCAGCTTCTCCCTCTGACACTTAGCTGATGTATGGCCCTGAGAATCTTTTTGGTCATCCGGCAATTCCCTGGGGTTTCTTTACTAAATCCAAGGCAAGTTGTGATCTGATCTTCATTTGTGCAGGGAATTTCATCACTGGAAGTTCCCAAATCATATCTCTTTTTAATGTATGCATATAATATAATCTTAGTATTCCATAATATAATTTACAGCACAACTTCCACACACTCAATAAATGTTCCCTGTTTACTAGGATAATGCCCTATCTCTCTTCAGTTATATGATAGACTAAATATTTATGATAGTAACTACTAACCATATGAGAGAATCTGTCTAGCTTCTTCATACCCCTTATGGGAATAAGTGAGTTATTGGTCTTTTCCCCAGCACTCACAAACACTTACAGTAATAATGTATTTTCTTTGCTGACTAAAGGACAAATAGATACAAATATATTGCTCTGTGTATGGGTATACATATGTACTGTATATACCTATTTATAATCCTCATACTGTATGTTTTTCAGTTTGGAACATTTTTTCTAGTGAAGTTTAAACAGTTTTAGAGTGTATAAAAACACTAAGATAAATCATAGCTTCTAGAACAGAATGAAATATGTGTGTTTGTTTTTAAAAAAAAACTTTAAAAATTCTAAATTGGGATTGCTAGCCTTTGATGCTCAAGCTTAAACATTTTAGAATTTTATGACAATATACAATCATAAGAATTTTCAATCAGGAAATTTGTTAAGCTTTGTCAAACCTTTGCAGGCTGGTCAAAAACCATCTAACTTAGATAATTCAAAGCAAGGGGCTCATTATTTCAGATTACTTTTGTTTTAAGAAATCACAGTTTTTATCATTGCACAGGAATGACACAGTGGTAGAGAAGACTGTCTTTCCCTCATTTCAACCACCTGGCATATTATATTATTCTAATCTCCTAAATCCAAAGTATTCAAGGTTGACCTCCCTCCACCCCACCAACTGCCACTGCTCTCATTCTGCACCACATATGGACAATGATACTGAAAGAGCCAGGTGCCTGTAACCCCAGAAACATACTTCAACATAAAGCAAAATGTTTAGGAAATCTATTAAGCATTGTATTTTTTAAAAGGAATAATATCTAAAACAAAAAAATCTAGTGAATATGTAAATCTCCAGTTTTCTTTAAAAAGTGAAATAGAATTGCTAATCTTTAATTTAAAAAAGAAAGAAAAGAAAATTGACAACAGCAATCAAAAAATAAGGTTCCTTCATTAAAAAAATATATTTGTTCAGAAAAAAATAAAGCAAATATTTATAAAAACCTCTCATGAATAATGGAGAAACTCAAAAAAACCCTGAGCTTTCTCAAGCTTACAGGTACAGTACATCCTCAATAAACTCCTTTCCTTGAAAAGACAGTAAATGATGAAAAGGAAAAGGTTTGCCTCTAACAATTAAAATTTCATCCTGCAAGGTCACAGCCAAATGGGGTCAGTTAGGTTCACCCTCAGAAGAAAATAAAGTCATTTAAAGTTATTCCAAGTTGGACGTTGATGTTTCACAATTCACCTATAGCAAGTATAAACTATTTTTAAAACCAAAGCTAATTATTTTTCATTCTTCAGAGAATAATGACCCAGAAGTTGTACAGAAGGGAGATAACTCCTAATGCAGGATAGCCGCTGTGCTACATGGGTCTTCCTTCACCAAAGAGTCTCCAGGAACAAAAACTTTGCAAATCCTCTGCATCTCACCATGAGGAAAGGCCCACAGTGGCCTGCCTGGGCTGACAAAGCCTCCTCAATGAAATATGGAACAGACGTAGAAACTTCTCTCCCCCAGCATGGCCTTTCATATCCAAGCCCTCAGAAACGTCTCCTTTCCCTGTCTGGACAGCCCTGGCAAACAGACTATGCAAACAACCCTCTTCTATTTATTCTAATCTTTTCAATACAGCCCAGCAATCAAGAAGGCAAACAGAGGTAGGTTCTGGAGACTGCCAACCGCACAAGTGCTGGGGAGAAAATCCAAGTTCCTTTTCTCATTTAATATTTGTTCTTCTAGTGAGAAATGCACATGCCCCTCTGAGATTTTCTCCCTGCATAGTTCAGTAATTTCCAGAAAACTTGCATCCTAACCATTTGGCAAATTAACCAAGAGCCCTTGTGATGGCCTGCTCAAGCACCAGATTTCTAATAAGGCATTATAAAAAGAGATGAAGTTTCTGCTAAGCATTTTACCAACATCTAAATCAAAGTCATTACCTTAGTTAACATGATAGGTCTCCTTATAACCCTTTGCCACAGGCAACACAATGGAGAAACAAAATTCAGCTGTAGTAAAGGGAAGTCAATTTTGCAATGGTCAAAACTTAAAATGGAAAAGTATCTTTTTTCTTTCATGGGCTCAAGTTGATTTTTTTTTCAAGAAAGGCACAGAATCTCAAACTTTGGAACTCAGAAGATACTTTTCCTAGCTAGATCCATTTAAAAAGTATAGACTCATTGCTACTTTTTCTAAAACCAACCACTTACTCTGGTGACCCTTCCTCATACTTCAGCTGGGACTTCTAAACACTGCAGTATCTGAATAGTATTACAAAATCCTTGACATTAGAAAATAAAATTATTGGAAAATGCAACATTAAGTAGAAGTGTGGCTCTATCCCAGATACCTGACAAATATACCTGAGTTTGAGGATTCCTCACCTGTGTTAGCTGAGACAGTAAATGCCCTTCCTTGGCCTTTTCCTAAAGAACATGTTGAAAATACTGTTTTCCTCTCTGTGGTAATTTATCCCTTGTGACAAATGACTCTACGATTGTGCTTCTCCCATGGCCAAACATAGTTGCAGGAATGTCTCTGTCAGGCCCCAGCCCTTAGAAAAGGAATCCATTGCCACATTCTTGGATCTGAGAATGTGCCACAGAACGTGTTTGTTAGAATTTGCAGCATCCTTCCACACGGATTTATCTAGCAGCTTTTAACTGCTTAACTCTGAGAGTTACTAGAGCACTCTTCGAGCACCATCCAGACTCACCCAGAGTCTGGGAGTAGATGAAGGCCCTTCAGCTATATGACAACCACTGACACTTAAAAGACAGGTGTCTGTGAGACCCCAAATTCATCTTGGGGGAAAGAGATGATTCTGTCACCTAGAATTTTAACCATCACAGTCTAAGACAAGAAGTGCCCAGCACTGCTTTTCAATTTGTTTCATCCCACAGGATAACCGCCTCAGAACAATGCATCTCTTTTCAAATGAGTGTCCTCAGAAAGCCAATCCACAAGTTTTGTGTGTGTGTGTGTGTGTGTGTGTGTGTATGTGGCAGGAGGGTTAATGGGTGAGTTGAGGGGAATGGTGGGGTGCTTGTTGGAGGACTCTGAGCTGTGCAATCAGGCTGGGGCCAAATAAGGGAGAAAGCAACACACAGCTGTGGGAAAGAGCAAAGCCAGGAATGAAAGCAATGCTGCTGCAAACCACAGATGAGCAAAGTCCAATAATTCTAAGCATGTGCTGGCTGTTTGGAGGTTTAATAAAGTGCTCTGCATGTTTGAGTTAACACTGATCCACTTTTTCTGCACACATGGCACTCCAGGCTGTCAAGTGTAAAAAAAAAATACACGTACACACACACAAACATATATATATATATATGTATTTCAGTAGCCTATTTTATATATATGTATGTATATACATATATATAAAATAGGCTACTAAAATTAAGGACAATCCTATACCATAAGAGATCATTCGTAGATGATGCTTATCACAGTCAGTTTAATTCAACAAACACAAAAGATCCAGATTTGAAGGCAGAGGACCGACATTCAAACTCCAGCTCTTCTAATTAATATCTGTGTGTGTGTGATAGAATCACATCACCTCTCTAGATTTGCTTTTTCACCTGTAAAATGATTAGTGATCTCTCAGGTCCCTTCTATCTCCAGCTCCTAGGAAAATCCTGTTGGTTATTGGTCCAAAACCAATACTGCTAAGTTTGTTTCTGGAGCTACTGAGTTTCTGGAGCTCCCCTTTCTTGCAGCTATTAATTTGCCAGAGGTTAAACCCCAAGTACCCTAATGAGATAAACTTATTATATGCAATACAGGTGTTGCTGAAAGGGAGCTCTATCCATCCCAGTAGGTAATGCTTATCAGATACTACAGCTATGGGCCCCCTATACTTGTTGTTCAGTCGTGTCCAGCTCTTTGAGACCTCATGGACATAAGGTTTTCTTGGCAAAGATACTGAAATGGTTTGTCATTTCCTTCTCTGTGTGTCTTCATTTTACGAATGAGGAACTGAGGCAAACAGGGTTAAGTGACTTGCCCAGAGTCACACACCTAGTAAGTGTCTGAGTCCAGATCTGAATTCAGACCTTCCTGATTCCAAGCCCAGTGCTCTATCCACTGCACCACCTAGCTGCCCCCTATCACTGCATAAGTGAAAAGAAACCTGTTTAAACAATACCCCTTTTCAGTCTCTACACTATGCTATTCAGCCCCTTTATGTAACTATATTCTAATTTGTGCTTTACTTTTCAATTCAGTTCAACAAATATCTTTTTCTTGTGCTGTTCTTAGTGTGGGACATACAAAAAGAAAGGGAAGAGAAAGGAACAGAAGGAAAGGAAAAAGAAAAGGAAAGAAGAAAGGAAATGAAAAGAAAGAAACGAAAAGAAAAAATAATCCCTGCTTTCTGGGAGCTTACACTCTACTTGAGTATACAACACATACACATATAAGAAGGTAGAAGATAATTTGAGGAGACAATATTAATAATTGGGATCAGAAATCAGAAAAGGCTTCCCATAAGAAGTGGTACCTGAGTAAAACCATATAAAAAGATACAGATTCTGAGAAGTGAAGGTGAAGAGAAAGTATATTCCCAACATGGAAGACAGATTGTGGAAAGGCCTGAAGGTCAGAAATGGAATGTCAAATTTGGGGAATAGTAAATAGGCCATTTTGGCTAGAACATAACAGAAAATAAATGAAATAAGT
Source organism: Vombatus ursinus (assembly GCF_900497805.2). Lineage (NCBI taxonomy): Eukaryota > Metazoa > Chordata > Mammalia > Diprotodontia > Vombatidae > Vombatus > Vombatus ursinus. The sequence continues at coordinate 41,363,912 of NW_020954557.1, read as the reverse complement.
TTGGAAAGGTAGGCTGGAGTTTTATCCTAGAGATAAGAGAGAGCCACTGAAGATTTTTGAGCAGGGAAATGACATGATTAAGCTTCAGTTTTAGGAAGATTTAGCAGCTTTGTAGAGGATCAACTACAAATGAGTTTGGAAAGAAGGATGAAGAGGCTATTACAACAGTCCGGGTGAAAGGTGATGAGGTCGTGAACCAGGGTGATGGTTACACAAGTGGGGGGAAGGGTAAATAAACAGGGGATGTTGAAGAGGTAAAACTGATGAGACTTGACCACTGACTAAATATGGGGGAGGGGCAAAGGAGAGGGAAAAGTCAGGGATGAACCAAAAAAACAGTTTTCAATGGAAGAAATTCAAACTAATTGGCAAATTGAAGCAACTCTAAAATTCACAGCCATCAGATTGGCAAAGATGACAAAAAAGGAAAATGACAACTCTATGAGTGCCTGTGGGAAAATAAGACTGTTAATGCACTGTTGGTAGAGCTGGGTGAATTGATCCAGTGATTCTGGAAAGGAATTTGGAACTACGCCCAATAAGTCAGTAAACTGTGAATCCCTTTGATCCAAGGATATCACTACCAGACCTATACCCCAAAGATCAATGAAAAAGGACATGAGGACTCATACGTACAAAACTATGTAGGGCAGCTATTTTTGTAATGGCAAAGAACTGGAAAATAAGGGAGTATCTATCAACTGGGGAACAACTGAACAAATCATGGTCGATGCCTATAATGGAATATTATTATGTTATAAGAAATGATGATGGGGATGTTCTTAGAAAGACCTGGAAAGATGTGTATGAACGGATACAGAGTGAAGTAGCCAAGCCACGAGAACCATTTGTACAACAACACTGTAATGACAGACACTTTTGAGAACTCTGATCACTTCAGTGACCAATCACAATTTCAGAGGACCAATGATGAAGCCAGCTACCCATCTCCTGACAGAGAGGTGATGAGAATCAGGGTGCAGAATGAAACACTGCTTTGTTTGACTATGAATATTTATTACAAGGATTTTGTTTTTCTTTTTCTTGTTCAATTTGAGTTGGAGGAGGAGGTGAGGGTAAAAGAGCTTGTTAACTAAAAAGAATAAAACAAACTAAAAGGTTTTAAAAGGTTAAATATGAGTTTTCAAATCTGGGTAACAGGAAAGATGGCAGTACCTTTAATAAAAATAAAAGTAAGAAGAAGAGGGATGGATTCAGGGGGAAATAAAATGAATTAACTTTTAGACATGTTAAATTTGAAACAAAATGGGACAACTAGATGGAGGTGTCTAATAGGTAATTGGTGTTGTGAGACTAGAGTTCAGGAGAGAGATTATGTTTAGATACATAGAATTTGGAGTTATATGTATAGAGGGGATAAATGAGCCAATGGAGGCAGATAAGATAACTGAGAATAGAAGGGGTACCGGACAGAGCCTCAGGGGGATGTATTTATCAGTGGGCTGGAGATATATTACCCAGCAAAGAAGTTGAGAAGGCCTGATCATATATGCAGGAGGAGATGCAAGGACAGTTTTAAGGAAGTCAAAAGATGAGAGAACACGCAGGACAAAAAAGCGATCGATATTGTCAAAAACTGCCGAGGGGTCAAGAAAGTTGTGGACTGAGAAAAGGCTATGAGAATTAGCAACTAAACGCTCCTTAGTAATCTTAGAAAAAGCAGTTTCAGTTGAGTTACGGGGTCATTTCAGGGAGTTGAGAAATGGGCAGATGGTAAAGAGGTAAAGACAATCAGGTGCCAATCCTTGCTGTTTCTGCCTCCACAACATTTCTTCATATGGACCCCTTCTCTCTACTCACAAAACGACCAAACCACCACCTTAGTACAGGCCCTCATCATCCCTCACGTAGATGACTGCAGCAGCCTCCTAACGGACCTCCCACCGTACCTTATTCCTCCTTCCCTTACCTGGGATCCAGCCCAACTCAAGCACAACCCTTCATCTCTCATCTCTGGGTCTTGGTACTGGCTGGGATGTGGGTGATCCCCCCTCACCTCTGCCTCATAGAATCCCTCTCTTCTGTCAAGCCAAAGCCGGGGCAAAACTTTATACGTTCCGTCTTCTCTGATCCGCTCACAGCGCTAGTGTCTTCCTTTCCAAACTACCTTGTATTTAAGCACTTTGGATTTGTTCTATACATACACACGCACTGCACTCAAAAACACACCCAACTCTTTGCAAGCACGGACTGGCTTGTTCATTGCAAATTTATCTCTGGGGCCAGTAGAGTGCCCAGGACATAGTAATGCTAAGTAAATGCTTCTTGTTTGATTAAAACTGAGTTAGCTTTTCTGGGGGACCTGCATAGGACGGGGGTGCCCCGCATAGGACGAGGGTGCCCCAGGGCTACACACACACACACACACACACACAGCCCCACCCACACCCACACACATATATACACATATGTGTATATGTGTACATGTATCTATACATGTATGTATATGGGTGTATATAAAATTTCCTATTCTGATCATAGTAAGTTCCTTGAGATCAAGGACTATGTCTTTGTAGGAGTGGAGCCTGACATAGTCCATTGCACACAAGAGGAAATAAATGCTTTTTCAACTGAATTTAATTGAATCCAGGGATTCTCCACAGGTTTAAATACTTTGTTGCAAAATATTCACACATCTTTCCCCAACAAAACCTACACGTGCAGCATTCAGAGTCATGGTAAAATAAGAACTTTATAACCTGTCCCCCTCAACCTTTTCAGTCGTCTTACAGCGGATCATCTTCCCTGCCCCCACACACACACTCACACACACTCACACACACACACACACACAGCCCCACACACACCCACACACATATATACACATATGTGTATATGTGTACATGTATCTATACATGTATGTATATGGGTGTATATAAAATTTCCTACTCTGATCATAGTAAGTTCCTTGAGATCAAGGACTATGTCTTTGTAGGAGTGGAGCCTGACATAGTCCATTGCACACAAGAGGAAATAAACGCTTTTTTCAACTGAATTTAATTGAATCCAGGGATTCACACACTCTGGGATCCAGGAACACTGGCCTCCTTGCTGATGCTCAGACACAATTCTCCACCTCCTGACTCCAGATATTTTCCCTACCTGTGCCTCATGCATGGAATGTTCTCCCTCCTCATATCCACTTCCTTGCTTGCTTCCCTGGACTCCTTCAAGTCTCAGTTAAAATTCTACCTTCTATAGGAAGCCTTTCCTGATCCCTTTAAGTCTGGCATCTTTCATCAGTTGACTGTCTACCATTTATCCTGTACTTATTTGTGCATAATTGTTGGCGTGTTGTTTCCCCATTAGACTGTGAGCTCCTTGACAGCAGGGAACTGTCTTCTGCTTTTCTTTGTATCCTCAGCTCTTGGCAAAATGCCTGGCACACAGTAGGCACTTCATGGATGATTATTGACTATGTTTTAGTGAAACATAAGGAAGTAAACATGAGTGTTCAAACCTGGAACACAGAAATAAAGTTTTCAGTGTGGGTGCTACTGGGAAACAACACACAGTTCATAAAAAACAGCAAAGGATCAGTTTCAAGCAGATGTACTTATATTTTTAAAAAGTTTTTCCTTTATGAATGTAATGGAATACTATTGTGGTATAAGAAATGATGACCAGGCTAACTTCAGAAAAACCTGAAAAGACTTGTATGATCTGATGCTGAGTGAAGTGAGCAGAACCAAGAGAACACTGAACACAATAACAGCCACGTTGTGCAATGACTAATATTGATAAACTTAACCCTTCCTAGCAATACAAGGATCTAAGACACCTCCAAAGGCCTCGTGATGGAAAATGCTATCCACATCCAAAGAAAGAGCTATGGAATTTGAATTACTATTGTATTTCTCTTCTGTTGAGTTTTGTTTCCTCTTTCTGGTGGTTCCTCCTATTGGTTCTAATTTTTACTTACAACATCACTAATGTGAAAATATGTTTAAAAGAAATGTATATGTATAGCCTATATCAGATTGTGTGCCGTCTTGGGGAGGGTGGTGGGGAAAAAGGGGGAGAAAAATTTTCAACTCAAAAGCATATGGAAGTGATTATTGATAAATCAAAATAAATTAATAAAAAAATTTTTAAAAAGGTGCTCAGAAAAAAAAAGTTTTTCCTTTTAGGAGAGCTTTGTAATGGAAAAGATACTACTGAAATGTCTATTAGAGTCAGGAATACCCTTTTGGAGTCTTGAAAGAGTTTGCTTACTTCCAAGCTTAATCAAAGAAGTAGGAGCCAGAACATCCCTAAAGAAAAAGTGGGCCCGGATCCTCCAATAATGGATGACAGGTAAGTTTGTAGGCCCAAGGCCTCTGGCAGATCAGACCATCATTAAGATCCCACCTCCCATCATGCTTCTGGTGCTTTTAGTACCAGAGGCTTTGATGAGATTGTTATAATGCCATAACGTTCATCCCTTGTAGTCAAATAAACAAACACCTATAAGCACCTACTATGTGCCAGGCACTGTGCTAAATGCTACATATATAAAGAAAGGGGGAAAAAAGTCCTCCATTTCAAAAAAGCTCAGTTTAATGAGGATACAACATTCAAAGAAACATGTACAAACAAGAGAAATACAGGATAAATTGGAGATAACCTCAAAGGGAAAGCCCTATTCAATTTGAATTCTTAAGGTCCTCAGCCAGTATTGTGTAAAATCTTAGAGAAAGAACTCTATATGATTTTGTGATAGAAAGAGCATTTTCTTAAGCGATCTTGAATTTTTTCTCAGTTATTTTTTCAATTATGTCTGACTTTTCATGATCCCAGTTGAGGTTTTCTTGGCAGAGATACTGGAATGGTTTGCCATTTCCTTCTCCAGCTCATTTTACAGATGAGGAAACTAAGGCAAACAGGATTAAGTGACTTGACCAGAGTCACACAGCTAGTAAGTGTCTGAGCCTAGATTTGAACTCAGGAAGATAAGTCTTCCTGACTCCAGGCCGTACGCTCTATCCACCTACTACCTACCTGCTCATCTTGAGATAAGTAGGGGAAACTTATTTCAGCCAGAATAGTAAACTTCCCTTTGCTTTATTCTAGGATGTGGCTTTACAAGGCTAATTAGCAGAATCTACAATGTGGAGAATTATATGTGGAGTGGTTTGGGGTAGGGCCAAAGTTATCCATTCTAGTCAAATTTAACATCTGATATTCTATACATGAGCCTAACCCCCACACAGATGGCAATTGATATGATATCCAATCGAGTGCAGGAGGAAAAATATCAACAGAAGGTGATGGTTAAAGGCATATAATGAAATTTTCAAGCTAAGGCAGTACAATGAGGTCCTCAAAACAACAAAAATGAAATGAAATATTTTGTGTCAGATAAGGAAGGGAGATTTTCATATAAATACATTGTCTAGTTTTCTCATGATGCTATTTTCTTATGGAAATAATCCATACTTGTAGATAATTTTCTAAGTGTCAATACTTAGGGAAAGGACAGCATTTTGAATTTAACTTCCTTCCCAATTCACTCTTCTGAAGGCAGTGACATTACTATATATTCTTGAACATACATGAGAGTATGTAAGATAACTGTAAGATCCTCCCCAAATGAAAGGTATTGATGGTAGGAGCAGCTCAATGCACAGGGAAATGGTTTTTTAAAATGAAAAAATTGGCCTATTTTTAAACTTACCTAAACAATTTCATTTTGCTCAAAACCCCAAAGCACATGCTCATTTTGAATGTTTCTATTTCAGCAAGCAGATTAAATAATTTATACAGCTGTGAACAAGCATTTTGTTTCAAACATTGTCTTCATGCTTTGGTGCACTAACATTGTTAGAATATCCTTCGGTGCTATACCCTAGGGACTGGAAAACAGAAAATCATGGGCACTGGAACAGGAAAAGAATTTTTTTATATTGCCTCCATCAAAAATCATTCCATTATCTCAAAGTAAGCAAAGACATGATAAAGCTTCACATCTCCTATAGAACCCAGTCCATTCTATTTGTAATTTCGCGTTTTTTCTTTAGCATGCACTGCCAAGCTCTTGCAAATGGTTTCTTTGCCAACATGGAAATGTTTAAAAAACAAAACATGAGAGTAAGATCATTTCATGGATTTTGTGCATCAATCTCTTTTCTTCTTTAAGATGAAATGAATTTGAGCAACCTCAGTCTTAGAACCTCCAAGGAGGAAAGTGACAAGAGCAAATTTCAGCAAACCTGGTCTCCCAGAAGTAGAAATGCTCTGTAATAATCCGGCACTGAGCACAGTGCCTGGTACACAGTAGGTGCTTAATAAATATTTATCCACAGACTATTGTTGAAAAAGGTTCTCCGATTTCTTCTAAGGGACACAATTAAACCTAAGTGGTAGATGCTAACATTTAGGGGGTTGCCTTCATGCCTCACTAATTAAGATTCCTTGGAAATGGCTAACTGGCAAAAAAAAAAATTAATTTACCCATTTTACTGGAGAACTGAATATTTCCTGAAAGAATAAGGAATTCTAAAAAAAACACCGGTTGTCTCAAATGTGTGCATATTAACTATCATCTTGTCCCTTTCGTACCTACCAATGAAATGCTGAAATAAATTGGAGTCAGAAGCAAGATAACTAATAAAGAGGATATGTGATGTGAGGTTTTTGTGAGATTTTTTTTAAGTATCACCCTTAAAAGAAAAAAAAAGGAGAAAGGGAGGAAAATGTTAGAGGAAATGTTCTCCCTTTCTCATCCAAAACAAAGCTGAATTCAAAATACTTCATTATTTGGTTTTGACAAGGAAAAAACCAGAATTTTCTAGAGTTACACAACTGACACTTACTTTAAAAAAAATTTCCTCTGAGCCCATCCCAGGAAAACCAAAGCAATGCTTTCTACTAAAATGTCAAGAAGTCCAAAACGGATGAGCTGCTAGAAATAATCATTTCCCAGCAGACAACCATCATTCATCTGGGAATTAATGGAATTTCCACATTGGTCTTAAAAAAAAAGATTTATTGATGCCCTTCGTTTCAATAGCACTTATCCTATCCTCCCCGACTCCCAAACTGAAGGCATGCTTGTAACAAAAATATTAAACAAAAATAACTGATGCACTGCCTGCATTTGACAAAGTCTGTATCATCACTCTGTCCCTGCAGGTCCACACCTGTCCGGCAAAGGGAGGGAGGAGGCATGTTTCATGAAGGGGTTCAACTCAATAAACTCTCAAGTTCCCTTTAGCTCTAAGCCTATGATCCTACGCATCAAAGATGACTCTAAATGTATGAGGCTGTGAGAATGGTGATACTATCAACACAAAGAGAGCCCAGACAGCAAATGAGTAGCTTAGGAGGAGATTCAAAAGCTTGCCATAGATAATCCATGAATCATATAATATACTTAGAATTAATAGATTACAAGAATAGGTTTTAAGCATTTTATTCAAAAGTGATAAGGAAAGGGCCAAAATCCCAAGGTGGGTTTTCTGTGCTTTTCCCACTTCAGCAACAACCTGGCTACTCTATTAATAGATTCTCAGATCCCAACATTATCCCTAAGTTAATTTGCTTTTCTCATTCATAGGTCTGGCAAAGGACATTATAATATATTATCATCCACTGAAATTCTGATGAATTCTGTAGCAGTTTAAAACAGTCCTTCCCAACCTGGGAAATAACTGGTTTTCTATTGTTACTTTCAAAATCTGTCTTTTGAAGTAAAGTTTTATTTTCCCATGGGATTTTTTTCCTTTGTATGCCTCTGGGTGGGGGAGGAAGTATGGAGGGAGAGGACTACTTGAAACCTCATGGAAATAACACACAGTGAGAATGCCCTACTGCCTCTTCTCCACCCCCAACCCAACACAAACATAAAGTCAATGAATAAATGGATTAACCTCTGCTCATACCTATTCAGTAATTCTTATCAAAGCTTCAGAGGCTTTATCTTAAATGTATAAGCACCAATGAGTTTTTGGAGAGAAGGGAATAGCACCCATGAAGGTCATGCCTAGGATCAGATAAAACTAGGGAAAGGCCTACCCAGTGTTGTGGAGAATTTAGCAGTTGGACAATAAAAGTACAGATTAATAAACCAAACAATAGTCACTATGGAAATCTTTGTGCATTCATAAAAGCACTAAGTCTGTCAACCAAGAAATAAGTGATTTACTTGACAATTGAGTACATGTAGACATTTTTCAAAGACGTAGAGGAAATGACCCACAAAGAACAATCAATACATCCGCCCGGGTCATTTCATTTCAACATGGCCTCAAATCTTGATTGCACGAGAGCATTTTTTTAAACATTAGGGAATTTCTATGGAAAACGAGGAAGAAAAAAAGTAAGATTCAACTTAAAATTATAAATACCTTGGAATTTAATTCAAAAAAGAATTGCCAAAGAATAATGCTTTCTTGGCAATCAGAAAAAGAACGAATCACAGATTCTTGTTATTATCTGGTAGGTGGTAGGTATCATTCCTTGGATTTTAGTATCCACTGAATTTTTTAACTAAAATTTCTCATAAAAGTCAAAAGTAATTTCATCAAGAAATTTAAATAATTTCATTTATGAGGTCATTCCTTTAAAAAGATTCTACACTTTGTAAGTCGTGAAAAACTACACCCCTACAAAGTAAGCTTCAGTTTTCAAGTCACAGACTTCGCTATCCAAAGTTAGGTGCCATTTGCATAAAGTGGCAGTCTGGTTAAGAATTTCTCTCTCCACATGCAATATACCTACACCCCATACTAGCTATGTTGGCTTATCAGCTGGCATTCAATAAAATAACAAAACATTTATTGTTGTAAATCAGTGGATTCTTTCTCTTCTTTTTTTGTTCATGGCTTTCAGATGGACTAATAGTTTTTCAATTCTCTCTATTCTATTTTCCAGGTCAGTTGTTTTTCCTATGCAATATTTTACATTTTCTTCTATTTTCTCAGTCTTTTGACTTTGTTTTATTGTTTCTTAATGTCTCATGGAGTCATTAGCTTCCCCTTGATCAATTCTATTTTTTAAGGAGTTATTTCATTCAATAAAGCTTTGTACCTCTTTTACCATTTGACCCATTCTGATTTTTAAGGAGTCATTTTCTTCAGTGATTTTGTCTCTTTTACCAAGCTGTTAATTCTCTTTTCCTAATTTTTTGCATAATTCTTAAATATTTCTTTTCCCATTTTTCCTTTATTACTCTTATTTGATTAAAAAAATTTTTTTTGGTTCTTTCTTTTGCTTTTCCAGGAATTCTTGTTGGGCTTATTCCAACCTGGATTTTTATCCTTTGAGGCTTTGCCTGTAGATGTTTTCAAGTCATTGTCTTCTTCTGAATTTGTGTTTCCTGTCACTATAGTAGCTTTTTACAGTCTGGTTCTTTTTTTGTTGTTGTTGTTGTTTGCTCATTTTTCCAGCTTACTTCTCAACTATGGACTTTATGTTAGAGTTGGACTCTGTTCACCTCAGAGGTTGGGAGAATGTCTGGCCTGAGCATGTCTTTTATGTCTGTCTGTTCCTTTCACAGCTCAGTCTAAGAGCCTGTACGTTTCAGTGCTTCTGATGTGAAGGGGGCAAAGGTATTCACTGCCTTCCTCATCTATGCTCCAGTTCTTACATAGGTAGGGCCCCTACTCCCTTGCAACCATTATAGCTCCTCCTCACCCTGGAGCGATGACCCAGACCTGGGTAATGTGTGACAAAGCTGCCAAATGGCACCGGATGCTGGGCCCAGTGCTAGTATGGGCACCCTTTGGGATTTCCTTGCCCATGTGCTCAATCTTTTTACCTTCCCTCGGCTGCTCTGCTCTGCTGCTGCCACAGACACAGCCAATGCACTGCACTCCTGACTAGCCCCCACCCCAGTGTCTGCAGACCTCTCTGTCTGTCCTCTTAAGCAGCGCTGGGCTGAAAAAAAAATTATTCACTGTGATTTCTTTGTTTGTTTTTCTGCTCAGAATTAATTTCAGTATGTGTTCTGTAGTCACCGTAAAAGGGGTTTTGGAGAGTTTTGGCAGTTGTGGCTATCTTAATTCCACCTCCAATTCTTTCTTTTCTTCAAATACATTTATTTTAAGGGTGAAAAATAAGTAATTAACCATGAATTAAAATTTTGCTTATAGATATTTAATTCAGATAGTCCTGAACCTAAACTTGAGTTTTGGGAGATTTTTTTTCCTTTGTCCTCTTATATGGCAAATTCTTTTCCTTAACTTTATTTCATGACATAGAAATGAAAATAGGTGTGTGTATATTTCTGAAGAAAAATGTTAATGTGTCATTATTTACTTTTTGAGAACTGATAGAGATCATCTTAAAAACATAACTAAAATTTTAAATTTTAAATTGATGGACTTTTAAATAGAAAGCATACAAAAGATGCTATTTTCAGAAATTATTATAGGTTAATAGTAAGTGAGCCATTACATTATGAGTCATAATTAATAAATAAAATGGAAAAAACCTTATCCTTTATTATTGCAACACTAATACTGAAGGGGCAGAGTAAACAGAGAGCCAAGTTCAGAGACAGGAAAGATTTGAGTTCAAGTCCTATCTCTAAATGATTATTTATCTGCCCGCTTGTGAGCAAATCACTTAATCTCAAAGTGCACTTAGGTAACTAACTCTTTTAAGACCATCAAATGAAGAAAGGTTGATCATTTGCATCGGTTGAGGGAGTTTCTTTTCCAGCAGTTCTCCTACATCAGTGAAACTAGTCCAGACTGAAATGTTACTGTATAGTTTTATCAATATTTATATACATATACATGTATATGTATCTATACATATACATATACATATACATATATATATATACACACACCATACCTTTGAAAGTAGCAGCTGCTCACAGAGAATTAGTCTAATAATGATTATTGTTGTGTTTGTTCTTTGTTTTCAAAGAGGACCAATGACATCGTGGGCTGATGCCTCGACTTGCATGTGAATTGGATTTAAGTAAGGCAGGGTTGCATAAAGTCATCAGCCTTATTCTCTCTTCCAGAGTCATCAAAGTCCAGCCAAAAGTCAAGACAAAAGTCAAGACAACTGGTGATGACCTGGGATATAGTAGATGACCTTGGCATCTTCAACATCTCACCAAGCTCTAAGCGCTCCACAGTGTCTGCTTCAGCTGCCTTCATGGCCATTGAAACAAATTGTTCTCATCTACCCATTCTGCCCAGGGAAGTCTTCACATGCTTAGAGTAGACATCCCCCTAACTCACCATCAAGTCTGAAGCCAATCAGTTACCCTCCACCTGGTTTAGCCCATCTACCAAGATGGTTTTACTAGAATGTGGTCACTGGGCATGCTACAGCTTGTTGGAGCCACAGGTGAAAGTTGGGTGACACCAAAGGTGGATGAGCAGCCCTGAAAAGGGCTCAGCAAGCCCCCAAACCAGAGGTGCTAGTCCTCTCTGAATACTCCATACACCCCAACAACAACAAAAAAAAACCCAGGACATTTATATATGACTTCAAGGTTTGTAAAGCACTTTACAAACATTCAGTCATTTTATCCTTACAATAATCCTGGGAGGTAGGCACTATTATTATCCCCAGTTCACATATGAGGAAAATGAGGCAGACGGCAGTTAAGTGACTTACCCACAGTCACAAAGATAATAAGTGTCTGAATCAAGATTTGAACTCGGGTTTTCCTCAGGCCAAGCTCAGTGCTGTATTCAATGTACCAGCTATGACTATGCTAAAAGAAATTATTCCATGGGAAATAAAAACTAACAAAAAAATTTTTATCTAACTACTAAGCCCTTTGTACAGTTTCATTTGCCCCTTCATTGTATTTCTTCCATCTTCTCAATGTCTCTTATAAAATCTATTTGCTTTTTGTTGTTAGTAATGGAAATAGCTAACAAAAATACCTCAGAATGGCAAGATTGGTCATATCTGAAATGTTTTCCCTAACCTATATACAAAACTGGGCATTGAAAACTGGATGATCAATTGTTGAGAACATTGTAGAGATTCTCAATCAGTTCCTGGATGAAACAGATGTCCTCCATTTCTGAGATTCTGTGATTCTCAATTCATATGGCAATCACAACTTAAGTGTGTGTGTGTGTGTGTTATTCTCCAAGGTTCCTTTCATCTATTTACACTATGACCTTTAAGTAAAGTCGGTATCATAACACACTGTTGTTTTCAAGCAAATCTGACCGAACTATAAAATTTCGTCTTTGGGCTTTGTTGCATGTGTGTGTCGTGTAATAGAGTGCAACAAAACATCAGGTACAGTAGGAAAAACACTGGCTCTAGAATCCAAGGCCTGGGCTCAAGCTTTGTGGCTCACTATCTGCGTGACCTTAGGTGAATCCTGTAACCTGACTGGGCTTCTGTTTCTTCATCTGTAAAATGAAGTGGCTGGATTCCATGACCCCTGATGTTTCTTCCAGCTCTAGGTTTATGATCCTATAACCTCCAATGACCTTTAAAATAAGTTCCTAATTGCCTCCCAGGAAATACACTTCTTAGTGGATTAGTCATGAGACCAAGCTACATCAAAGAGGTAGGATTAAGCCTTCCATTGATATAAATGGTTCCAAGTAAAACATAAATGTACCATGTTCGGTATCACTGAGACACATGGAATTAGATAAAGGTTTGTCTCTTCTAATAATAAAAGGATGGATGAAAGTACAGTAATGAATTTCTCTTGTCAAGTATCGTTTTTGCCCAGAATCAAGTGGTCAAATTTGTCTATCCTGGTGGTTGAACTTATGAGAATTACCCAGGTTTAGCCTTCACTAGTTAGTAAGGGTATAAAATGATTTTTTTTCCTAGGATTATTGAATCACAGAACTTCAAATTGCATTTTAGACGTCATCTGGTCCAACCCCTCAGAGCCCTAGACAGGATGTTGAGCAGTACAAGGTTGCACAGCTGGTAGCAGTAGTAGTATGTGACATTTATATAGCATCTTAAGATCTGCGTATGTTACCTCACGAGCTTCCCAAACCTTATGAGATGGGAAAGTGAGTTTTAGGGAGGTAAAGCAGCTTGCCTAGGGTCACAATGGCAAATGTGTCAAAGGTAGGACTTGAACACTGGATCTTTCTGACACTCAGGCTATCTCTGTATCCACTACTATAGACTGTTTCAACACATAATAGATGGATATTTCAGGGAAGCTGTTGATTCTTTCTTCCTTGTAAATTTTAAGTAAGAAAACATAATTTAGACTTGAAAAGGCCCTTAGAGGCCAATTCCCTTATTTTACAGATGAGGAAACTGAAGCCAAGAGAGGTGAAATAATTAATAATAAATAGCTAGCATTTATGTTCCACTTTATATAGTGGTTTGAATGTACTTTACAAATATTACAGTCCTGGGAGATAAGTCCTATTTTTGCCCTTCTTTTACAGATGAGGAAACTGAGGCAGAAGTTAAGCGACTTGTCCAGGGTCATACAATTAGGAAGTATTTGAGGCCAGATTTGAACTCAAGTCTTCCTGACTCAAAGTCCAGCACTCTATTCACTGAACCACCTAGCTACTTCGTAATTACAGGCCCAAGGTCACAGGAACAAACATATCTGTAAAATGAGGAGCATAACCATGAGTCTTCTGGCTCCAAATCAAGTATTCTTCCCTCTCTACCACAGTGTTTGTTCTAAGTAATTGAATAGTTTAGGTAGAATTTTGGCTCAATGGAAAGAGTATTGGGTTTGGAGTCATCGCACCCCAGTTTGAATCTGGGTTTTGCTTCTTACCACTTATATGTCATTTAAGGCAAGGCATTTCATCTCTTTGAAACTCAGGTTTCCTCATCTGCAGAATAAGAGGGTTGGAGGAAATTATTCTCCAAGGTTCCTTTCACCTATTTATACTATGATCTTTAAGTAAAGTCGGTATCATAACACACTCTTGTTTACAAGCAAATCTGACCAAACTATAAAATTTAGTCTTTGGGGTTTGTCACATGTCTACATAAAAGCATAATGAATGGGGTTTCAGAAACACTGGTTTCCTTACTTGCCCATTTAAATGAGGTCCCTGGGCAAATTAGGCCATCTGAAGGTTATAATTTCCCATTCAATTCACTAGCTCTATATAAATGCAGTCTAATGGATCTTTAGATTTGCCTTCCAGTCTTACTATTCCTGGATAGAGCTACCATATTTCAATAAACAAGAGATAAATGTGCAAAGGCAAACAAATATTAAATTACTAACTGATCTCAACTCCTACACTAATGTTCTCCTCATTACAAAGCAGAAGTGATCTATTTAAAAAAACAAATAATACTTCATACAATAAATTAATCCTAATGAAATATCTATTTGAGTGGGAGAAGTAATGTCTCTCCTCAGTAAAATTTATTCAAAAATAGAATTCCTTACTCCATACCTGGGCAGTTCCTTGAGTGTAGGTAGAAGAAAGGTCACTTAAGGGGGCAGCTAGGTGGAACAGTGGATAGAGCACCGGCCCTGGAGTCAGGAGGACCTGAGTTCAAATTTGGATACTTGACACTAGCTGTGTGACCCTAAGCAAGTCACTTAACCCCAAATGCCTCACAAAAAAAAAAAAAGACATTCACTTAAAAGGGTTCCTTGATCATGGATATCACTTTCAAAATAATATTCAATGGAAGCTGAACTGAGTAATTGTAATAGCTAATCTTGGCCCCAGAGATTAGATCATGAAGCATTCCTTTGTCTTTTTCACAGACGGGTGGGAGATTACAGAACAGAAGGTTGCATACACTGTCAATGCATGTGTTATTTTTGCTGAGCTAATTCTCAATATTACAAGAAAGGGTTCCATTGGAGGGGGGAGGCTTAAAAAAATCCAACTATGATACAAAAACAAAAGGAATCAATAAAAATATTTTGTTTTAACCCACTGATATTGTGGTATGTAGCCTGGTTCTGTGATACTTCTGCTTATCAAAATAGAAAATGTCCCACATAAATTAGATACCGTTGGGTTTTTATTTTTTGAGGACAAATGGTCAGAGAAAAGTCTCCTTTGTGTTATACATGCCCAGAAGCATTTTCAAAATAAGGTCTGCAGCACAGTCTACACATCCCAGCAGATTGGTAGCCCATATTTTATGCATGTTGATTGTCTCTCCCAAAAGACAAGAAAAAGGCATCAAAGCTTGTCATCATCAACTTTCAAAAAGTGATCACTTTAATCTTTCAGGAAGTCATGACAAGGAATTTCTGAAGAGAGAAGTTTTACTGTTCCCAAATCAAAGTCACATTGTAAAGGCAGGAAGATTCACATGTGCAGCTTTTATCGCGTTGTAGCCACTACTTAAGGGCAGATCACGGCCCAGCTTGAAAGAGGTTGACAAGTGCCATCTTGTGGCTTCATCAGAAAATGTTTCATCTGAATCTAAATTCCCAGGGCAGTATCTAGAACTGAATTTCAATCTCCAGAAGCAGATCAATTTAATTCAGTGTTCATTAAAGCAACTCTCACTTAAGTGTACTTGTGCACAAAACAGAAGTAAAGGTTAGTCCCCCGATACCTTGCCAGGAGTAACTGTGACAAATTTTATTTGGGTCTTGTCTTTTCTTCTAAAGAGCTTTAAGCCTATAACTGAACAAGTGTTTCTGAACCCATGAACCCTGAACATGTCGGAGAGATGGATGGAGAGAGTGTGAGGAGAAGGGGGAATTACTGCAAGGAGTTTGCTATATACCAAGCATTGTCATTTTGAGTTTTATTTAATCCTAATGAAAATATACAGCATGATAGTCAATGTCTCCCATAAATGGATGTATATGGGTCTGGGCCCGTGAGTTCTACCCAGTGAAGATTCAGTAAGACCTAGGTTCAAATCATGTCACTGACACACACTAGCCGCCTCTCAGGCCTGTAGGCAATTTTCCAGAATGATAAGATTACAGAAAAGTTGCCAATGTTAGGCTATTTCCATACCTAGAGCTCCCCACACTGGTGAAATTACATGTCACAAGAATAATAGTATCTTTCAAAGGTATGAGATATATGTATGAGTACTGAAGTTTGTAGACATTATTGTTAATTAGTAAGATTTAAACTGATCATGGTTTTTTGTCATTGTTATTTTCTCAATCAACAACAGATTGATCCTATATTGGATGAACAGATCCTACACTGGAAATGTGTATGATTTTTTTTAACTTTAAAAAAGGGTCCTATAATTATACATTTAAATAGCTGCAAATTGAGGTTTCCTCCCACCTCAAAAAATAAAGGACAAACAGCAAGTTAGATTAGAAGTTCTCCTCCCTAATTACCCATTCGTCAAGGTTCCATTAGAATACTGTCACTGGTATACAAGCCTCTGTCTTATATTAAGAACTGAATCCTGGGGCAGCTAGGTGATAAAGTGGATAGAGCTCTGGCCTGGGAGTCAGGAGGACCTGAGTTCAAATCCAACCTCAGATACTTGACACTTACTAGCTGTGTGACCCTGGGCAAGTCACTTAACCCCAACTGCCTCACCAAAAAAACCCAAAACACAACAACCCTGAATCCAAAGATATTACCACTAAAAACTCAGAATCAGTAGAATCAATGGATAGAGATAATCATGGGGTGCCTAAAATTAGCAGAGATTTTCCAATTCTAAATTCAAATGTATAGTATGTCTAGTGAATAAATAAATGGTTATGGTGTCAAAATAACACTGAAAAGCCACATTGTTAGTAACACTGTTCTCAAATTTTAGAAAGATGTATGGTTGCATTATTTCCTATAAAGCTGAAGCAGAAATTTAAATACCAATAAAATCCTGGATTTTGTAACACATTTCCCCTTAAAACTTAGGTGGACTCACTCACCTGCCAGTGATCTTTCTCCTGGATTACAATGAGGCCCCCTTTAGTTCACTCAAGGGAAAACCAAGGTTAATGAGTTAACATGGCTAAATTAATCAGGGCAGGAAGAGCTCTGCAAAATTCCTAGGAGATGAGAATAGTGTACCACAAAGGGCCATCTCCAGTTGCCCTGATCTATATCTAGCCACTAGACCCAGATGGCTGTGGAGGAAAGAGTGAGGCTGGTGACTTTGCACAGTCCTGCCTCACTTAAATTCAACTCATTTGCAAGTCAAGGCATCACCTCCCTGATGTGATGGTCCTCTTTGAGAATGAAAAACAAACAGCAAGCAACGTAGGTTATTTCATTTGATCCTCAAAAAAGAATCCTTTAAGGTAGATACTAATATTACCCACAATGCTGAAAATCACTTTCTAACTCAAGGCATTTCAGAGCTAGTTATAATCTTCATGGAAAACAGACAAAATTTCACAATGTGATGAAACAGTTACAGAGCTCAGGATAGAAGTTCAGTAAACAATTTGCTTCATCAAGCTAAATGATAGTCATTTAACTTTCTACACACCCTTGAAGACTCACTTTCCCAAACCATTCAATCCCTCATTGACCACTCCCTTCAAAGATTCATTTTTCTTCCTGGTCAATACCACCGTAATTTCCATTAACTAAAGCAGTCAGAAACATCATACTTTTCTTACATGGATCACTACCCTAACCCCAAGGGGAAAGAGAGAACTTCTCTTAGGTGATATACTGTCTGGTTCTGTCAACACATTTTAAGATCAGCTCAGGGTACTGAGAATGTTTACTCTGGAGAAGGAAGGGCTTATGGAGGGCATAATCACTGTCTTGAACTTGTCCTGCTTAGCCCTGGAGAATTATTGTTGTTGGTCCTTAATTCTCAAAGAGGACCATAACATCAGGAAGGTGATGTCATGACTTGTAAGTGAATTGGATTTAGGTGAGGCAGGACTGTGCAAAGTCACCAGCCTTACCTTCCCCTCTGGAGCCATCTGGATCCAGTGGCAAGATATAGATCAGGACAACTGGAGATGGTCCAGGAGAGAAAGGAGTCCTGGAGGACAGACCTTGGTCCAAAGTGTTAAAATTAAAGGAAGGCAGATATAAGAAAACATAAGAAAAATAAATACCTTAATAAATAATTACATCTAATAATGGGATGGGTTGCTAGAATTAAACATGTCCAGAATAGAATCAGTTGGTAGTAAGTTCACTGTCAATGGAAATTTTCAATCAAAGATAAACAAGGACTACCATAGTCATCTCCCATATGACTTTCGACATAGTCAAAGACAAGGATAGATCTTGATAAATAATCTTTTAAAAAAGCAATTTTAATTTTAAGAAGAAATGCTTATTTTATTCCTCACCTCCACCCTGCACTCTATATACCCCCAAACCACATTCAAGTTTGAAGAGCTTTGTTCTACGGCTAATGATAGATATTTTTTCAGAAAAAAAAGGACATTTTATTTTAAAGTAACAAGGGAAATATTATATGCCATATATTGTAGTGTTCAAACTGAATTGTAATTATGGAAACATTCTTTTAACCCACCATTGTGGCTTGGTTTTTGCTGTTTTGATTGAATTATTAAATCAACGATAAATTGTTACATTATCCTCATGGTTTCAAATTGCAAAGATAAAATGTTACTGGAATACCAAAGTTTTATTTATTATAATTCATCTCCTGTGTGATAGAAATGACCTTAAGGGACATTTGTTGGTTTTTAACTTCTTAAAAATTAAGCTCAATAGCACGCATTCATGTTCTTTCTTCCCCTTGCCAGAGAAGTGTATATCAAAATGCTCAAAAAGACATTAAGATTTTTGATAATAATCTCTTTTGTTGCTTCTGTGGTCTCACAACACTGAAGGAATTTTTAAGTTTCATACGGAATTTCCCTGTTCTTCCAGCACTGGACCAATTTTGATAAGGAATGAAGGCAGTGGGTCTGTCCCCAGCTGGGCAGATAAGAAGATCCCCCTCAAAGAAAAGAACTGGAACCCCTGGGGGAGAAGCCACTGTTCCCTCCCTTCCTTCCTCTGCCTTTTCCTCTCTTAATCTTGTTTCGTAGCTTGAGCTCTGTGCATTTGTGAAAAGGAAGAGAGAGAGCTCCTCTGGCTGGGGAAGACAGGTAACAGCAGGGACGAAGAAATTGGGAAGAAAGGAGGGCCATCACTGTCCAAGTGGGACTGTTGGGCCATCTGTCTTAAAAATTCAGGATGACAGGTCTCTAAAGTGCAATTCTTCCTACTGGGCAGCAACTTCTGTTTCCTCCCCACCCTTTCCATTATTGTATTATTAATCCATCTACTTTCTTCCTTTGCCTGTTCCTTTAGAAGCAACTTCTCCTTGAACTTCAGTTGGAAGAAAGAATTGTCAGCTAATAAAGGATAAACCTTATTTTTTCTCTCAAGGTGTGTGGCTCTCAAGTCTTTGGTGTGACTGTAGTACATTCTGGGGAGGCAAAACCCAAAAGTTTTGTTTTTATGACACTTTTTATGGCAGGCTGGGAAGACTTGGCCCCTTGCCCCACAAAGAGGGTAGAAGGATATTAAATGTTGACAGAAATAGCCAGTGACTAATGAATCCATAGATGTTACCACTAAGCACCAAAGAAATTTTACCCACCTACATGTACATTCCTATTGGTATATGCATAAGATTATGGATTTTTCTTACTGGGGTTGATTCATTTGTAAAGGCCCTGAGCAGCTTATTCACTCCGCCATAAAGGAACAAACTCACTCCCGACACAGGGTGAAGAGTGGGTAACTAAGGGACATTCTGAAGTCATGGTCACCTCCTGGTTGATAATTTGCAGAAATTACATTTGAGGTCAGTGTCATGCATTAGCATGAGGCTAAATCTGGACTCTTCAGACCTGGGTTTGACTCTAGCATTTACCACTTACGAAACCTAGGGCCAATCACTGAACCTCTATGAACTTCAGCTTTCATATCTGTAAGAAAAGGAGCTGTCGTTGATTAAATGATCACTAAGCTCTATCTAAGTCCATGATCCTCAATAAACATACCTATGTCCTCCCTGTGTTCTGCATTTTGGTATCAATAAATTATAGCTATGGAAATTCCTTCAGCATGAGATTTGTGTGTCTATCACTTGAACACAGAAACTAATTCATAGATAGACATACATGCTTACCTAAACATTTTATTAAGTAACAGTAATAGCCATCATGGGCAGGCTTTGCCATTAAATAAAAAAAATTTCCTGAAGGAAAAATTCTGCATGAAGTGTGTGATGTGTTCCATCAAGCAATTAGGTTTTTATTATACTCCTGGAATGCAGCGTATAATCCAAACACAAGAAAAATGATAGATGTCACAGGTCCATAAGAAGTGCCTAAAAAGCTCACAAAAGCAAATTTCTTAGAACTGTATTATGTATTAAAGATTTGCTTATGAATATCACATTATCTTGGTTAACTCACATCAACACATGAACATAAAGGATTAAATGGGCAGAATCTTTTTCTTTTTCTTTTCTTCTCTCCTCCTCCTACATGTTTTATGCTGGTTAATCCAACTGCCTTAAGTATTAACATCTCATCCTTGACAATCTAGAAACATTCAGAAGTGAAAGGAAAAGCCAAGAGTGGTCATTAAATTTTCAGTCTTTTAAAATGTCTCTCCAGAAAGAGAGCGCAATTTCCAATTGAACATTACATACATGGCAAACTTACAGAAGCCCTTAAATCAGACTAATCAAATGAATCAACAACCCTGGGCTTTATAGTTATTCCCTATGTTTATAGATACTTTCCTCTTCATTCTCCCCAGCAGTACTGAGGGCAGATTTAAGAGGTCTCTAATGGAACTCAAGAAGAGTTTACTCTCTCAAAATCACAGTAATTTTTTTTTTATGTTAAGCCAAGAGAAGCAAGATACTTCAGAGATAAAATCTGTGTATTTTCTTGTAGCTCATCACTGTTCCACAAGGTCATTTCTCTTTTTTGTTGGAATATAAAAACACATTTATGTTGTGTTCTAAGTTTTACAAAGCACTTTTTCCTCAATAGACTCCATTTATTATTCCTATTTCATAGGTGGGGAATCTGAGTCTCTGAAAGACTGTGGCTCATCCCTAGTCATACAGGTAGTAAGTGCTAAAGATATTACTTGAATCCGTATCTCCTCACTTCCCTTTCAGTATTCTTGCCACAATAACCCAGAGGAAAAGATGAATATCAAGGCTGTTGGCAGAACAAACATAATTTACTTAAATTTTATATTTAAAATATCTACTCAATGTCACATGTAGTTGAAACACCATGAGACTGAAGAAAACGTGGAGAACAGACGACAGTTTGTTACGTTATTTATAATACAGCTCCCCTCCAAACTTTTCTTTCTTTGGAGGGCTCCACTGTTCTTTCAATCACTCAGATTTACAATTTCGGTAATTATTGACTATTCCACCTCCCTTACCCCCAGGTCAAAACAAGTGCTAAGTATTTTCTGAGTCTGACTACAGTCTAACTCCATCTTTCGTCTTTCCCTTTCTCTCCATTCTGATAGCCACCACCCTATTTCAGGCCCTTATCACTTTTTGTCTTCAGGACCTTATTTATCACTTTGTTGTTGTTCAGTCATTTGTAGTCCTGTCCTACTATTTGTTACCTCAGTTGGGGTTAACTTGGCAAAGATACTGGAGTGGTTTGGCATTTCCTTCTCCAACTCATTTTTCAGATGAGGAAACTGAGGCAAACAGGGTTAATTGATTTGCCCAGGTTTACACAGCTAGTAAGTGTCTGAGGTCACATTTGAACTCAGGAAGATGAATCTTCTTGACTCCAGGCCTAGCGCTCTATGCACTACCACCTAGCTGCCCACTTTTTGTCTAGACTCAAGCAAAAACCTCCTATTTGGTCTTCTGGCTTTTAGTCTGCCCCTTCTATGATCCATCCTCTATGCAGCTGAAAAAATAATCTTACTTTTAAAGCATGAATCTAGCCAAGTAAGTCACCTCTTCAAGAATCCTCAGTTGCTCCCTATTGCCTCTTGAATAAAATAAAAATACCTCAGGTTGGCATTTAAAGTCCTTCACAATCTGGCTCCAATCTACCATTTCTGGCTTCTTATACTCCTCTACACGCTTACTGTTACTTGAACTTGAAACACCAACTCAGGTGTCCTATGCTTTAGAACAGGCATGGAATTCATTAGCTCTTTGCCTCCATCTCTTAAAATGTCCGGCTTCCTTCTTGGCTCAATTCATGTGCCACCTCCTCCAAGAAGTCTCTTTGGATCTCTCTCATTATCATGCTCTTCCTCTCAAATTATCTGTTTCTGTATTATATCCTTCCACTAGAATATAAACTCCCTGAGAATGTCTTTGCTTTATCTTTATATCCCTAGCACCTAGCACAGTGCTTTTTTATGTAGTAGGTATAAAATGTAGTAGAGGTTGAAAGGGAGCAGCTGGGTGGTGCAGTGGATAGGACAGGTTTGAAATCAGGAAGATTCATCTTCCTGAGTTCAAATCTGGCCTCAGACACTTAGTAGCTGTGTGACCCTGGGCACTCTCTCACTTACCCTGTTTGCCTCAGTTTCTTCATCTGTAAAATGAACTGGAGAAGAAAACGGCAAACCACTCCAGTATCTTTGCCAAGAAAATTCCAAATGGGGTCATGAAGAGTTGGACATGTTTGAAACAGCTGAACAACAAAAAGGACGATACTTTCTGTAGTCATTTGTGGGGAATGTATTTTCTGTGTGAAGGGTATTTTTTCTCAGTGATGACTTTAATAAGATGACTGTTAAGGTTTCTTTCAACTCAGACTCTTATTTTTTATACTCTATGTAAAGCTGGTAAGTCTGGAGAGGATGCAATATCTCTAATAGGAGACCAGCAGCTCTGGATGGTGGCATTATGGGTGACTTGCAAAGAGACAAAAAGTTTTAGAAAACAAGAATGAGAGGTGAGGAGGGAGAGCCCTTCCTTACATTGCCACTGTCCCTGGGAAAGGTCTGTCAACCTACTCCCCTTTGGTTCTACTCACCATCCCTGTAATTTTCCAAAACAAAATATACCATCTTGGTCACCACTCCCCAGGATGCTTCTTTCTTCCATTATTAGGATATAAGCTCCTTATGAACAGGCACCATCTGGTATTTGTATTTGTATCCCCAAGCACTCTTAAGTCATGGGGGGTACCACCATCATCCCAGTCACCCAGGCTTGCAACCTACCTGTCATGTTCAACTCGTTTCTCTTTCATGTCCCCTCTATCCAATCTGTTGACCACTTCCATTGATTTTACTTTGTAACATCTCTCATGTACATCCCTTTTTTCCCCTGAAGCTGCCACTATTCTAATGCAGACCCTCATCACTTCAGCCCTGGAGTATTGCAATAATGATCTAGGTTGATCTCCCTGCTTCAAGTCCCTCCCCACTGTAATCCATCCTCCATTTAGTTATCAAATTTAGCTATCCCCAGCACTAAGCCTAGTATCTGGGACATGGCAGATACTTAATACATTTCTTGTTGACTTAATAAATTCATTTTCATTAATTCATCCATTCAAGATATGTTAATATTCAGTACCTTATGATACGCTGTACCCTGTAATATCCTACAAGCTCATGGATTCAGTTAAGGTGGAGATCCCCTGAACACGATGCTGTCTAGAATAGAGGTAAGGATAGCCAGTGAATATATATGAGCCAAGTCTAGGAATATCAACTGAATGAGAGTTCAGATGGCTACAAGAAGTGCAGCTTCGACATGAACCCAAATGTAGAACTGAATGCTGAACAGAAACCTTCTTCTCTAGGTATATATAGATTTGAGGCACGAGAGAGACCATGAGGGCTTGAACAGTGAATGTCTAGTAACAAATAAGTAAGGACAGTGACCCCAAAAGTCAGGATGATAAGAAGGAACCTGTTGAAAAGCAAAGAAGCGAAATGGAATCTGGAAAAAGAAAGTAAATTTTGCTTTGAAATAATTCCAAGTTACCTCTGCCCCACGTATACCTGTGGCCATATAGTTTGCACTCCCAGGATTCCTACTCACCATTGAAAAAACAATGATAATGACAGTGGTGTACAGCTTTGGGGCTGGTGGAAGGATGATCACAGAAGATTCAGCCGTGGATCTCAAAATTGTGTTGGGGAATCCCCACCCTTTTGTTTCTTGAGGTGATAGCAATGGCAAGTTACTTTGAAAAAACATAAGAAACTTCCCAAGGGAATCTATTTGGGACTGCTCTGGGCATGACTATTTTGTGCCATCTTGAAAGTCTCAAAACTCAGGATTTTAATCATTCTTTATCCTCATTCTACTGCTCTCTACTAAACTACCTTGGCAAACTGTTTAATATTTGGGAACTTCTGTCTAGCTATAAAAAGGGGGCTACAATGTATCATCTTCAGCTTCCTCATAGTGATATTCTGAGTCACTTAGAAGAAAGTGCTATTATAAGCACAAGGCTTGGTGATAAATATGTTTAATGAAAAAAATAAGATTTTTTTTTTACTATAGCTCCTCTTGCTTCTTATTTTCCCCAAACCATTGAACTTCATTCTTTCTCCTTCCCTTTACTTTCTCTACCAGTACCTGCCTTCCCTCTGAGATTACCTTCCTTTTGCACAGTGTCTATCTTGTATAAACATAGATATCTGAATGCCATAAGAATGAGAGCTCCCTAAGGAAAAGGGGCCATTTCCCCCCTTTCTCAGTACATCCAGCATTTACACAGTCCCTGGTACTTAGTGTTAATAAATGCTTGTTGAGTGACTGACAGTATCCCAAAGTAATTGTCCAGCCTCTGCTTAAAGATCCCTAATGAGAGAAAAGTCACTATTTTCCTGAGACAATCCATTTCATTGTTTCTTGGCTTTTTTTATGGTATTCCCCTTCACATACACCCTACAGTGTAGACAAATTGGTTTTCAAACCAATTCTGTTCTTCAAACATGACACTCCATCTCTCATCTCCATATCTTTGCACAACCTATCACCCACACCTGGAAGATGCTTTTTCATCACCTCTACCTCTTAGGATTTCTTTTCTTATTGAGTCATTTGTCATGACACAACTCTCTGTGTCATGTCCAACACTCTGTGACTCCATTTGGGGTTTTCTTGGCCAAGATACTGGAGTGGTTTGCCATTTCTTTCTCCAGCTCATTTTTACAGATGAGAAACTGAGGCAAACAGGATTAAGTGACAGCCAGCAAGTGTCTGAGGCCAGATTAGAACTCATAAGCCCAGTACTCTACCCACTGTACCACCTAGCTGCTCTTTAGAATCTCTAGTCTTCATCAAAGTTCAGCTCAAGGAATACCTTCTAAATGAGGCCTTTTCTGATCCCCTACTCTCCCAGCTACTAGTGACTTCTCCTGTAAAAAAAAAAATCTTATATTAACATATTGATGTTCATATATATGCATGTATGTGTTTTTCTCTCCTAATAGAATGTAAGTTACTAAACAGCAGAGACTGGGTTTTGGTTTTTTTTTTTTGTCCTTTTATTACTAGAACTTAGCACCATGTCTGACACAGTCACTTTGAACAAATAGCCATTCAGGAACAGTTTGGTGGTACAGTGCATACAGTACCAGCCCCAGAGTCAGAAGGACCTGAGTTCAAATTTGGCCTCAGACACTTTCCAGCTGTGTGACCCTGGGCAAGTCACTTAACCTGGACTACCTCCTAAGAAAAAAACAGCTATTCATTGACTGATTGTACAGCTTTAATTCTTTCTATGTTTCTTTATAATCAGCTGAAATGAACTTCAGGCAGCTTCTACCCACTGGACACAAGTTCTGCCCTCTGGAGACAGGTAGAACAAGTCTAGTTCAGTCATGAAAATAACTGCTTGCTTTTTAATGAATATTATAACCATAAGCCCTATTAATAATGGGTGTTTCAATATCTGGGAACTATATATGTGTGTGTGTGTGTGTGTGTGCATATACGTAAATACATATTTCATTTAGAAAGCGTTGTATTTAATTTATTAAATTACTTGTTGGGAGATCAAGAAAACTACCTCAGGGACTTCCTTACTCCAAACTAATTGTCCAATAATGAATTCATTTTTAATATTAACCTGTATCTCGCAATGAAGTTTCTTATGCAAAATTAGCAAGCAAGTAAATTCTAAAAAAAAAAATCTAGGCTTATTTGAGGGACTTTGAGGGAAATGAAATGATACTACATATGAGTTTTAGTGAAAATATTTGTCTGGTATAGTGGATAGAGAGCTGTTTCAAGTCACAAAAACCGGGGTTTGAGTTCTGCCTCTGACCTATACTACGTGACCTTCAGTGACTGATTTAATCTCAAGTGCCCTTGGCAATAATCTAAAATAATAGCATGGTTCTTGATGGGCATTGATGAAGGGAGTTTCCTCACCTAAGGCTAGGCCAAAAGAAAAATCTGTCCTGTTAATATGCTAGAATTATGGAATTCTAGAATTTTGGAAATCCTGTGATTCAGTTCTCTTTTAAACTATACAACATCTTGTTTCTAGAGAAAAACAGTCTCTCCGGCTTTGCACAACATACATGCATGCAACTTTGTTGTATGAGTAGAAAACTTTCAGGTTTCAGCTTTTTTCCCAACATGGGGCTAGTTGCAGTCCCATGTAGCTCATAAATCTTTTTTCTCTCTTCACCCAGAAATCAGAGACCTTTCAAAGGCAATGTGATTTACTGGGAAGAGCACTGGACTGTTAGTATCAGAGACTTCTTTTCTGGCTGTGACTTTAAAGAAAATATCAGTTCATAAAAGCTAATTGAACATCACTGATTAAAGGGAACCGGGTTGCTAATTATTACTGGCTGACAGTGGTGCGGACACACCAAAATGGGGGCTCAATTCAATGGTGTTAGTGAAGAGATACTCCATCTTCTCATGGGCATCCCTAGAAACCTGAGGGGGGAGATGTAGCCAGCCTCACTGGAAGAGTAAGATCCGAGTAAGTGCTATATGTGCTGTGTCAATTGCCAGCTTTATGGCATTAGGTAAGGCACAGCCTCTTTGAATCTTACTTTCCTCATCTGTGAAACAAGGTAGCTAGACTAGATGATTCCCCAAGAACTCTTCCTAATTTGAGACTGTATGATTCTATACCTTTCTCCCGCAGGTTGGAATGGCCTCCTAAAGGACAATTAATTGTTTGCCTTGTGATCTGTGAATCATGTATAGTGTGAAGGTACGAAGGGTGTAATATTGACTTGCTGTTCATGGACCACAGAGTCATAGATTTAGAGCTGGAAGAGTCCTTAGAGGTCATCTAGTCCAGCTCTCCCATTTTACAGATGAGAAAACTGAGGTCAAGTGATTAAGTGATTCACTCAAGGCCACACAGCTAGTGGCAAAGCTTAGATTGAAACCCAGATCCTTTGACTCCAAACCTAGGTCTCTTTCTACATCACTACCTAGTAGCCTTTACTAAGACTTAGCCCTTTCATCCCCAGCATTCCCACCAAGGTCACCTCCATTTCCTACTATGTATAGTCTGGATCCAGCTATTCTTCACTTCAACCATGGCCACCTGCTTACTAGCTGCCAGGATTCTGTTCTCAGACAGCTGCAAAACCTTGGGGGGAAAGAGCTATTGAAGGTGGAAATAGAATTCTACCCATTAATCTACCTATGTCTCAAAATCAAACATCAGTTGAATTCCAAATGAGGAACTGTCTTAGGATTCTACTCCTGAGGGAATTAGTATTAGCTGCCTCAAATTCATGAAAATAGGAGGGCTCAATCCCAACTTGCCCCTAATAGAAGCACTCAACAATGATATCTCCCTGGACTGTGGTTAAGCAGGCCATTAACCAGTGCCTGTCAGGATCTGAGGGCACATTCTGGCTGGCCCTGAGGTGACAGGTCCACTTATGGAATGTCTATTCTCCCCCAGGTCCCACTTGCTCTACTGAACCCCTCCCTGTCCAATAAGTCAAAAATATCCATTAAATTCCAGCTTGGGACAAGGGAAGAAGAAGAATGTATTACTACTCTTACATGTCCATATGTTTTTTATTTGTAATTACAATGAAACATGTAATCTTTGGGACCTTCCTAACCTCTTCCCAACTTCTAGGTCTAAGCTTCACTGTTTGATTTTCTATTCTCTCAGGGCTCTGTTCATTAGTTGATGCAACAAGCTAATGATGATAAACTCTGTAGTTAATATGTCACCTATCACAGACAAAAACATTTGTATTTTAATGGAGTCTTTCTGGAAGTAATACCTTAACTCAAAGTAGAGGCTGTGGTTGGTAGGAATTTCACCATTGCAAATACCTACAGGCAAACTTCTGGCCAAGACGGATGCTTGAATAGGAGGCACACTGCCCAACTCTATATGCCTAATCTAGCAAAATCCTGATGTTCACACCAGATTGAATGACAATGTTCATGAAATCCAATAAGAAACTATAGAAAGTGACTTCTTCCACCCCAGAACTGGGCCAGTCAGTCAGAAGAGACTGTAAAGCCAGCACAAACACAGATTAGCCTCTCAGCATGACCAGACACATGTAAACTGCAAGTCTCTGTGCTCAGGCATCCCTAAGGAAGCTACAGGATGTTCAGAAAACTTCGAGGCAGGGACCTTGGAAGTCCATAGGAGTGTGGCAGAGCAGGCAACAACCAAGTACAGCACTGCAGTGCTCACACCTGAAAAACCTTGACCCAGGCACTTGAAGGTCCTTAACATTGTGTCCTAATATGTCAGAGGACCTTGAGGATCTAGCACTCTGACCCTCCAAGATGTAGAGGGCCCTAATCCCAGAAAGTGGAGGCTAGTACAAGAAGCCAGGGAATGCTAGGGAGGGGGCAGCCAGGGCAAGACCAAGAGAGCTTGCCCACCCCAACCAAAAGTGCAGTAGGGGGCAGAGTCTGACCCTGACATAAAATCCCAATCCAGCAATTAAACCTGGAGAGACAAGTAAATCAAAGAAAATACCAACCAGTATAAAAAAATTATTGAAGATCCAGAGATACCCCCCCCAAAAAAGGAGAGTAACTCTAAAAACCTGAAACCAAGTCTTAAAAGATTTTCCACAAGGATTACATGAATACCTAGAAGAAATATGAGGCAAGAGATTAAAAGAATGAAATTAAAGCTCTGGAGGGAAAAATTTAAAGGAGAGTAAATAGCTTAGAGGAGAAAGTGGCAAGTCTTATCCAAATAACAGACTCCTTGAAAACCAAACACATATCAATGATTCCATAAGACGTTAAATAATACTGGAACAAAATCAAGTTTTTAAATTAGGAAAAAATACAAAGTATCTGATAGAAAAACAAGTGAAATAGAAACAACTAAAGGGGAGATAATTTAAGAATCATTGAACTCCTTGAAAACCATGATTCTATTTTAAAAAAAAAGCTAGACACTAGATTTCAAGAAATAAATGAAAACTGCTCAGATCTTGAGAACAAGAAGGCAAAATAAAGATATAAAGAATCCACTAGTCACCTCCTGAAATGAACCTCAAAAGGAAAAGTCCCAGGTACATCAATAGCCAAAATCCAGTACCCTCACATCAAAGAAAAAATACCACAAGCTTCTAGAAAGAAGCAATTCAAGTAAATAGTAAAAAAAAACAAAAAAAAAACAAAAAAAAAAAAAACCAGAGCCAAGATCACACAGACATGGCAGCTTCGACTATAAATGAGAGGAGCTCTTGGAATACAATATTCCAAAAGGCAAAAGATATAGACTTACAATAAAGAATAAATTATCCTGCAAATCTAAGTAAAATCCTACAGGGGAAAAAATGAATCTTTGCTGCAATAGAAGACTTTCAAACATTTCTGATAAAAAGACCAGAACTGAGTAGGCACTTTGAAATGCAAACACAAAAGTCAAGGGAAACCTAGAAAGGTAAAGTTTTCCAGAACAATTGGAAGGTGCTGTACGATGATGTACTGATAATATTCTGTTGGGGAGAAGGGACAGGCACCACTTGAGAATCTTTATGTTTTCAAATGAGGGAGTTAAAAAGGAAAAACAGAGGACTGGGAGTGCACTAGCTCTATTCTGAGGGTTTTAAGAGGGGAAAAACAAGGGAGGATAAAAGGACTACAGTAGTATAGAAAGGAGGAAAAAGGAAGTAGAATTTGCTATTTCTCATCACTGAGGTACATTAGAACACACAAACACTAAGGAAGCAGTGGGGGAAACAGCGATCAATCGAAACTCACATTTATTTTAAAGGGAAAAGGCAAAGGATCAACATACACATACACACACAGTTTGGTGTAGAAGTATATGAAATTCAATAAGCAACAATGATGGGGATTAAAGGGTAGGATAATTCTGAGGAGGGCCATCAAAACATGATTTTTAAATATGCTGGAAAGGACATAAGGAAGTTCAGAAGTAAATACATAAGAGCAGGACAGTTTTAAAAGTAACATGTGGAATTTGTTATGTATTTTTTTCAAAAGCAAATGGTATGAATTAGATTCACAGTTTCATAGAGAATCCTCTTTTTGTGTTTCACTTAGTATATGTTAAATGCTCCTTTCTTGGTGTTCAAGTTCTCAAAATTAAAATATTTTCAAAAACATATATAAGGAGATAGTTTGGGTGCAATGTACCACACCAATCATAGTACAGACAATGACCTACTTTGATTACGTTGTCTGCTGCTACTTCAGTGTCTAAAATCAGCTCCCTCAAGGCATATCCACTTCTATGACCGGAATAGGTGTAAAACCATACAGAGTATCTGGGAAAGTGCTGAAGGAATATGCTGTTAATAGGAATGAGGAAGTTGAAAAGGAATGTCAGCTTCAGTAATATGATGATGAGTTTGGCTTTCAACACGTTAGGTTACAGGACATCCCCTAACATTTTTCTGTCTACCCTTGAGGTTTTTTGCTTATTTTAGCATGGAAAGGATACAAGAAAATAGGAAAGATCTGCAATTTCAACATCATGGGGAAATTCTGGTATGGGAACTCTACCAAGAGATATCAACTGTGGGTACCAACCTAGGTATCTTAGAAGGTAAATTTCAAGTTGTTACCTAAGGCACTAAAAGGTTAAGTGACTTGTCCAGGATCACTAGGCTATTAAGCCTCAAAAATGGGATCTGAACAGATTTTCCTGACTCCTAGCATTACTCTTTCCCCCGTGCCAAGGGAATGCTTATAGAAAATATGTTCTACTAAAATAAAAAAAATGAAAGGGAAAGGAACTTTCCATATAGCTTGATCAAAAACAGTGGATAAAATGGCCTAGTGCCATACCTTTTCCCACTTCTTTAAATAGCTACAGATTCCTATTATCTTTCTACTCTTTCTCATTCTTCCACAAATCCCTCAACTCCAAGCATAAACTTTTTTTTCTAGGAATTACTTGTTTTGCTCATTAAAAAAAAAATAAAACTAACCTCAAACATTCAAAACACATGGATACATTTACCACCAATTTTTTTCTTATGTAAAGCAGTCTGCAAACCATACAGTACTATATAAATGCTAGTTGTTGTTTTATCATTATTGTTTTATTGTTCCATATTCTCTTTCACCCCAATGCATATCCTAAGGAAAAAAATATTTACTGGCTATAAAACAGTTCTTCAAAAATCAGCTGTTTCATAAATACACATAAATTAATAAGATGCAACTTTCATTTTCTTTCAATTGTATGGTTTTAAAAATTAAGGAACTAATTCTTTTAACTAAACAAAATGAGTAAATTTTATTTAGAACTGTATTAATTAAAAAAAAAACTTTTCAACAGCCCAAGATGGTTTTGTAAATCCAAAATGCAATTTGGTTTACATACTGATGGTTTGAGGATTGTTTTTACTGATCTTTGCATAGTCCTTCCTCGGAGTCTAATCTCAAGAAATAAAATATATGAATGTCATTTCAGTATGTGTAAAACAAGAGTAAAATAGAAATGGAATGCTTTGTCTAATCTGATCACAAATGGGTGCCTAATTTCAATAGTGTCATTCCAGATTCACATAACAAACTATGCCTAATACTTTGATCACATGACGAGAAGACAAGACTCATTGAAAAGGACTCTGATGGTGGGAAAGAT
Organism: Vombatus ursinus; assembly: GCF_900497805.2. Classification (NCBI taxonomy): domain Eukaryota; kingdom Metazoa; phylum Chordata; class Mammalia; order Diprotodontia; family Vombatidae; genus Vombatus; species Vombatus ursinus. Next base: position 41,332,063 of record NW_020954557.1, on the reverse strand, counting down.
TAAAGGCAAAAGGAGAAGGGGATGGAAGAGGGTAAAATGGCTACACGGTGTCATAGAAGCAAAGAACAGGAGCTTGGACAGACTTTGGGTGATAGTGAAGGGTAGAAGGGCCTGGTGTGCTATGGTCCATGGGGTCACAGAGTCATACATGACTGATTGTTTCAACAATACCATTGTCATCATTATCAACAACACCAACAACAATATAGTTTATCTTTGGACTAACTTAAGAGAGAAAATACTTATGGGGTGGGAAGTGCATAGGCATCTTTTCTTCCACATTCCAAGATTAGGCATTTATTATGTGTGTACCTGGGTATGGCTAAAAAAAAGGCTGAAGCAACGTCCATCCCATGTATACATAGCTATCAATTTTACTAACTATAACACTTATATTTCACTTAAACAATGTCAGATCCCCACAAAGTAATGGCACATATTTTAAAACCAAATTAGTAACTCTAGCCCACAATTAGGGTCGGGTTGTAGGAGTGTTTAACAAGCATGGTGACTAACTGGTACCCAGGAGAGAATAGCCTGGCAGGTGTGACCACAGCTGGAATGAGATAGTACAGTGAGAGAAGCCAGCTGTTGACAGAAATGGAAAGGAAGAGAAGGGGAAGAAGTATCCTTTTTCTTACTCACATTCACAATAACTCTAACCTTGTCTGGAGGGCACAAGTTGATTTATAGTATTAACAAGGCTTTGCACAAAAGGGTAGAAGAGAGAAAAAATATTGAGGGAGATAATTTTTAAAAATGATATCCTTTTGACTACCCCACTACCCAATACCCCCAAATTATTTCTGATGTGAATTTGTGGTCTTCCCTCTGACCTTCTCATTATTCTATATATTTCTGTGTTTGGCAGAAATATCTGGGTCTTTATGATTAAAACCTTCCCCTACATACTAATCATGAGCTAATCCTCTTGGTAAATTAATATTTCCTTGTGTGGAAGGAGAGCCTAATTAGCTGCATTCTCAATGAGAAGCTGTGGGTTCACATTTTGATCCAGGCCTTGGGTAACCCATCTTTAATCCTGACACTACAGTTCATTACTAGCAATATATAACCTTTTAGTGAGATACTGAAAGGGATCATTTGTGTCTCCTACTGCAGTGGCAATTTAGATAGAAGGAAAACACCCAAAAGAATGATAGCAATTCCTACCAGCAAAACTGGCTTCCAAACCAACTGTTTTTTCATTATATCTCTCTAGTTAAATACTGCACCATTCAATTCATTTCAATTCAATTCTGTTCATATTTATTTAGGGTCTATTATGTGCTAGTCATTGTGTTACTCACTGGAAATATAAAAACAGAAAATAAAAGAGTCCCTGTCATGAAGGAATTTACATTCTATCATTTTCTCAGTTTTCACTTACCTTTTCATGTTTAGTGACACAGTGAGATCTGGTAAAGAAATGGGCAAATAAGAGACCTAGGGACTGGCTAGGCCAGGGGTGGGAAACCTGCAGCCTCAAGGCCACATGTAGCCTTCCAGGTCTTCAAGTCCAGCCCTTTGACTTAAACCAAACTTGAGGACCTAGAGGGCCACATGAGGCCGAAGGTTCCCCATCCCTGGAGGCGAAGGACAACATATTTGATACTCCACATTTGGCATGTATTTTTAATTTTTTGAAGCATTTTCACATCTATCATCTTCAGCCATCCCTACAGAACCCCTTCAAGCAAGTTAAAGCAAGCATAATAAATACCTTTTTACAGGTGAGACAATCGAGACCAAAAAAGGTAAAGTAACTCCATAGAGAACTCTGTCAGGAGACTTGGATTCTATTCTTAGCCCTCCCTCACCACAAATAAGCTGTGTGATAATATCAGAGCCAGAACAGTGCTCTGTCCACTATACCAGGTGGCCTCATTTAATTCTATTTTCTTCTTTTCTAATGCCTATTGTCAGGCAAAATATATTACTTGATGAGGATTCTTCCTACAAAGGCTTTTGGTTAAGTAGAGTATATTCAAAATAGTAATGGGATGTTTCTTTTTAAAAGAAAATTAAACTTTGGAAAAGATGTCCAGGAAACTAAGAAGTTTCCCAAATGGTTCACAAAGAACATACCCTATCCACTGAACTGGGCTAAGGGCTGTATATGGATAATGATGCTTGTATTTCAGAGTTGGTCCAGCAGAATAACATCGGTGCTGGGAAAGTTTCTGATGGTAGTAGAGAGGATTAAGCCATGACAGTCTGACACATGATGAGATCAGTAGACATCTGGGTGACAGTGGGTCTGAGGGAAAATAAAATAAGGTTGAGGGTGTGGCAAAATGGGAACAGGGCTGCCTTCTAACTGTCCCCAACTGAATCATATCTTAGTTTCAAAGCTGAATAGTTGGGGCAGGCAGCAGAAACAAGATACCCCATACAACTAGGTGGCAGTATAATCCAGCAGAAAAAAAAATACAGGTTTTAACCAATAATGGTCAAATACACCTCCCTTTTCTCAGCATAGATCCTGGCACCTAGGAGGGCACAATGTGGCCTATACTGTCAGAGAAGGTCACTCACTATATTGGTTATTTTTACTTAACTGTTTTCTCTTAGTTATAAAGGGAGGTTCAGTTGGAAGGAGGAAAATATAAGTGATTGTGACATAAAAACCAAAAACATCAATAAGACATTTTTTAAAAGAGATGGAAATTTGACTCCCAGTCCTGCTACTAACTAGCTGTTTGACCTTGGACAAGTGACTTCATTCCTCTTGGTCTTAGTTCTCTCATCTGTGAAATGAGAGAATGGAGTTCATAATCTCCTAATCTGAAAATAATGTATATCAAAACTCTGAAACCCTCACCTGGCACGACTCTCTGGCATCTAACCCAGCTAGTTCAGTGGTCATTCAAGGATCCCACCGAGGCAGATTTAAAATGTTCTAAAGTGACCTTGGGCAAGTCACTTAATCCTGTTTGCCTCAGTGTTCCCACCTGTAAAATGAGCTAGAGGAAATGGCAAACCACTCCAAGTATCTTTGCAAAGAAAGCCCCAAACAAGGTCATGAAGAGTCAGATACCACTGAAAATAACTGAACAACAACAAAAGTAGAAGACCTCTGTAGGTTCTTACTTCTCTACATATAGCATATATTCATTTGCTGGCTGAATTAAAACATCAAAGCCTGTGTGGAAGCCATAGTTTTAATTTTGTACTACTTGTTCTGAAAAGGACTTCAGATAGGTAACTGGAATTCTGAGAAGTACTTTTTTCCCCCTAACTCAGTGATGTTAAAAATCATCCATCCACACATTTAGATAATTTGGAATACAAGAGACTTTAAAAGTTGTAGAAAAATAGATATACTTGGCTATTTCTCCAGAACGTTGAAAAGACACGCATTTTTGTGCACTCTAAACAAGAAAAAGTTAGCATGGTATAGTAGATCTAGTGCTGGATTTGGAATTAGGAAGACCTGGGCTCAAAGCCAGTTTCTGTGGTTTACTAGTTGTATGAACCTGGTCAAGTCACTTAACTTCTTTTGGCCTTAGCCAACTCCCTAGGACTTAGCAACCTTAAATTGCTAACTTAAAAGATCTACGTGATTTATTGACAATTTATGCTTATATAGCTCTTTCCACTCAGGTGCTCATATAACTTTTATCTAGCTGATTATCACACTGTCCTTGGTAGTCTGGTACAGAAGTAAGCAAACTCTTTGGGGAATTAAAAGACTTGAGTGCAAGTGCCAATTCAGTCACTAACTAGCTAAGTGATCAAATAATGGAACCTTGGAGTAGGAAGGGGCCTTAGAGTGCATCTAGTCTAACCTATACCTGAACAAGAATTCCTGGTATAACATACTTGACAAATGGGAGTCCAGCCTTTGTTAAAGATCTCCCTCTAGTGAAAATGAATCTAGTAATTCCTAAGGAATCACTTCTATTTTTGGAGAGCTGGAAATTTTTAGGGATTTTTTTCTTTCCATCAAGCATCCATGTGCCTGTGCCACTTCCTCTCCCTGTGACTGGTTCTGCCCTCTGGGGCTCAGCAGAACAACTCTAGGTGTAATCTCTCTTACGCATGACAGCTTTTCAAATACTTGAAGATGGTTATCATTCTCCCCTCCTCCTAATTCTCCTTTCCAATCTATTGTTCAGTGGTGTCCAACTCTTTGTGAGCCCATTTGGGGTTCTCTTGACAAAGATACTGGAGTGGTTTGTCATTTCCTTCTCCAGTTCATTTTACAGATGAGGAAATTGAGGCAAAAAAAAAAAGGTTAAATGACTTGCCCTGGGTCATACAGCTTAGTAAGTATATGAGGCAAAATTTGAACTCAGGAAAATGAGTCTTCTTGATTCCAAGCCCAGTGCTCTATCCACTTCACCACCTAGCTGCCCCCTTTCCAATCTAAACATCTCCAATTCTTTCAACCAATCCTTACATGCTTACATCCTTGAGAACTTTCACTATCCTAATTGCTTTCCTCTAGGTATTCATAGAATCATAAATTTAGGACTGAAAAGAACCATGGAAGCCTCTAGTTTAACAATGACTTTCCCAAAACATGGCACCTAAATATGTCTTGACAAGGGCAGGATTTGGTACAACTATCACCTCCCTAGGTGGTGTTTGGGATAGAATGCTGGGCCTAGAGTCAGGAAGCCCATGAGTTCAAATCCAGTTTCATATACTTATTAGGTGTATGACCCTGGGCAAGTCACTTAACTTCTTTTGCCTCATTTTCTCCAACTGTAAAATAGGGATAATAATAGTGCCTACCTCCCAGGGTTATGAGAATAAACTCAGTTATTATTTGTAAAAACACTTAAAATAGCGCCTGGAACACTGGCACCTAATAAATACTTGTTTCTCTCCTTCCTAGTCTTGGACACTTCTTATCAATGCAGCTTTTGAGACCTCAGGCAGGTTACTTTGAAAGTCTGGATCTGTTTCTTCATCTAAACAGTGAGGCGGTTGGATTAGATGATTCCTATAGTTCTTTTCAGCTCTAAAATGCTATGTTGGTAAATACTGATATTATTATCTTCACTATAAAGACACAAGATACACAAGAGTTAAGTAATTTTGTAGATGGCCAACAAGTGGATCTGTAGTAAAGACAAAACAAAATTCATTTTCTATTGCATCTTTTAGAAAAACATTCTTCTTTCCTGAAAAGATTTTAAGCTATGGCAATTTTGATGCTATAGCCTTCCTAATCTTTTATGTGTCATTTTAAAACACTCTACATATCCACATGTACCTTGCAATATTCTTGAGGAAGAGCTCACCTTTGTGAAGGCTTGCCTTCACAAAGCAAAAAAACCCCAAACATATCTTTAGGAACTGAAATGAAATTTTGTTGAAATCTGGTGTTGAAACTAAATTATTCTCAACCAGACTTCACTTTGGATAGCATCTTGTCACTACAGCATATAGATAAATAGTCTTCTATAAAAAAAATACTAATTAACCAAAATGATAATTTTTTTAACTTTTTATTTTAAAAAGTACGTGGTTGAATTACTGAAATGCTCCTTTGTAGTAAACTTATTTTTAAATGAGTAGCTAAGGTTTGTATACAGAATGAATATCTTTCCATCAAGATAAATCAGCAAAAAGCACCTTTGAAAAATGCCAACTTAAAAGGCTTCTTCTAAATGGTCTGCAGTTTAAATTATGGACATGATTTTTATTTCACTTTGGACTATCTGCATGAAAACATCCCAGACTGGATGACTATAACTCAATTTAACAGGAGACCTAGTATCATCTGTAACTTAGTAACATATCTCTCAGATATTCATAACAGTGTCCCTTACTACCTGAAAAACTGTAAGTCAGATTTTTCTAAGTTAATTATTTTAAATTCACCAGCGGAGGTCACTATTGTAATCCTATCGTAAATTATTTTATAAGGAGAACAACCACTCCCTAGTTGTTTTGTTTTTTTTTAATCAGGATTTTCACGTGTTGAATTAGGGGAAAGTGGGGTATGCATGTAGCATACTGTAGTGAATGTATTAGAAAAGGAACCTACTCTCACAGTTTTCAATGTTAATGTTTCTTTCAAATCCATCCATTGCAGACTCTTAGACAAGACACCTGATAGCACCGAGCGATTTTTGCACTGATGTAATTACATCACAGAAATAACATTTCTTTCTTCCCATGCTTCTGAACAAAGATAGCCTCCAGAGACTCGGAGAATCATTTTTTCATTAACCAACTTTCTCCTGCCTATTCATGTAGAGTGCCGATTTTTACAGACTTTTCAAAATCCAAATAATTTTAAACTAGTTACTGCTGCTTATGAAAGAACCTAGAAATCAAAACAAATAGACACTCCCCCCGCCCCCCCTCCACTCACACAGAAAGACACACGTACACAACCCACAACCCCCGACCCGACAGGAAGCAACACATGCAACTGGCAATCCCAGGGAAGTTTGGAGGAACAGACAGCTTGTTAAGATAAATAAACTTCCCGGCGGGTTTTTATTTTATCGACTTGCGGGAAAAGCAGCTTTCGAAAACCACTGGCTAACTTCGGTCCCAAGTTAGTCAGTTTGTGCATTTACAAAGCGTCCAAGAGACCAGCAAAAGCTAAAAGACCTTTGCAATGATACAAAGCTATTTGCTTTGCAGCCCAGAAATTAGCTGGAGGAGCACACGCCCATCGACTGAGGCTGGAGAAGAAACAATGGGCGAGGGGAGAGAAAGGGCGAGTGCAGTCGGCTGTAGCTGGCCAGCCCCCAGTGGCCCAGTGGCCGCAGCGCTCGCCCAACTCCCCAGCGGAGACCTCTGAGCAGCCCGACTGCCCAGAAGGCTCCCCACTCTCCCAGCCCGCCCAGTCACCCCGACCTCCATCCGCTCTGGGAGCGCTGAGCCCACCTGGGCTGGAGGGGGAAAGGTGCTTTCACTTACCAAACAAGGTTAGGGCCATTTCGGAGCCGCTGCTGTCTTGCTCGCGAGTCCACTGCTCCCAGGGCTGGCCAGCTATCACTGCATTGGCTCAGAGCTCTCACACCTCAGAGGAAGTGGGGTGCAGGAGGGGCTGGGGTCGGGGAAGAGGGTGGTGGGGTAGGAGGTGGGGGGAAGGGATAGTGGTGGTGAGGAGGGAAGGGGAGAGATGCTGCAAGAAAAAGTTATTTATCCGTTATTGTCAGGCTCATAAAAAAAGAGAGAGAGATGCCCGACAAGCACTTGTCGCTTTCATCGGCTTACTGCCTGCACTGAGTGTGGGTGCTTTGCGATACCTGGCAGGGTGCTCGGGGAAAGCTGGGCTGCTGCCCCGCCGTGCAATCAATGGGAGGGCAAGAGGAGGAGCAGCGGCGGCGGCGGCGGCGGCGGCGGGGGGAGGGCGCGGGGCATGGCAATGACTGGGGCCGGCTCGCTCTCCTCCTGCCTCTCACTCCGCATCCTGCAGTCTCCGAGACGCCATCTTGCTGTCCCACTTGATTAGCAGCAGCCTCACTCCCCACATCCCCGCCTCACTCCCCACATCCCCGCCTCCCAGGCTGCAGCCTGTGCGTGTTCCCATGGTAACCGGGCATCCCTCTGTGTGTGTGTGTGTGTGCGTGTGTGTGTGCGTGTGCGTGTGCTGTGCGTGTGTGTATGCCCCTTCTCCTTAGAGTACAGAAGAACCTCCCCATCCTTCCTAACACACTCACACACAGGCACACACACACACACACACCAAGCTTGCCTCGTAGTTTGTGTGTAGGAGAAACAGAGAGAGAAAGAGAGAGGAAGGGAGAGAAAAAACGAGGGAGAGAGGGAAGAGAAGTGGGAGGGAGGAAGGGTGAGAAGGAAGGGGAGAGAGGGAAGAAGAGGCGAGGGGACAGAGGGGGGGGGGGAGAGAGAGAGGGAGGGAAAACGGACTCAGTATCTGGCCTCGGTATCCCCAGACTTTTCTTTGAATGGGTTTTGAAGAGGAGCAGACATCAGCTATTACTCTAAAGAGAAAGAGTCGAGGATCTGGGTGTCCTCCCCTTGCTCAAGGAAGATAAGAGGCCAGCACAAAGACTGGGAGCATGGGTGGCAGTGGATTCGTTCAGTGAGGAATCACGTAGATAAGAGAGTGCTTTGGGTTGACCGAACTGGACTTGAAGCTCCCAAGATGTGACTAGAGCTTCTCTGAGGCTGTGTTTGGGCTTAGGGTCTGGGTTTTGATCTCAAATTATCTCTAGGGAAACAGGAATCCTGTTAAGAGCTTTTCTGGGATGGGAGAGTAATTTGCTAACCTAGGTAGGTCAGGGTCAGGTCTAATTTCCTTTGACATTTTTTCACACCCTCCCTCCCCCCTCAAGGACGAATATTTTTCACTAGCTGGAGCTTTAAACTTTCCTACGATAGACTGATCCTCGAGCCATTTGTATTTCCCTGTTAATTACTGCAGGTTTTGTTTGGTTGTTTGTTCATGTAGCTCTCTCTCCTACCACAGGGCTTTCTTAATTAAGGAGTATCCATAAAATGTATGAGATGATCTGTCAAAAGGTGCATTTGAAAAAAAGTTATAATTTTCCTAATCTCTTACTGTTGGATTTTTTTAAATTTAATGTTCCCTACTTGCCATGTTCCTTTCCTGTAAAAACAAACAAACAAAAAACCCCTTCATTTTCCCCTATTTGATACCATCTCTCTATCCAGTTTTGTAGCTTAAAAAAATCTTCCTCTGTTTAGTTCTCTTTTCTTTCCCTCTGTGGATATCCTCCACCATATGAATGCTGCACATTTTTCAGTACCTGCAGTTCCTTTAAGTCACTTTCCCTCTTTTCTACAATTTTCAAGTTGTTTCCAGAATATCATATAAATATTTTCTTCGTAAGTCATTTCCAGGAACAAATCTCTATAAAAATGAGAATGAAAGACAAATCAATTCAGCATCATTAATCCACTGCAGACAGAAGGGAGGGGGGAGAGATAGGTGGGCTGAGGAGGAGGAGCCAGGCCTTTTGTTTGAAGTCAGACAGCTCTGATAGTTAAAAAAAACAAAAGAAGAGGGGGAGAAATTAAAAAAAAATAACCCAACATGAATAGACAGATGTTTTAGATACTGTGCGTTTGGATTCCCTCCCCCTAATCCTTAGTGTTGAATAGCTCACTTCAAATCACTGATATCAAAACAAATCTTCAAACCCCCCCAAATTTAAATCTGTAATTAAAATCTATCTTCACTTGTACTTAACCCTATCCTTTTGAACTGCACTTTTTTCTGCTGAAATATAACAAATAAGAAATCACATCTAGTCAGGAAATATAGGAAGCCAGAAGAAGCTCTAAGAATAGGAATCTCTGGGCATTTAAAATTTGCCATCTGTCTGATATTTATCTATACAACAGAGAAATCAAAGCCTCCATTCAGTGTCTAGAAAGTTTCCCTCTCAGGGCAGCTACGTGGTACAGTGGATAGAGCACCAGCCCTGGAGTCAGCAGGACCTGAGTTCAGATCCAACCCCAAACAAATAATGGCTGTGTGACCTTGGGGAAGTCACTTAACCTTGATTGTTTAAAAAAAAAGTTTCCCTCTCTTCAGCTTGCAGAGCTCCCACTGAACTCAAAAATGACTCATGAACCTAAACTAAGAGTCAAGAGAACTGGATTCTAGTCTTCAAACTAGCTGTGAGGTCTTGAGCAAAGCATTTAGCATCTCTAGACCACATTTTCCTCATCTATAAAAACATGGGGTTGCAATAGATAACAAAGAGATTCAAGATCCATATCTAGATTCTAAAGCTGACATTATGTCCTGTAGCATAAGTATTTTTTTCCTTTTCATACAATATTAGAAAGTGTGCAGTCTCAAAATTAAATAAATATTTTTGCATAGAACCAGGATGAGAGTCACATAAGGAAGGTGCTATATCCCTCATGATTCTTCTTTATTGTATGTAGTATGATTTTTCTTACAATCTTAAAAAAGCTTTTCTTCATGAAAGAGTCTTTGTTATAGAGGGTGCCCAGAGAAAAGCCACCAGCATGGTAAAGGACCTTGAGCTCATGCCACACAAAGATCAGTTTAAGCAACTGGGCAGGTTCAGTAGAGAAAGAAGACTTGGGGGAGACATGATCTTTGTCTTCAAGTATTTGGAAAGCTATCATATGGAAGAGGGCTATGATTTGTTCACCTTGGGCTAAGAAGGCAGAACTGGGAGTAATGTATGAAACTTGCAGGGAGGCCAATTTAGATTTGATTAAAAAAAAAATCCTAACAATTAGAGTTATCCAAAAGAGGAATTAGCTTGCCTCCAGAAGTAGTGGGTCTCTCACTCAGTTGAGATGATTAGGCAAACTCTCAATGAATTTGATCATTTGCCAAGTGTGTTGTAGAAGGGATTCTTGTCCAGGTGTAGGTTGAAACAGAAGTCAGTGCAGGCCCTTTCCAATTCTAACATTCTGTGAATATTACCCAGTGCTCAGTTTTTGATCCGATAGACCAGGGTTGTTTTTTTTTAATTTATTTATTTTGAATTATCAACAATCACTTCCATAAGCTTTCGAGTTTTAAATTTTCTCCCCCTCCCTCCACACCTCCCTCCCCAAGATGGCTCGAAATCTGATATAGGCTATACATATACTTTCCTATTAAACATATTTTCACATTAGTGATGTTGTAAGTAAGAATTAAAACCAATAGGAGGAACCACCAGAAAGACGAAACAAAACACAACAGAAGAAAAAAAAATAGCAAATAGTGTGCTTTGATCTGCATTCAAACTCCATAGTTCTTTCTTCTTTGTGGATAGCATTTTCCATCACAAGGCCTTTGGAGATGTCTTAGATCCTTGTATTGCTTAGACCAGGGTTTCTTGACCTAAGATCCACAAATTAAAAAAAATATTGTGATAACTATTTCAGCATAATTTATTTCCTTTGTAATCTTATAGATTTTATTTTATACATTAAAAACTATTCTGAGAAGGAGCTCATAGGTTTTGCCAGACTTCCAAAGGGGTACCTGACATAATAAAGGTTAAGAATCTTTCCTATAGACATCATTTCAAAACAAAGAGCAATTATTTCAAATCACAAAAAGATATGTGAGATACAGTAAACTAATGGATTAATATACCATGTATATACATGTATATACATATCTATATATAATGTATATGTATGTGTATGTATACATATACGTGTTTATTCACTCATCAGATTATTTATTTCTCCTATAAACTTAACCTTGTATGATCTGAATTGTGTCAGTCAGGACACATGTTGGATAGTATTCTAAAGAAAAGGGGGAAAAGTGAGGAGTGGCTTCATGTTCAGTGGAAAAGTAATTCAAAATTTATTTTTCTAAAATTTCTATGCATTCATGGAAGTTTTTAATACCTTGGAAAAAATAAATTTAAATACCACCACCACCATCACCCAAATACTCTCCTTCATCTTTTAAAGTCATTACATGTAATTAAATTAAGCACTGGAACAGGAAGAGAGAAGTGAGTAGGTAATATACTCATGTAAATATTTTTTCAATCTTCAAAAGTTGCTGCCTTTTTGATATTTCATTGTTGTCTCTTATTGTAACAGTCTTATATTTGATGAGTATAATAGTTAAAGCTGAAAAGTAACCTAGTCAATGCCCTCATTTTAAACAGAAACAAACTGAGCCCTAGAGAAGGGAAGTGACTTTCCCCAAGGCTAGATGACTACAAAGTAACAAATCTAGAACAAGAACCCAGACCTTCTGAGCCATAATTCAATGCTTATTCCATTAAACCACACTGAATATACCATGAAGATTCTATTTCTTTAAATTCCTGTGTACCCTAATCTGGCATACAGTTCTAGCTAATTGTCAAATTGCCATCTGTTCAGTGTTGACCAGGCCACCTGGAAACTAGAGTTAATGTTGTCATTGCTAATGTCTGTGGATATGGTACTGGTCACTAGCATTTCTGTGTTCTGGCTCTCTGCGTCAAATGCTAAAGCAGTGGCAGGGTCACTGCCAGTGGGTGCTAGCCTCATCTCTGATCTGGAAACAGGATGCTCTATCACAAGGGCTAGAAAGAAGCTTAAAGAAGACATTGTCCAACAAAAGGGATGTTTTAATTAGACATATGAAAATAATAACATTTACATAGCACTTTTAAGGTTCACAAATCACATTCCTCACAAATCTTACACTAGTCTAGTTCAGTGGTGTCAAATTCAAATAGAAACTGGGACCCACTAAACTGTATCCTGCAACATATTAACATTATTTATGTCCTATTGTATTTTTATTTATTCCGTTAAAATTTTCTCAATTATATTTTAATCTGGTTCAGGCAGTATGTTTACCTCCTCTGGTCTAGTTGTTCCTTATAAAATTGTAAGATGTCTAGTCATTTTGGAAAGCAATCTGTAACTATGCCCAGAAAGTTACCAAATTGTGCACACCCTTTGACCTAGCTACAACACTACTGAGTCTCTACCCCTAAAGAAATCAAAGAAAGAGGAAATGGATCTGTATGTGCAAAATAATTTATAACAGCTCTTTTTATGGTAGCAAAGATTAGAAACTAATGAGGTATTCTGTTGGGAAATAGTCAAATGGTGGTTTATTAATATAATGGAATATTATTGTGCCATAGGAAATACTGAAATGGACAATTTCAGGGGAAATTTGGAAGATCTTTATGAATCAATGGAGAGTGAAGTAAGCAGAATTAGGAGAACGGCATACACAATGATAACATCATAGAGAGAAACAACTTTGAGAAACTTTATGTGTTTTTTAGGCAGTTGGGGTTAAGTGCCTTGCCCAGGGTCACACAGCTAGTAGTGTCAAATGTTTGGTCTAAGGCGAGATTTGAACTCAAGGCTTCCTGACTTCAGGGCTGGTACTCTGTCCACTGTGCCACCTAGCTGCCCCTTTGAGAAACTTTAGAACTCTGATTAATGTAATGATAAACTACTAGTCCCAAAGAATGAAGATTAAACATATCACCCACTTTTAAGAGAGAAGTAGAAAACTTAAAATGCAGAAAGAATCATTTGTTTTGAGGGATTACGAAGTTATATGTATTGAGGAATTTTTTTAGTTGTTTTTTTTATTAGTCAATGAGTATGGGAAAGACAAAGTATTTAATACTTGCTATTTAAAAAATAAAAATAATAAGCTAAAAATATCATAAAGTGGGTAGAGTATACTTGGGCAGCTGGGTGGCACAATGGGTAGAGTATCAGGCCTGGAGTCAGGAAGACTCATCTTCCTAAGTTCAAAACTGGCCTCTGACACTTTGTAGCCCTGTGATCCTGGGCAAGTCACTTAACCTTGTTTGCCTCAGTTTCTCCTGAGCTGGAGAAGTAAATGGTAAACCACTCCAGCATCTTTGCCAAGAAAAACCCAAATGGGGTCATGAAGAGTTATACTCGACTGAAAATGACTGAACAACAACAAAGAGTCTAGTTGCTGCTTTTAAAATCATACAATTGTGGGAAACTCCCTCCACCAATGCAGATCATAACTGCCTGTGACAGTAATAGAGAGCTACCTAAGGGACATAGAGGCTGAGTGATTTACACAAGGTCACATTGTCAAAGGCTGAATTTGAGATTGGTAGCACTTTATCCACTTCACCAGGATTTCTCTCAAGTTTAAAAGACAATTTACACGTGATCAATATCAACTGCTTTCATCAAGTTGTGAGGTCCTATTTTATCTAAGGAGAAATATTTGGCAAACTTTGTGTGTGTGAACTGGGTCTATAATGGATTTGCTGAACTGTATTGTTCATAGCATGATTCAACTACACAGCAAATGATATGTATGGAGGGACTTTTGTCTATAGAATTCTATACTAGCTGCTATGGAAAGCATGAGAAGAGAAATGCATGAGTTGACATCTCTCTTTCAGGGAACTCCCTGCTAAAAAGAATCTCTGCTTTGCTTCAAAGCTCAGCTGAAGGGCCCACTCCTACAAGAAGCTTTTCCTTATCCTTCCCCCCCTCCCAGCTGCTAGTGCCCACTTCCCCCAAATTCCTTTGTGCCTACTTTGAATATATTTTGCATTTAAATTCCTGTGCACCTGTTGCTTTTCCTCAGTAGACTCAAGGCCTGTTGATTTCACCTCTGCAGAATCTCTTATATATTCCCCTTCTCTTCTCTGACACTGCCACCACTCTAATGAAGGCCCTCATCAACTCACAACTGATTGTAGTAACCTTTTTAAAATTTTTTTTCTTCTTCAGCTCATTTTTTTATTTGATTAGTTTATTTATTTTTAGTTTTCAACATTCACTTCCACAAGATTTTGAGTTCCAAATTTTCTCCCCATCTCCCCCCTCTCCCCACCCCAAGATGGCATGCATTCTGAATACCCCTTCCCCCAATCTGCCCTCCCTTCTAACACTCCCCCCCCTTCATCCCCTTCTCCTATTTTCCTGTAGGGCAGGATAGATTTCTATATCCCATTGCCTGTATATCTCATTTCCCAGTTGCATGTAAAAAATTTTAACATTTGTTTTTAAAACTTTGGGTTCCAAATTCTCTTCTTTCCTCCCTCCCTGCGCACCCTCTTTGAGAAGGCAAGCAACTCGATACAGGTTATACATGTGTAGTCATTGCAGTAACCTTCTGGTGGGTCTGCCTGCCTGAGATCTCTTGCTACTCCAATCCATCCTGCATTCAGCCATTAAAGGGATTTTCCTAAAGTACGGGCCTGACCCCTCTACTCAATAAATTCCATTGACTCTATCGCCTCCAGGATCAAATATAAAATACTCTGTTTGGCATTTAAATCATTTCATAACCTAGCCTCCTCCTACCTTTCTGGTCTTCTTGCACCTTACTCCCTGATACATACTCCCTGACACTGGTCCCTGGGCCGTTTTAAGAACAAAACACTCTATCTCTAGACACCAGGCATTTTATCTGGTTGTCCCCTATGCTCTCCCTCCGGAACTCTGCCTACTGACTTTCATGGCTCTTTTAAGTCTCAACAAAAATCCCATCTTTTACAGAAAGCCTTTCCCAACCCTTCTTTACTCTAGTGCTTTCCCTCTGTTAATTATTTCCTATCTATCCTGCATATAGTTTACTTTGTATATATTTGTTTATATATTGTCTCCCCCATTATATTGTAAATGCCTTGAGGGCAGCGACTATCCTTTGCCTCTTTTTGTATTCCCCAGTGCTTTGTATACAGCCTGACACATAGTAGGGAATTAGTAAATGCTTGTTGAATGAATGAATGAATGAATGAATGAATGAATGAATGAATGAATGAATGAATAATAAAATAGATGTTTATGAGCCACAGTTATTTATCTGGAGTATCAGGGTAACCTTTAGGGCACTGCAGCTACAATATTACTTTGACATCAGCGTATTTCCCTAAGCACTTAAAATTCTACCAGATTTTATCCAAACCAATCTTTAAATTGTTTGATCCTCTTTAATAAAATACTTCTTGTTTATTTGAGACATACATTTCATTTGCTGGTTTTCATAACACTGTATGTGATACAAGTTTGAATTTGTAATGTTTCTTTTATGACTACTTGGACACATTGTAATATTCTTTGAGTTAAAGATTCGATATGAGGAAGTGTTAACCATTTCAAGAGGTTTTTACAGGTGATGCTCTCATTTGCTTATAAGTAATCTAAAGATGAACTGAATTTCCAAAGCACTTATTTTTTCAAAGATTCAGTACTGTGTTTTACATGTAAGCATATTTTCACTCTAACTCAAAGTATTTTATATCATTTAACTTCACTGTATTGTGTAGTTTTAAAAATAGGATTTTAAATTATTTTTAAAACCATAAATTTTTAAAAATTATTTTTATCTAAAATATATTTAAAGTAGCTATTCACACAGCAATGCTAAAGTCATTGTTTCACAGTATTTCATAACTAGGTGATTTAGTAAATAAGAAACATCTTTTACTAAAAGATTTAAATTGCCCATGTCAAATTTAGCATGTTAAAGGAATATATGTTTATGGTACAGACAGAATTTTTCCAGTTAAATAAAATTGAAAATGTATACTAATATAGTAATTTCAAATTTCCTGAAAACATTAGTTTGTCATTTCAATTTAAAATTTATCAACAAAGATTGATTTGAACTTTATTCTTTAGTTTTTAAATGTTTGAGGGTTTGTTTATTTTTTTTAAAAATTGGTTTAGTCCTATCTCCCTTGGCAAGTATTGGTTTGTTTTGAATGCAGTTGATTAGCAAAGCTGTTGCTGAGTAGCAATAACAAAAACTTAAAATTGTAACACTTTCTCATACAAACACATCTTCAAATATCAGGAATTCCAGTGTTGTATGCACAGCTTTCCAAATAGTATTGCTGTTGGCTAATGTAGGAAGAACTAAAAATATATTTGTGTGTGCACAACAGAAATATTGGCTAGTTATTTTGCATTTCTTGGCAATGCAGTTTTTGAATGTTTACTATATCTATGTATGTATTCAAACATACATACACATATTATGTATATGTGTGTGTGCATCCCCTTATGGACAATCAAGGTCTCTGATGTTAAAGCCAGCTAGGAAGAATTATAATGTTATGAATTCATTTCATTTAAATAAGTTAAACTATTTCAAGTGAAATAATTGTAATAAACAATAATACCTTTACAAAATTTAAATTAGCACATAGTATTATTAAAGAACATCATTTTTTGGTTTTTGTTTTCTTAGTATAAACTTATGAGAAGGCAAACTCTGCTTCATTTGTATCTTTGTTTAAGATTTGTCCTGTCTAGGAGGAATGGTGAGAGCTGGGTTGTCAAAGAGAGTAGAGGGTATTGACTAGAATTATCCCTGGAGGGTACCAAGGTAACCAACTTCTTCATAGGAAATATCAAGCAATCAGCCAGGGGTGGGGAACCTGTGGCCTCAAGGCCACGTGTAACCTTCAAGGTTCTTGGGTGTGGCCTTCTGACTAAGTCCAAGTTTTACAGAACAAATCCTTTTATTAAGATGATTTGTTCTGTGAAGTTTGGATTCAGTCAGAGCCACACTTGAGGACCTAGAGGGCCATATGTGGCCTTAAGGTCACAGGTTCCCCACCCCTGCACCAGGCCATCAGCCAGGGCCAGAGACCAGTGCGGGTAAGGTGAAGGCCACCTTACTATGGAGCAAAATCTGGTAGAATGTTAAGTGCTCAGGCCAATATATTAATTCTAGAATAATATTCCTGTTGCAGTGCTCTAAAGGTTACCCTAATAGTGCACATTAATGACTGTGACTCCCTAAATTCCCAGTTTCCTATCAATCAATCATAAACATTTACTAAGCTATCTACTGTGTGCCAAGCACTGTGCTAAGCACTGGGGATACAAAAAGAGGCCAAAGACATTCCCAGCCCTCATAAGCACTACCTTCATTGGCATTTGTCTAACATCACTGAAGAGTCACTCATGCATTTCTCCTTTCCTTCATGACCTAGGAGCTCTTCATTCTGGGATTCTTCAACCATCAAGGAGACAGCTTTGTCCAGTTCCTTGAAAATCTTGCTGTTGTATTCAAAGGCCTTATTTGCTTCCTCAATAGATTACCCCTTGGTCTTCAAATCCAGGTCCAAGGCATTCATCCTGTTCTGGTACAACTGCTAAAACTGCTAGACGTTGTCAATAGTCTCAGACGAGGAGACTTGGGTCTCTTCTTCTGTGTTAGTGAGCTTCAGGGCCCACTGGGCCACCATTTGTTTTTACCCATTGGCTGCCTAAGGGATCCCCCATGTTCCATGCATAGGCACTAATAGCTCAGGCTCTTGTGGCCCCACGTTGTGGATTCAGTCCACTTAGCTTCAGAATGCCTTTGAGCACTCTCCTTTTCCTTTCCAGTCACTGCAAAAGAAATACTCTATATCCTTAACAGAGCATATGGTAATACAAGGGAACAAATTTGGATGGTCTTTATTGCAATCCATCTCCTTTTCCAGGGTTCAGATTATATGAGGTAAAGTGTAGTGGCAGCCAGCTTAAAGAGATTCTTCTTGATTTGACCCTTCAAGAAATCTTCGATGAACTATGTAGTCGCAGCAGAGTCATGGCACTTCTTAATCCCTTCCTAGCTCAGAGAAATCTGGGTGTCCTGTGTGATTTTGTCATTTAAGTTCTCCATAATTTTTTTTTCTTCAAGAAGCATCTGATTATGTTTCCATTTCAGACATGACCTTGTGGCCAAGTGCAGCTCTTTGATCATTTACTCCATTATTTATTCTGCTCCATCTGCCAGTACTATCTCTACTGAGCCTTTGGAAATGACCAAGAATCATGAAAATGAGCCAAAAGGATAGCTTTAGACCTGGAAGGGACCTTAGAAGGCTTCTAGTTCAATTTTCTCATTGTTATAAATGATGAAACAGACTCACAAAGGTTAGGTGACTTGCTTAAAGTGACACAGATAGTAAATGGCAGAGCTGAGATTCAGGATTTTCTTTAGATCTGCAGCTCTTTCCGCTGCATCACAATGTCTGTCTAAAGAAATAAATCTCTCAATTTTTCATACTGTAACCCCTTTGAGGGTTTCAGTCCTAGGCAGCTAGATGGTAGGCAAGACTAACATTAGGACTTCTGTTTTAAATTTATAATTATATTACCAGATTGACTACTGTGGCATGTGTGGCTGTGCTTGTGTGAATATGTTTAAAGTGGTTCACATGTGCATTAAATGATTATTTTTTCCTTAAATGCCCATGCTGGAAAGAATTGCCTTGCTTTCATATCATTTCTCTGACCTAAATTGTATGCATGAAACTTGGTTAGCATATGCCTAGAAAGCGTAATGATCCACCCTATAAAAATGTTTAGATATAAAAGTGTATTTATGGCCTCTACATCTTTCAGAACATGAGTTAATGTTCAGGAGAATTAACCATGTTATATTGACCACCAGAGGGTGTATACATTATATCTAATAGAGAGGTCATGTAAGTTACAGAATAAAGAAAAAACAAGGTTTTAAAACTGCATCAATGTTTTTCAGACATTCTTCCTTAGTTCCTCTACACAGCAGCATTGCATGTAATCCTGAAAACTGGGAGGAGTCTGAAAGAAGGTTGGGAACAATGTATTGGACCGACTAAATCTTCAGATTGTGTGTGTGTGTGTGGTCCTATTATGCCATCTTTGGTGAAGGGTCTTGGCTATGGAGGTTATGGGGGGGAGGGGGAGTTGGAGGGCATTCCAAGATCAAGGCACAAAATTTTCTACCTGGCATTTCTTTTCCATCCCATTGCTTGGAGTATAGTGAATCAGTTTCAGTAGACAATAGTTTTGTTTAGTTTAGGGTTTTGAGTCCAAACCTGGTATAAGGGTCGTTTAGTAAGGAAAATCTCTCTATGATTACAGAGCTGTAACTTGTCTGCAACTTAATGGTTTTCAAGAGTTTCCTGTGGGAACTGGAAGACTAATTTCTGCCCAGAATCATACAACAAAGCATATGTCAGAGGTGAGATTTGAACCACATCTTCCTGCCTCTGGGACCAGTTCACTATCAACTACCCTATGCTGTCTCTCCAGGCAATAATCTGCTGTTTAGTCACTCAGCCGTGTCCTACCCTTCATGACCCTATGGACCATATAATCCATGGGGTTTTCTTGGCAGAAATAATGCAGTGGTTTGCCATTTCCTTCTCCAGTGGATTAAGGCAAATAGAGGTTAACTGACTTGCCCAAGGTCACAGAGCTAGTAAGTGTCTGAAACCAGATTTTAACTCAGGTCTTCCTGACTCCAGGGTCAGCACTCTATCCACTGAGCCATCTAGCTGCCCCAGGTAATAGTCTGCTTAGCTACAATATAAAATATTGCCTGAAAGTTAGTGCTAACATTTTATAAAAGTCACTGATGTTACATGAATTTTTATGCCTTTTTCATGTGCAAGTTTTAATTGGCCCCTGAAACCATCACTACAACATGATGATTTATTTTCAGCAATAGCAACTCAGTAAAATGGTCTGCTAAAGCAGCAAGAGATTGTGATCCATGTGGATGGAGGGAGTTTTCACATACATGAATTCACTGAGCCCTGAAATATTCAAATATTCATTATATTATGTCTAATACTCTGGTCCGTTATGAAAATAAAAAAATAAAAAGAATTTGATTTTTATTTATGTTGAGAATATATTATACTCTACTCACTTCATAATACAGTCGATTTGGGGGGACTTCTTTACAATCTTAAAAGCAAATTTTCTATTTGGAATCTGTGGTATAACAGAAAATACAATCAGTATAGCTATGTAGTTATAATTTTGTGTTGCATTAAAATTCCATCATCCTTATTAACTTCAGTTCAACATCAGGCCAGGAAGAAGGGCTCAGTGCAGATATCCTTTATGACGTCAATATGTACAGGGTGGCCAAATAGCTGTGTAATCTGAGAAGTGAAACTGGACAGATTTTGTAGCAAGGTGTGAGGTAATTGCCTTATTGAGCCAGACCTCCCATATATGACCAGGGTTTCACTGAGTTCTGTGGTTAAATTAGGATATCCAAATCTGAGATGGTTCATTTCATATTAAATTCTTTACAGATTCAAAATCTTGAAAATAGCTTGAATATCACAGTGTGATGATTACACAATTGTGATTGAAACAAGAGGATTCTTGAAAGCAATGCCCATGGAGCACAAGCTTTGGCATGTTTTGCCAACCTGGGAAGGCTTTGAATATGGGCCTGATGACAGATTGCCTTGTGAAGATCTACCTCAACACCGAGCTCAGTTCCATTCTTCTATAGAATAATGGGAAAGGCAGTAGAGAGTAATAACAATCATACTGTTTTTTGATCCGATTATGCTATTACTAAGCCTAAATTCCAAAGAGATCGAAGAAAAAGAATCCATATGTACAAAAATACTTACAGTAGCTCTTTTTGTGGTAGTAAAAACTGGAAACTAAGGAGTTCCCATCAGTTGAGGAAGGGCTGATAATCATGGTATAGGAATGTAATGAATGCTACTGTTCTATATCAAATGATGAGAAGGACAATTTCAGAGAAACCTAGGAAGACATGTATGAACTGATACAGAGTGAAATAAGTAGAACCAGAAGCATAAGAGTAACATTGTAAAGACAAATGACTTTGAAAGACTAGAGAACTGTAGTCATGACCAACTAATGTTCCAGAGGACTGAACATGCTACTCATCACTTGACAGAGAAGTGATAGATTCAAGATTCAGAATTAGACTTTTTTGAAAATAACCAATACAGGAATATTTGCTTAAATATGCACATTTGTCATGAAAATTTTATTTTTCTTTCTTTTCACAGGGGAAAAAATCCTTGTTAATTAAAAAGGATAAAATTAAATATTTTTAAAAGAATCATGAGTTTTTAGACAATGTATTTGTATGAGTATTTAGACAATGTCTTCCAGAATGCTAACAGGTTTTCACAAATGACATTCTATAGCAGACCACATCTCAATCCTCATTCAATTGCCTGAAAGAAGCAGAAGATACAAGATTCTATGGTTGTTGATTATTTTTTTAAAAATTGAGTAGGTAGAACAAAATTAAAGTCTTCTCCTCCAAAAAGGTGTCTCCTATGCATATGTTAATATCATATGAGATTGATAGATGCAACAGAGATATCTTTTTTCAATTATCTTTTCATAATCAGTATCAAGAAAAGCATAAAACAGGTAGAAATGAAAGCCTGCCAAAGGTGTTTACCATAGTCATAGAGGTTGTCCAGCACAGAATCCAAATAGAAGATGGGTTCCCTATAGATAGAGTATCTTGAATGATTCTGCTCATAGACAACAGTGTGCTGATTGTACAAAGCATCACTACAGAACCTTATCAACTAAACCCTCAAGCATTTAAAAATATGAAAACAATCCACATCAGAAAAATCAAGTGAATGACAATTCCATATTATGATATGTTGTTGAATAGATAGTGCATTGAGTGGGCCCATCAGTATATGTATCTTAGACAAATATTATAGATGAACCATAAGCTGGACTCAAAATTGTGGAATTTTTCTCTTTGAAATGATCCATTGTTCAAATCCAGCCTCACACACTTGAAACTTATTAGCTGTGTGACCCTGGGCAAGTCACCTAACCCTGACTGCCTCACCAAAAAAAAAAAAAAAAAAGAAAAAAAAGAAATGATCCATCTACTTGACACTAGTATTCTTCCAGGGAACTATATACGTACAAACCATGGAAAATAAAAGTATTTAAATTCAAAATTTGGGGTGACCTACAGAGCTGTGAGCAAGAAGTAGCTTTTAAAAATGAGAGATGTGTGACTGGAAAAGGAAGTGGGCCAGTCATGTAGTGATTATGAAGGATAACAAAAGCATAGTCCAAATGACATTTTGATAAACACATAATATTAAATGACCAAAAAGAAATTCTCCAGCATTCTGGGTGGATCCTTACAGGAGCTCCCAAGTTGACTGGATGAAAAAGTATGGAATAGAGTGTAGGTGTGTTATCATCTTTACCATCAGAGAGAGTAACCACTTCAATGAGGTCGTGGATATATTGAAGCATTGCTGAGGAAACTGAGGCTCATTGAGGTTAAGTGATTTGCATGGTATGTATTGGAGGAAAGTCTGAAGTCTAAAGGTTCTAGCTTAGTGCTCTTTCCATTCATCCCTACTTGAGGTCAGCCCTGGGCCCTAGGTATAAAAGGAAAAAAAAAACATAAAAAATATGGTTTCTGACCTTAGGGATGAAAAAAAACAAAACCCTAGCATACATGAAGCAATTATGGAACAACTGAAAGAGAAGCATGGGATAGGAGAAAGAACATCTCGATGGCCATCAGGACACTTGAGTTGTCCAAGTCCCAGATCAATCACTTGTTGCCCACCCTTCATTTTCAAAGAGGATCAATGACGTCATAGTCAATGTCTTGACTTGTCTGTGAATTGGATTTAAATGAAGCAAGTTGTCAGCCTTACTCTCTCTTCCAGAGTCACCGAAGTCAGAATGATTGGCCACGGCCCAGCATGCAATGGATGACCTTGTCTTTGATGCCAGACCAATCTCTAAGTGCCTGTTTCAGACACCTTCATGGACCTTGGAACGAATTGTTTTCATCTGCCCATTCCACTAGGAAAGCCTTTGCATGTTTGGGGTAGAAATTCCCCTGACTCACCAACAGGTTTGAGGCCTGTCAGTTACCCTCAACCTGGTTTAACCCATCTGCCAAGAGGGTTTACCAGGGTGTGGCTACAGCACATGCTATGCCTAGGGTGAATCACCAAAGGTAGATGAGCAGCTCTGAAAAGGGCTCCGCAAACCCTCACACCAGAGATACTATTCCTCCCTGAGCACCACTTAGTGACTGTGTCAATGAGTACCTACCTTGGTGGTACTGTTTCCTTATCTGTAAAATAAGGCATTTCTGGATGGGTGACCTTTAAGGTCCCTTCCAGCTCTGACATTCTACTTACCCAAATGTGTGGTACTGGCTATAAATACAATGACCTGAGTTTAAAGAACAGGTTCTAGCTTGTGATTAACTGGGTTGAACCTGTTGGAAACTCCAGATATAATTGGTTGGGAGGCAGGAAGAAAAAGAAGAATAAAGGGTCTGGAAAAAGAAAGACACAAAGAAAGAAGGGAACAGAGGAAGCAGAAAAGAAGGAAAATTCAAGGGGCTTGCAATCTCCTCTCTGTAAGCATTTATTTAGTACTTAGCACAATTACGCACTGTGCTGTGTCCTCAAGGAACTCACAATATAATGGGGATGACAATATAAAGTGTGCAAGTATTCATTTACCTACAAGATATAGATATTAAATTGGAGATAATCTCAGAGGGAAGGAACTAGTATTGAAGGGGTCCAGGAAAGGGCTGTTGCAGAAGGTGGGATTTGAGCTGACTTGGAAACCACGAGGCAAAGATAAAGGAAATCATTTCAGGCATGGAAGTGCAACTAGGACACTAGAGGCTGAGTAAGTTTAAGCATGTGGCTTCAGGAAAGGTACAAAGTGCTAGAGAGAGAAAGGAGATGATTAAATGTAGACTGCTGCTTGAAATTCATGGTATTCTGTCTTTTGAATCCAAGTACTATGACTTTAATGACTGAGTATTTTAAGACAGAGTTGGATGGCTAGATAATCTCATGGACAAGAAACAACTAGCTAAGCTGTATGTGATCTTGGGCAAGTTAGACCTCTAGACCTCAGTTTTCTTAAGTGTAAAATGGAGTGAGGTCATCTCTATGGTCCATTTCAGTTATGATCCTGTACAATGGCTTGGAATACAGTAGTCAGGGTAAAGTGTCATGGAGGGTGTGGGACTTGAGCTGGGCCTGGCAAGATGGGTAAAATTTGAAGAGATGGAGAAAAGGAAGGAAGAAAAGCATTCTAGGTCAAGTGAATCACATCAGAAAAGGCAAGAGTGTGTACAGTGTGTGCCCTGCAAAGACAATAAGGACACTGACCTAATTAGAGGAGAGTTCATGTCATGGACCAGGGGGAAATAAGATTGGAGCCAGATAATGGAGGACCTTGGTAGGTTCTTGAACAAGGCCATGGCATTAAAAAAAAAAAAAACACCTTATTTTTTATGAGGTTTTAAAATTCTTACTTTTCAAATCTAAGGTTAAATTTTTTTTAAAAAAATTCTTTTGAGCATTTGTTAAGGCCACAATGAATTTCTTCATCTCTCTAGATTTTGGTTCTTTAATTGAAAAGTAGTTCTTAGCTCTTGAACTGCAAAGGGAAACCAGCTGTCTTAGGGATTGTCTTCCTGTGTTTCCTGTGTTTCTTCTGTGTAACAATGCAAACTGAGAAAAAAAAAAGATAATCTTCAGAGACAGTGTGAAATTAAGACTCATTCTTAATTTAAAAAAGAAGAAAATACCCAGAAGGAAAGAAAGCTATGAGTATTCCCTAAGCACATTCACTGTTTTCCCCATTCCAGGCCTTCTCATACTCCACCCTACCAAAGCCTTCAGTACTCAAAGAATAGAACTGCATTAATCTCCTCTCCAAAGTCTGCCTGCCAGGAAGACCAACACTTATGTACACATGGATATATTCACTTCAATATATATCCCTCCACAACCTCATAAAAATGTGGTCTTCCTTGGGTTAGCCCAAGGCAAAACTGTGTGGAAAAAAGGGAGAAGGAATTTGGTTTTTAGCAGGTTGCCTGTTCTTGTACTTTTTCTCCACTCCCAGAGATACCACATCGAAGTAAAGGAATAATGGACTTCTAGATCTACAAAATCTATAGATCTATAGATTCTAGAGCTGGCAGGGACCAAAGGTCATCCAAACCAACCTTTTTTTTTTTTTTGGTATAGATAAGGAAACTGAGTCCCAGAGAAGTGAAGAGATTTACCCAAGGTGACATAGTGTCAGTGGAAGAATTTAAACCCATGAGTATCTTAGCCTACTCCTCCCCCCTCAATTTGAAACTTCCATCACAAAAGAAACTGAACCATCTTCATTCTAAGCTGTCAATAAATGATAAAAGTTTAAAGTTGGTATCCGACAGGGGTATTTATATTTTAACAAGAATTGAAAGGATTAGGCTAAGAATGAATTTCTTTTTTTTTTTTCAGCCAAAGACAAGGTTTATTAGAACATCCGTCATATTGGGCAGACTCTTAAGGAGTCTGAACATCTGTCAGTTATCGGCTAGATTTTAAGAATCTGAGCATCTTAACGGAGACAAGATGGACCTTATGTACAGAAAGACTATGGGAGGGATCTAGAAGTGGCCAAGTAGTCTGTGAAGTAATAGAATTCCAGGGGTGGCCAAGGGAAAATGCAGCCTAGATAGGCTAAGAGTGGGAAGTGGCTGGTGGACATAGGGAGGTCTAGGCTAGGTTAAGGGTAACAGAGAATTGGGAGACTGAGTGTAGCCACAAAGAAAGGCCAGTTGATGAAATTAATGCCAGCGATTTGGCCAAGTGAGAAAATCCAGGGTTTTTCCTTTTTGGGGTCTAGATCCTATCCTCATCATTCCCCTCTCAAACAAATGGGACCCAAATTCTTTTGGGGTAAGGGACGAAAACAACGAATTTCTGATGGTGGCATTTCCGACATTGGTCAGTGATAGTTGGGGAGGCATTAAAGGCCAGATGAGCCCCTGTCCAGCAGAAGCACTTTGCCTGTGAAGAGCCAGCCCAGCTGAGCAGTGAGCTGTACCATGTGCCACAGTGAACTATGAACTCCTTTAGGACCCTGCAGGGAAAGAAAGGCCCTGCAATTGCAGAGGTGCGAAATGACCCATGTGTTCTCTTTACACCTGTGCCTCAATACCATTGTACTTTAAATTCATGTCCACTCTTCCCTCTCCACCACTCCCCCACCCCAGACTCTCTGTGTACTGGTGGGAGAGTTTGCACCGGGTTTTGAGGGAGATACTTTTTAAACTATTGTTTATGCTTTCTAAGTACTGTGGCAGTTAGGTAATGTGCATAGACTGCTGGACTTGAGTCAGGAGAGACCTCAGTTCAAATCCTGCCTCAGACACTTACTACCTTTGTGACCCAGGGCAAATCACTTAACCTCATTCAGCCTCAGTTTACTCATCTACCATGTCCCACCATTGTTCTAAGGATCAAATAAGATAATATATGTAAAGTATATTTTGCAAAATCTTTTTAAAAAATAATATTTTATTTCTCCCCAATTATACGTAATGACAATTTTAACATTATTTTTAAAATTTTGAGTTCCAAATTTTCTCTCCCCCCTTCCTGAGAGGGTAAGCAATTTGATATAGGTCATACATGTTCAATTTTGCAAAACATATTACCATATTAGTCATGTTGTGAAAGAAGACATAGACCCAAAAGAAAAAACACACACAAAAATTTTAAGTATATTTTGCAAAATCTTAAAGTGATCTATAAATACTATTATTATCATGACATGCCATTGGAGTAAATGCATTTTGTTAAAGAACCAAGCCTTCTAGCACACAAATAGAGGCTTATGAGGTAGTATTAGGAAGATGGCCACCTACAAAGTTACCCCTATATCCTGTCAGTAGCAGTAGCCATCCCATGGGGATCTAACTTGCCAATGTCAGTGAGGTTTGGGCATGTGATCCCAGAGGGGAAGTTAGATACCATATTGTAAAAGTTTATTTGACTAATTTCTTTGGGCTTCACTCAGTGATTGCCCCTGTGGGTCAGTGCTAAACCCACAAAACAACACTTGCAGAATTATTTACAAATGAATCTCAAAGCACTTAGCTATTAGAACTGAACACTGACACAATATTTATTATAAACTTTTTAAAGTTTAGCACAGTAATCGCAACTATATTTCCCGGTTCTCCTGGTACAGAGAGAATTTCGAGTGCCTCTTGGTCATTGCTTTGTGATCCCATCTTACAGATCTTTTTTTTCTTTCTTCCTTTTTTTTTTTTTTTTTGTTGTTGTTGTTGTTGTTATTGTTGTTGCAAAAGTCAGATGGAAGGTTTTAAGTGCAGGCTGCAATGGAACATGATTAAAGAACCAGGAGAATCAGGGACATAAGGTGGTTAATGTAACTGCTGAGGATGTGGGGATTTTTTAGTTTGGTTTGTGTGGCTGGGCTAACTTTGCAATGTCAAGCCAGTTGTGGGGTCATCTTCATGCATACAGCCCACATCCCACCACTAGCGGCCCTTTGTCATGGGACGTTCAGGGGCAGCTGCCTTTGTTCCTAGGTGATTAAAGGTAATTTAGATTTTAAAAAGACTAATGTTTTCAACTCTTTTTTATCTGAATTATCCAAAATTATATACTGTTCTTTTCTTTTTCTTTAAGGAAACCCAAAGGGATAAGATTAAACAAATTCTATTCTGTCAGGCCCTAGGGGATTTATGTTCTTCTCATCCCTGTTCTGTTGGGATGAGAGGCAATTAAAGAGATGGTGTGGGGAGAGCTGATATGGCTGAACTTCAAGGGAAAAGTTACCATCATGTTGATAACTTTCAGGTCATTCCTTTTTCTCTTTTTCTTTTTTCTTCCTGCTACAAGGCTTCATTTCCCTGGAATGTATTAGAGAGCCCACTGAAAAAGCAATTCGCTGAAATTCAATCTAAACAAGAAAGACTTTATATCAAAAGCAGAGAAAAAAGTCTAGCAGGGTGAGTTCTTCCTGGGAAATGTAATTTGCCAATTCAATAGAGAAGTCCCCAAATTAGTTGTGCCACGATTTCTTTTTTTTTAAAGTCTAACTAGCTGTGTGACTTTGGCCAAGTCAGTTGCCTTCTCTGGGTCTCAATTTCCTCATCTGTTAAATGAGGAGATTGGACCAGAAGATCTCTCATATTCCTCTCAGCTCTAATATTAGATAATTTGTTAAGTCCCTGTCCGCAGATGCATCATATTATATCGTTCGTAGGTTCGCAGCTTTAGAGCTGGAAGAGACTTCAAAGGTCATTTAATCCTATCCCATTGTTTTACAGATGAGGAAGAGGACCAGAGAGGTTAAGTGAACTTGCCCAAAGTCATCCAGGTAAATAAATTGGAAGAGCTGGAATTTGAACCCAGGTCTTCTGACTCTAAATAAAGTATTTTCCCCCCATTGTACCTTGCTGACTCCACAAATAGATACAGTGCACTCTTTCAAGGCATCTATATAGTCTGGGACAGATAGTATCTTTGCAGACTGACATTAATGACACAGCATCAAAATCAACTTCAAAAATCCATATTGGTGTTATTGGTGTAGCCACTCCTTCCACTAGTGCAGCTCACAGTCCCTCTGTGCCAAAGTAGATGGAGAAATTAACACATTGAATAAATATTTAAATATATAAGCAAAGCATCTGTCACCTTGGCAAGCAAAGTAGTGTATTTTCTGGAGTGTGAATTTACAGGAAGCAATGACACATTGAGAGAGGGTGGATGGGGGCTGGGATTGCCATTTCTTTTTCCAGTTACTAAGAGGCTCTTTGAAGGAAGTGGAACTTCCATGAGCTGTTTCAACAATGAAAGGAAGAGATTTGAACTAGTTGAGAGAGGAAGGAGGCCTTCCAGGCATTGGGTGTAGTTTAGGAGATGTAGGCTTAGAGCCAGAAGTGAGAGTTTCAAACTATTTCTTGACTTGGACAATGGATTAGAAGATTAGGAAAGTGAGCACAACCAGAAGACTGGGGATTTGAGCTTGATAAACCTGACACTTTCTCTTGCCCTTCTCTCTACACTGAAGACTTTCCCCTTCACTTTTCTCCCTGAGCTACCTGTTCTTCTCTTCTCTTGATCTCAAAATTTCTAGATACCATCCTCCAGATTCTATTCTCCTTTAACCTATTCTCTGATAACGAGGTGGCTCCTCTCCTTGCCAAGGCCATCCCCTTTTTCAAGTGCTCTTGATCCTATTTCTTTTAAAAATATATATATTTATTTATTTTTAGTTTTCAACATTCACTTTTATAAGAGTATGAATTCTAAATTTTTCCCCCTCCCTCTCCCTCCCCCCTCCCCAAGACAGCATGCAATCTGATATAGGCTATACATGTACAATCATATTAAACATATTTCCACATTAGCCATGTTATGAAAGAAGAATCAGAACAAAAGAGGAAAACCACGAGAAAGAAAAAAAAAGAGAGAGAGAGAAAATAGTATGCTTTAATCTGCATTCAGATTCTGTAGTTCTTTCTCTGGATGTGGATAGCATTTTCCATCATGAATCTTTTGGAATTGTCTTGGATCATTGCATTGCTGAGAAGAGCTAAGTCTGTCAAAGTTGGTCATTGCACAATATTGCTGTTACTGTGTACAGTATTCTTCTGGTTCTGCTCACTTCACTCAGCATCAGTTCATGTAAGTCTTTTGAGGTTTTTCTGAAATCTGCCTGCTCATCATTTCTTGTGGAACAATAGTATTCCATCACACTCATATACCACAATTTGTTCATCCATTCCCCAACTGATGGGCATCCACTCAATTTTTAACTCTTTGCCACCACAAAAAGAGCTGCTATAAATATTTTTGTACATTTTTTATGATCTCTTTGGGATAAGACCTAGTAGTGGTATTGCTGAATCTAAGTGTATGCACAGTTTTATAGCTCTTTGGGAATAATTCCAAACTGCTGTCCAGAATGGTTGTTGATCCTATCTCCTTCAATCTTCTCCAGCTACTTGCTCCTTAATTATCCCACTTCCCTCTCTAATTTTCCACCTCTCTCTATCTACTGACTCCTTCCCTACTACTTTCTCAATTTTTTTTTTTAGGCAATTGGGGTTAAGTGACTTGCCCAGGGTCACACAGCTAGTTAGTGACAAGTGTTTGGTCTGAGACCGGATTTGAACTCAGGTCCTTCGGACTTCAGAGCTGGTGCTCTATCCACTGCGCCACCTAGCTGCCCCCTTTCCTACTACACGTGCCCAACTATCCCCTCTCCTTAAAAACAAAAAGAACAAAAACTTGCATTTGACCCTACCATTCCCTTTGCTGCCATATCTCTTCTTTCTTTCTCACCCAAACTTCTGGGGGGAAAAAACCCAACCTGTTTATAATTGCCGCCTTCACTTCCCTTCCTCTCCTCCACTCTTCCACCATTTAAAATCTAGCTGCCAACCTGATCACTCAATTGAAATTGTTTTCTTCAGTTAGCAAAGATCCCTTAATTGCCAAATCTGGTAGTATTTTCTCCGTCCTCACCCTTCTCGGTGTCTATCATGTATTTGACAATTGCTGACAAGTCTTTCCTCCTGGATGCCCTCTCCTCTCTCAGTTTTCATGACACTGTTTGCTCCTCCTCAGTCTCCTCAAATCTGGCCCCAATCATTCATTAGCTGTGTGACACTGGGCAAACCACTTAACCTCTTTTGCCTCAGTTTCCTCAACTGTAAAATGGAGATAATAATACTACTTACCTTGCAGGGTTATTGCGAGGATTGAATGAGATAATATTGTAAAGTGCTTCACACAGTTACTGGAAAATAGCAGATGCCATATAAATGCTTCATCTCTCCCCTTTACTGGTTCATCATTCATATCATGCCCCAGAACTACAGGTGTTTATGGAGACTCCGCCCTGGGTCTTCTTCTCTTCTCATCAGCTCCTGTGGGTTTAATTATTATCTCATTGCTAGGGAGCAGGAATGGAAGGATCAAATGAGAGCGCTTTTGTTGTTGTTGTTGTTTTAGGCAGCAGGGAAGAGCCAGTCAGTAGACAGGGAGAGACTGAATTTGTGCCTTTGTGTGTGCCTGTGCCCAGAACTTAACACAACGCTGCAGGTGAGGTTTGATAAATGCAGAGTATAGTGGGAATATAAACACCCTTATTTCCCCTTCCACTTCCTTTCCCTCCCACCTTCCTTCATTCCCATAAGCTACACCCCTCTTAATGCAGCCCTAGATCTCCTTGGCTTTGTCAGATACCACATTACATTTAGATTGGACTTGTAGATCTCTCTTCAGAACTCCCAGGCCCAAGTGTAAGACTTGACCTTGATCACTATTGAATTCCACCTTGTTAGATTCAACCCAGTGCCCTTGCCTGTCAAGGTCTTTTTGTATCCTGACTGTCATCTTGTATGTTATCTCCCTGTCCCTCCCAGCTTTGTGTCATCAGCAAATTTGACGAGCATATTGCCATTATTTAAGTCATGGAGAAAAGTGTTAAGCAGCCCAGGATAAATACAGATCCCTCAGGTCCTCCACAAGGCTCTCCTGACACACTGACATTGAACCAGTAGTGACTAATTCATTTTGGCCAACTAGATATCCACTTACTTATAATGGCTATCAAGTTCCTCCTTGTCATTTTTGTTCTGTCATTTCCAGGGCAAATTTCATTCTGTTTAGCAAGAAAAAGAAGAAACAAAAAAGGAATTGATCAATTTTGCTTTTTAGTCAGTTGTCATCATTCTGTCCACCCAAAGCAAAGATCCTATCAATTCTTTGCTCCTCCTTTTTCTTTTGATATTATTAATTCTACTTCTACCTTATGCCTACCTTTCCTCACTGTCCTTAGCTCATTCTGAACTTTAGCATTCAACACTATTGGTACAGGACTGTGCCATACTGGGACATTTATCTCCTGGTTACCTCACTTTGCTTATATCTTCCAGACATTTTAAATTTAACTATAAACAGGTTGATGAGTTTCTATGCAACCATACATGTCTCTTCAGACAAATCCCACTTTCTTTCTCAATGAAATCACTTCTATTTATGTCTTCAGAATTTCATTCTAGAACCAGGGTCCCTAAACTTTTGTGTGTGTGTGTCATGGATCCCTTTGGAAGTCTGGCTAAAGCCTATGAATACTTTCTAAGAACAAATGCTTTTACATAACTAAAGGAAATGCTAAATTCCAGTTAGAAGTTAGTGAAAAAGATATAATTCCCACCCCCCATCCCATTCAGGGATGCCCTGAAATCTGAGACCAATGGACAACAAATAGGTTAAGGACCCTGTACTATATAGCATCTCTCACTCCTCTTGGGTTAACTTTGTGGAATTTTAGTCCATGGGATCTTACGTATCTTTTCTCTGAATCCTTTGAAATCCCCTTTCTCCAAAACTAGGGTACATATAAGACTATGCCCAGATTTCCTTTTCTTCTCTATGTCAAATTCTAGGAGGGAACTCCCAAGGGTTCTCATCATTTCCACACCAGCAATGAGTCAGAATAGAATTTCCCCTTATTGGTTCATTCACCTTTTAAAGGATGAAATTGTCGCTAAGACAAATCAAGAAGTTATTAGTTGACTGTGCTGTAAGAAATTATGAAGGAAGGAGTTTCAGAGAAATCTGGGAAAACTTGTATGAACTGGTGGAAAGTGAAGTGAGAACGAAGAGAATAATTTTATACAATAGCAATATTATAAAGGCAAATAACTGGGTTTTTTTTTTTTTTTGGTGAGGCAATTGGGGTTAAGTGACTTACCCAGGGTCACACAACTAGTGAGTGTTACGTGTCTGAGGGTGGATTTGAATTCAAGTCCTCCTGATTCCAGGGCCAGTGCTCTATCCACTG
This sequence comes from Vombatus ursinus, assembly GCF_900497805.2. Taxonomy (NCBI): domain Eukaryota; kingdom Metazoa; phylum Chordata; class Mammalia; order Diprotodontia; family Vombatidae; genus Vombatus; species Vombatus ursinus. The sequence continues at coordinate 41,299,216 of NW_020954557.1, read as the reverse complement.
CCACCTAGCTGCCCCTAGGCAAATAGTTTTGAAAGGAATTCTGATCAACATAATGACCAACCACAATTCCAAAGGGTTCATTCATAATGGAGCATGCTACTGATAGAGAGGGAATAGATTCAGAGTGCAGACTGAGATAACTAACAGGGAGGGAGGTGAGGATGGGGAAGAGGTGCATGCAGCACAGCCAGTGTAGGAACTACTTTTGCTTGACTGTTTGCAACAGGGGTTTTGTTTTTCTTATTTTCTCAAGATTGGGTGTGGGGAAGAAGACAAAGAATGTGGACCTGAAAAATGAAATACAATTGATTTTTTTTAAAGGGAGGGAGGGGGGAGAGGGAGAGACGAAAGGAGGGAGAAAGGGAGAGAGAAGAAAAGAGGAGAGAAAGAGAGGGAAAGAAAGGAGGGAGGGAAGGAGGGAGAAAAGGAAAGAGAGACAGACAGACAGAGACAGAGGGATAGAGAGACAGAGAGAGATCCCGGCAGATGCCAAGAAAATTAGATTCTTTCCATCACACCTCTGTTCCAGGCTTTTGATCTATTTTCATCTATTTCCTCTCTAGGTGGTCTGTACTGTATGCCTGTGGTAAAATCACTTGTTTCTCCCTCCATTGACCTTCACTCAAATAAGCTCCCTCATGCTTCTTGATAAGCAAAGGTACCACACCCTTGAACCTTTTATCTCTTGTTTCTTTTGAATATATTTTACTTATCCAGAGCCAAGGCCCAGTCATGAGTTTCAACCAACCAAGTCTCAATGATATCCCTTAGGTCAAATTTTGCTCATATTAGTACCCTTAGTTCCTGTTTGCTTATTGCCTAAATGTTGGGTATTTGTTTTCCCATGGGTTTTACTACTGGCACCTAAGTGTTTGCAAAGGTGTTTTATAATTCAATGCTTCTTAAATTGTGTGTTGAGATCTCCCATCCCCCATTCCCCCCAGTTTAAGAAGTGCTGAATGGGTCTCGAGTGGAATAAGTTTAAGAAGCCCTGCAAATACACTATTTCATCTCATAAGAATGACACCATTTTGAAATTAAAATTTTAAATAAATTTAAATAAAATTCTGACACAGGAATTACACCACTTTGAAATTTTCCTGGCCATATGTCAGCACTGGATCTATATGCTGAGACGTGTTGGAGTAATTGATTTGCCTAGGGTCATACAGATACTTACTGACAGAGGCAGGATTTGAATCTGGGTTTTCCTGACTCTAAATCTCCATCCATTAATAATAGCTAGCACTTATTATAGTGCTTTAAGGTTTACAAAGCACTTTATAAATATTATCTCATTTTATCCTCACAACAACACTGGGATGTAGGTGCTATTATTATCCTCATTTTACAGATAAAGAAACCGAAGCAGGCAGAGGTTAAGCGACTTGTCCAGAGTGTCAGTAAGTGTCTGGGCTGGGTTTGAACTCGGGTCTTCCTGACTGTAAGTCCAGTGTTTTACCCACTGAACAACCTAGCTATCTCTGCTATGTTACTTCTGTGTTTCTGTCATTTAATGGAAAAAACCACTTATTTGGTATACCTCATTCCTCAATGATGGTGGGTAAATTAGATTTTTATGGTATATAGTGGACAGACAACTAGACTTGGACTCAGGAAGGCTTGGGTTTGAATCCCAACAATAACCATGATGATGATGATGATGATGGTGGTGATGATGGTGATGATGATGATGGTGATAATGATGTGTGCCACTGATTAATAAGTGTTTATTAAAAACCTACTAAGTGCTCAGCTGCTGTGAATATAAAGACAAAAGTATAACAGTCAGAGTATCATAGGATGATGGACATGGAGCTGGAAGTAACCTCAAGGGACATCTAATCAAACCCTCTCATTTTACAAATAAAGAAACTGAGACTCAGGGCATTAAGTAGTTTGTCTAAAGTCACACAGGTAAGGATCTTGCATTGTACTGGCAGAGATTATATATATTAGTATATCCAAAATAAATACAAGGCGATTTTGGAAGGAGGGGCATTAGAAGCTGGGATGATCAGAAAATGCTTCATTGAGGAGGTGACATCTGAGTTAGGCTTCGAAAGCAACTAGGTATTCTAAGAGGTAAAGGTGAGGATGGAATGCATTCCAGGCATGAGGTATGGGGATGCGAGAGAAAATGTGTGTGAAGAAGAGTAAGAAAGCAGATTTGGCTAAAACTAAAGTTAACGAAGGAGAGTAATGTATAATAAGACTGGAAAAGTAGGTTGGAACCAATTCGTGAAAGGTTAAAAATGCCAGACAGAGGTATTTATATTTGATCTTAAAGGTAATAAAGGAGCCAGTGGAGTTAACTTTGAAAGAGAATGACATGGTCAGATTTTCACTTTAGAAAAACCACTTTGAAAGATATTTGGAGGATGGATTGGATAAGGGAGAGATGAGGCAGGAAAGTCAATTATATGGTGGTGGCTTTGTGAGTGGAGAGAAAGAGGCAGATGTAAGAAAGGTTGTGGAGGCACAATCAATAAGATAGGCTATTGACTGGATAGGAGGGTGAGAGAGAGTGGGTAGCGAAGGCTGAGTCTGAGATTGCAGACCTCTGTGACTGAAAGAATGGTGGTATCCTCAACAGAAACAGGGACGTTCAAAGGCAATAAAAGGAAAATAAAGAGAACAAGTTTACTTTGGACCTTGTGATGCCTCCAGAACACCTTGTCCAAAATGTCCAACAGGTATTTATGACATGAGACCTTGTGACTTACCTTATTTGAGCCTTGATTTCTTCAGGTCAAGTGTCAAATGGAGAGAATCATTCCTCTAGTGCCTAGCTCTCAGAGGTGTTAAAACATCATACAGACATCCACTGCTATAACGACAGATATGTATAGGAAAGATTACATTTAATAGAAGTTTTGTGACTTTATGTCTTGTGTGGACTAAGGGGATTTTTATGTAAAGGAATTCTGTTGAATCATTTGAAAAAAATCACCCTAAATTGTTATTTCTCCTTACATTGTGATAGTCCCACTGTTTTTCTTATTCTACCTCACTTCGCATCAGTTGTTTTTCAGTCGTGTCTAACTCTTTGTGACCCCATTTGGGGTTTTCTTGACAAAGATACCAGAGTGGTTTGACATTTCCTTCTCTAGCTTATTTGACAGATGAGGAAACTGAGGCAAACAGGATTAAGTGACTTGCCCAGGCTCACACAGCTAGTATCTGAGGCCAGATGTGAACTCAGGGAGCTTGAGTCTTTGTGACTCCAGGCCAGCACTCAATGCACTATGGCGCCACCTAACTGCCCCAGAACACAGGAAGAGGTTCTCTGAAACTAGCATTCTAGGACAGAGAACAGAGCACAGGCTCTGCAGTCAGAGGATCTAAATACAAATCCTTCCTCTCATACTTGCCTACGTCCCACGCTGTAGATCTATCAGCTTCCCCAGGTCTATTCTAATTCCCAGCTCCTACCTGTTTATGGATTAATTTATAATGTCATTTGCACCCAGGAGAAAGAAAGAGACTAACTTTTGTTAGTTATGGGTTGGATTTTTGAAGTCTGAAATTTAAAGGCAGTTAGAAAAATAACTAGGGGCCAGCTAGATGGCGCAGTGGATATAGCACCGGCCCTGGATTCAGGAAGACCTGAGTTCAAATGTGACCTCAGACACTTGACACTTACTAGCTGTGTGACTCTGGGGAAGTCACTTCATCCCATTGCCTTGCAGAAAAACATTAATTAATTAATTAATCAATTGATAAATAAAATAAAAGGGGCAGCTAGGTGGTGCAATGGATAGAGCTCCAACCTTGGAGTCAGGAGGACCCGAGCTCAAATCTGGTCTCACACACTTGGCACTCATAAGCTGTGTGAACCTGGGCAAGTCACTTAACCCCATCGACTGGCCAAAGAAGCCAAAAAAAGAAAAAAAAAGAAAGAAAGAAAAATAACTGGCAGTTAGATTTCTATTGTGCCTGCTCAATAGATGACACCAGAAATAATACTGGTGTTAGTTCAGGTCACTTGGACGTGGATTAAGCATTACTGAATAGTTCAAATTGTTTTAATACCATCTACAAGATCATTGAGGAATTTTTCATTGTTTCTGGGGAAGAAAACCCACCTGTAGCCAGAGGGGGAAAAAAGGAATATTGAGAGGGAAAAAAGTGTCATTGACTCTTCAGCCTGAAAAAGAAATGCAAACTATGATGTAAGAAAGTACCTTCTCTTACAATTGCAGTAGAAAAAATCCTGCACCAGCAGGTGGACCCAGAGTCAAGCTATTTGCAGGTGAAATGTACAGTATTGGGAATGCTCCTTACTGCTCCTGGATCCTGAGATTTCCCCTACTTCATTATTCTCTGCCTCATTTCCACCCAACTAAGACTTTCTAAGATTATCTATAAAACTGTAATATGTAATATGAAGTATGACATGTCTCTTTTAGTACTTTCTTCAGATACGGTATAAAGCCAAAATGATTATACATTTAAAATTAATCCAATCCAGTCTAAACTGAAGTCACTGTTTTCCACAAAATTTTCTCTCAATGAAGACAAAACTCCAGTGGACATTGTCTTGTCATATTCACAGAAATATTATCTACAACTCCTTATTCTCTTATATTGAACCAGTTGCTCTGAGAGTAGTAAGCATGGCACAGAAGAGAGTGATACTGTGAAGAAAGAAATGTCAAGATTTGACTTAGTGGGACCAATCAGGTGACCACTGCTATAGACCTTAGTTCCAGTCCCTATCAATTCTTACCAGGACTATGGCAATGGTCACTCAGTTGGTCCCATGAAATTAAGTCTCTCTCTACTTGAAATCATCCTCTACACAGCTGCTGAAATGATGAGGTAGCTAGATGGTGCAGTGAGTCAGAAAATTCTGAATTCAAATCTGGCCTCAGACACTCATTTTGTGACCTTGGGCAAGTCACCTAACCCCTATCTGCCTCAGTTCCTCATCTATAAGATGGGGACTTACTGGAGAAGGAAATACAAACCATTCCAGTATCTTTGCCAAGAAAACGTCATGTGTGGAGGTCACATAGAATCAGACACGACAACAACATAGCTGCTGAAATGATTTTCCTTATTTGTAGGTCTAAGCATGGTTCCAGGATAAAATATTAATTCCTCCGCTTATTTTTAAAGGCCCTTTACAATCTAGCCCAAACCTATGTCACTCCTCTTCTCACACTCTATAACCTAGGTAAATTGGCCTTGCTGACATGCAGTCCTACATCTTCCCATATCCTCATGCCCAGGACTCTCTTTTTTCTCTTCACTGTCTTGTAGAATCCTTTATTTCTTCCCAGATTCAGTTCTACAAGAAGAGCTTTTATTTATTTCCCTAATTATTTGATTTCTCTTGCTTTTACTTTTATTTATTCTGTTTGTATTTATATATGTACGTGTTATATGTGTATGTGTTGTCTCTCCTAATAGAATGGAAGCTCTATGACAGCAGGGACTATTTCATTTTTATTTTAGTGCTCCAACACATAACAGGGCCTGGAACATAGTAGGTGCTGAATAAATACTTGTTTGATGCTTATTTCTATGGTTTGTTCTTTGATCCTGTCATTATTTACAATCCCGTTTACCTACTGAAGAAGTTAATTGATTCTGTATCATTTTATAATTGGTTCTATTCCATAATTGATCCTATCCTATATTACTGCCCCATTTTGTAGGATTGCTCAAGCCACACTTCTTCGTCTCTTTGCTTATGAACTAAGTTTAGAAGTTCAGTTCTCCTGCTAATCACTGTTCTATTCTTGCCCGAAGAAAATTTGTTATTCTTGAGAGATGCAGGTGGACACCAGGGAGTCTGGTCTAGTACCTTCATACCACCAAACTAACCTTCAAGGATGTCCAGTTTGTTATCCAAAGAAGTCTGGTCCTTTATCTCCAACCTTGCAGGTGGACTCAAACAATGAGCATTTCTTAGTCACAGGAGGGAAGGAGGGGGTTGTTGCTAGCCCCTCATTCCCAATATCCAACCAATCCCATTGTCTTCCCCACCTACCCAATTCTGTATTCCCCCAAACTATATGAGGGCTGGTAAGCCCTATCTCAAGGTCTTTGGTCTTTGAGGGGGGCCACTGACCCAATTTACTGGTTACTGCTAGCCTAATAAATTGATCATTGTCTCTCAGTTTACCTTAATTTTCAAATGTAACATTATTCTCTATTTAGGGTTGTATCATTTGCTTGTGTTTTCTTTGTTGATTGCTATTTTTATTGCATTAGGGTATAGAATATACATTTTAAATATGTATACCTTTTTATAACTACTCATAATTTTCTTTATGCTGTAGAACTTGTTCCATTTTTGCAAAGATAATGTGAGACCTGCCAAAGATATATATTCTCCATTCTACCTGAATGCTGACTCTGCCACTTACAACCTATGGGACCTCAGGAAAGTCCCCTAACCTAAATGAGCCTCAGTTTTCTCATCTGTAAAAAAAAAAAAGGCGGGGGAGTGGTGGTTGGACTAGGTGATATTTAAGGACCTTCCATTTCTTAATTGTTGAATCATTGTTGTTGCTGGTTTTTTTTTTTTACCCATTAGCAACATTTAACAAAAAGAAATCCTAAAGTAAGATTTTTAAAAAATAATTTTTAAATTTATATCTGTTCTCAGATGAAACTATATAGGGTGAAACTATATAGCATATCAATGATCCTATACTGTTTGTTAGGACAACAATCAGTCTTTTTCATATTAACATATTGCAACCAATAATGGAACACAATGATCTTGAGAAGAATGCAAAATGGTAGGTGATCCAAAGGGTAATGGAAAACCTATGGCAGGAGGAAGTACTAATGATACCTTATGCTTGAGAAGTAGAATAAAAGCCATAATTAAGAACTTGTGTGACCAGAAAAGAAGGGGGGCAGCCCCAAATAAAGGAGAGACTGGGAGTTCAGCTTTGGTGCCCTTGAGATATTAAAGGAATCATCCTGCCACTATTGCACATTGGAGACATAAATAAAGGTATTATGAAAAGACACATGGAAGAATTCCATAGGATTAGGACACATAGAGGAGTTACAATCTGCTTTAGCAGAAGTACTTGTTTAATAATAATAATGATAGCTAGCATTCATGCATTTATTTAGCACTTTAGGTTTGCAAAGTCCTGTACGTATGTGATCTCATTTGATAACATGATTAAAATCACAGATACAACTAGGTGACTCAGTGGAAAGAATACTAGACCCGGAGTCAGGAAGCCCTGAGTTCAAATTCAGCCTGAGAGGTTCAGGAGCTGCGTGCCTCTCGGCAAACTACTTTACCTCTGTTTGCCTCAGTTTCCTAATCTGTACAACTGGGATAAAAATAGCACCTACTGCCTTTTCTCTCTCCACCTAAACGTACACATACTCACATATACACAAACACATATGCACACACAAACCCTCACCCTCTGTTGGTCAGTTTGTCTCTCTATGAACTCATCAACTCACCAGATTTTGATTCCACTACCGCTTCCATAAAGATGACTACCTAGCCCTCTCCTCTGAGGCTCAGCCTTGCATCACCAACAGCCTGTTGGACGTCATCACCATCATCACAATCATAATCATAGCGAGGGTTTATATTCATCTTTAATTTTAAGGTTTGCAAAGTGCTTTATGTTTGTTAACTCATTTGATCCTCAATACAATCCTCTGGGGTAGGTGATATCATTATACCCATTTTACAGATGAGGAACCTGAGGTGCAAGGAGGTAAAAGGAACTTGCTCAAGGTCACACAGCTAGTAAGTGTCTTGGGCGGGTTTCAAATATCTCCTGACTAAGAGTTGTACTCTATCCACTGAACCACCTAGCTGCCTCCAGAACATCCCTACCTGGACATCATAGAGGCATCTCAAACGCAACATGTACAAAACAGAACTCCTTATCTTTTCCCCTAATTCTTCCCTCCCTCCCAACTTCCCTAGATCTGTTGAGGGCAGCTCCATTCTTTTGGTTACCCAGCCTCAGACTAATCCACTTCCATATACAATCAATGGCTGTCTTCCTGATTCTCCCTCACATCTCTTAAATCTGTCCCTTTTTATCTACTCACACCATGACCACCCTGGTTCAGGCCCTCATCATCCCATGTTTGGATGTGATAATATCCTTACTGGGTTCCCTGCATCTAGCCTCTCCCCTCTCCAATCCACCCATTATATAGCTGCTCAAGGTTGGAACTTAACAAATTATGTTGTATTGTTTTTGCACAGCCGGTTTCTTGCCTGCCATGACCAAGGGCCCATTTATTCAACCAATAAGCAATTATTAGGCACCTAAAATATATGTCAGGCACTGTGCTAGGCACTGGGATAAAAAAAACAAATAAAAATGAAAGACTCTGCCCTCAAGGAGCTTACATTCTGCTTGGGGAAAAACAACCTGTACATGATATACCAAGCAAGTCAGACCACTTCCACCACCATTTTGACCACGGTCTCTTTTCAAACCATGATTGAGATAGCCCAGGACCCTGAACCCAGGAGCCTTGAGAATAACAGTGCCCCTAAAGTACCAAACTTGCTTCTGGCTCAGGCCTCACAGACATTATTGAAGGGAGAAATCATTGTGGAGAAGGGATCCACTTTCTTCATCACCTCCAGCAGGAACTGCTAACCAACTGTCACCAATGGGCGTAGAGGCACTAAAGTCATGGGAGCAGTAACACCCCCCAGGACTGGTCCTGCTTCCAGCCCAGTCCTCACAACCATCATCCAGGGAAGCAGTTAATATAGAGAAGGTGCCAGGCATCCCCACCAACTGCCAACCAACTACCATTCACAGCACCCCCAAGTCATCCTAGCTGAAGCAACAGCGTACCCTGAGACAGAGAAATAGGAGGCAGCCTGTACGAGGCAAGTCAAACCACCAGGACCACCTTGACCAGAGTCTCTCTCAGACCCTGATGGAGACAACACAGGGCCCTGAACCCGAGAGTCTTTGGAACAGTAGTGCTTCCAATCCAGAGTCAAATGGTTCAACATCAGAAACTAATATGACCATGGAAGTGACAGCAAAGAAGAGGCATTGCCATTTTTTTTGCTGCTGCATCCTAAGGACTATGGGATTTTTCCATCTGACTTGCAGCTCACTTTCCATGTGTGTTGTCTCTCCCATCAGAATGTGAGCTCCTTGAGAGCAGAGATTGTCTTACTTTTTTGTTTCCCTGGCACTAAATACAGTGCTTTGCACATAGCAAATAATTAACAAATGCTTTATTCATTAATTTCTAAACAAATTCAATAGATATAGTATATACACACAAAACAAATTATTATATCATCTTGAACTACTCATCAACCTATGCACCTATATGCAAGAAGTATTCTTATCCACAAATATAAATTTTTTAAAAAGCAAACAATTTCTATCACTCCAAAAAGTCCCTAACCAGCAAGAAGACAGTCATTAAGTAGATGGACTCTAAAAATCAAAATTAAAAAATAAGAGCTTTGTGAAAGCAGGACTATTTCTGGGTCATGAAAATAATCTATAGTATTACTTCACTCGTGGATTATTGTGATCACCTCTTTAATGGTCTTTTTGCATCTAATCTCTCCCCTCTAAGATCTGTTTTACACACTAGTTTTAGATGAATCTTCTTCAAACACATTTCCATGCTACCTTCTTAAGTCTTGCTTTGTCCTGCCTCCTGTTTCCAACCTACTGCCTGCTCAGACCATTGATTTCTGTGTTTACCCTGACCAGTGTGCCTACCTGCTTTTGTCCCCTAATAACTGCTTGATTCTCCCATCTGTGTTTGACTTCTCTTGTCCTGTCTCCTTAATCTGTAGCTGAAGCTGAAAGGATGCCATGACAGAATTAGTGTTTAGCCTATTGTGTGTGTGTGTATGTACTTGGGCCTGTGTTCCTGTGCATGCAAATGTAGACTTGTGCAGCTATCTTGCCTCTAGAACTAGACTTGTAAACCACTTGAAAGCATCCTCTACACTCCACCACTGTATCCTCCAAAGGTGCTACTCATCGCCTGCCAGGCACCCAAATACTTGAAATTTGTTCTTATAGAACTGGCCCTTTTTAAATGTTACCTTTCACAACAGCAGCCTATTCACATAAATACGTTTGTAGTTGAAGCTAAAAATTAGAGCTGAAACCTCAAAGTTAAAGGTTTTTTATTGAAGCGGCATTGGGAAGTCCACTGATTACCAAAGTTTTCAGTTTTTCCTGCATCAAAGACCTCTGGTATATCTCTGGTCAACATATTTCTAACTACCACTAGGTGGTGTTTTTGTTCAAGCGAATTCCAAACTAAAGTCACCCTTCGGTCTGAGTTACTTCAGAAAGGGAAAGGTAATACAAGGCAGGAAAACTACTAAATGTATTTTCCCACTCAACATTCTCTTTCCTATTAATCTCAATTTGCAAAACTGGCAATGAGCTAAATGAAAGCTTCGTTTTACTCAAGAGTTAGCAGTTATCTGTGGTTCTTTTTGTATTGAAACGATGGGAAAGGCATATCACTCCTCTCTGAAGAATTTAGGATTAGAAGAAAAGGGGGAGAAAGTAAGTCTGGAGTGAGGAGGAGATATAGTATCTTGCCCATTCTCACCTCAGAGGGCATATAGTCCAATCTGCAACTCAATAAGAATTCTCTCTATAACAACACAATAATGACATTTGTATAGAGCAGACATTTGTATAAGTTTCCAAAGTGTTTTACATGTATTATCTTATTTCAGCCCCACAAAAACCCTGTGAAAAAGGTACCTATTAATTCCCTGACAATGGGGAAACTGAGGCTCAGAGAGGTGGTGACTTACCTGTGGCCATGCAGCTAAATGGAAGCCAGTGTATCTGAACACTTGTATGAGTACTCTATCCACCGCACCATGCCAGGCTTTTGGGAAGCTCTGAAGGACAGTGTGGGAGAGAAGAGGTATTAGACCAAACTGAAGGTCTACAGAGCCATTGTGCTGACTTCATTGTTGCATATCTGTGAAACCTGGACAGTATACCAGTGCCATGCCAGGAAACTGAATCGCTTCCATTTGAATTGTCTTAGGAAGAGTCTGAAGACCACCTGGCAGGATAAGATACCAGACACTGAGGGACTTTTTCAAACTAAACTGCCAACATTCAAACTCTGCTGCAGAGAGTGCAACTCCAATGGGCTGGCCACGATGTTTTAATGCAAAATGTTCACTTGCCAAAAAAGACTTTTATGGAGAACTCACACAAGGCAAGCATTCACATGGAGTCAGAATACAAGGACACTCTCAAGGTCCCTCTTTAGAACTTTGGAATGGATTGTATGACGTGGGAGACACTGGTACAGGACCGCTCATCACGGCGTGCCCAGATCAGAAAAGGTGCTGTGCTCTATGAGCAAAGCAGAACTGAAATAGCTCAAAAGAAATGTGAGAGGCGCAAATTCAGAGAATCCACCCCAGATGTTCACGTGGACTATCTGTGCCTGACCTGTGGTAGAAGATTTCGAGCTCGTATTAGTCTAAGCAGCCACAGCCCAATACACTGAAACTTGACTCTGGCATAGTGATGTCATTTTGGTCCTCTTCAAGAACCAAGGACAACAATTAAACCAAAGCCAGGCTCTAATTGAAGACTGCTAGTAAAGGAGAGTCCTATACCTCCCGTGGCAACCCATTTCATTTTGAGCTATTAGCATTTTTTTTTTCAGATCAAGCCTAAATTCACCTTCCTGCAACTTCCACCCAGTAATCCCAGTCTCACCTCAGAGGCCAAGCAGAAATCTAATCTCTCTTCCATGTAACCATAATCTTCAAATACTTGACTATTTCTATCACGTTTCCTCTTTTCCTCCCCACATGCCCCAAGGTGTCTCTTCTCCAACCTCGTTGTTTAGTCATTTTCAGTTGTGTCTGACCCTTTGTGACTCCATTTTTCGGGGTTTTCTTGGCAAAAATACGGGAGTGTTTTACATTTCCTTCTCTGACTCATTTTATAGTTGAGGAAGCAGGCAAACAGGGTTTAGTGACTTGGCTAGGGTCACACAGCCAGTAAATGTTTGAGGCCAGATTTTAACTCAGGAAGATGAGTCTTCCCAACTCCAGGCCCAATGCTCTATCCACTCACCACTTGACCCCTTCTCCAATCTTATACAACCCCGATTGCTTCAGCTGATCCTCCTAAGGCACGACCTCAAGGGGGTACTTCAGTGTTCTGCCCTGCCATATATACTTATACTTATTCACTCATAAATGCTCCAATGAGAATGTTTTCCTATTCAAAGTCAATGAATACTTATTTTATTAAATATTCTACAAAGATTATGAAAATGTCCACAGTGCTGAGGTCATACTATTCTTTGACCCTCAGCTGCTTCAAACTGAAGAAAACTTTTTGAAAGAATATGGTACAATTTCAACCCTAAAGAGCATAGCAAAAAGGTTGCATCTCATATTCAGAATTAGCAAGCTATAATACTTTGAGTACAAAGATCTCAGAGTATTTTATTTATAATCAGGCCTGATTTTAAGAATGGTTCTAAGGAACCTCTTTCCAGAAATAAAAACAGTCGGCAGAGGGAGGTGATTTTTCTTCCCCATGGGCCTTCATGTTTCATGGTCGTCTGGCCCTATGCCTTCCTCCTCCCTCATTCAGCCTGGGTGACCACTGGTTTGGTCCCATCACCGTGAAGCCCTCCTTCCATAGTTTAATTTTCTTCATCATTGCAGCTGCAAGATTGCATATGGCTAGGGCGGACTGCCCACATTGTTCTGCTGGGCCTAGAGATCCAAACCATGTAGGCGCTGAGCCTGAGCTGGCCTTCTCAGAAACAGCCTCCACATATCTGTTCCCTGATCCCACTCGAACTGAATTTGTTCCATGTGCTGAGGCAGTTAATGGCCCTGCAGGGGGAAAAAAGCTTCAACTAACACTACAGCAAATAATTCACAGACAAGTCACACAGATACTGCTCCATTAGAATAGGATTGATTTTTCTGTGTATGTCTTAAGAGTAGAATCTCTGATCTTGGTCAGCTACATTGTTAGGAAGAGATTTCTTCCAGTTAAGTAAACATCTAAGTCCTTAAAGCTATGCTTACTGGTTGATAGAAATCAGTTAGCTGATTTTGACATTAGTCAGTTCCAGCTATAATGTTCAAGCTGAAAGGATGCTTAGAGATCACCTAAGATGCTGTGCATGCACAAACTTTTAGCCTTGAACAGGAATACAGATTAACCAGTTTTACTCTTCCCTTCATGTAGGGATCTCAGATTCATCTGTTTTTAAAAAATATCAGTCTTCTTTTTTTTTTTGAGGCACAAACAACAAACCAGCATTTTATTGTTGTCAATAAAAATTTCTAGAGCACAGATCCCATGGTTATGTATCCTAATGTTTCTTCAAATTCATTTTTAATGTGCCAAAACTTTAACATAAAATTTGATTTTAATAATGGTAGATTACATTAAAAGGTGCCATATTATAGTCAATTACATTAAAAAAGTACTGAGCCTGAAGTCAGAAAGACTCATCTTCCTGAGTTCAAATCTGGCCTCAAGACACTTACTAGCTGTGTGACCCTGGGTAAGTCACTTAACCCTGTTTGTTCCTCATCTACAAAATGAGCTGGAGAAGGAAATGGCAAGCCACTTCAGTATCTTTGCCAAGAAAACCCCAAATGGGGTTGAGTGTGAAGAATCGGACATGACTGAAATGACTGAATAACGTAGCATATCCATTTGTGCGTTCCTAGTAGGTGTCTACATTCAGATTTCCTGTATGGCCTTGAGAAAGTCCCTCCCTCATTTTTAAAATAAAGGTTTCAGATTAGGTGATCTCTAAGAGTCCTTCCAGCTCAAATGTTATGGCTGGAACAAAACAACAACAAGATTACATTAAAAATTTTTTTTTGGTAGCTTTTTTTTTTACATCAACTTCGTTTCCCAATCTAGCCTTCCATACTCCCCGCCGCCTCAACACACACACACACACACACACACACACACACACACACACATTAAAACAGCTGTCCTTTTTAACAAAGACTAGTAAAGAAAAGAGGGCTAGGAAGCAGTTCAGCAATACTAACAGTTCGGTCAAGTCTGGGAGTCTATTCTGTCTTCTACCTCCGGAGTTTCCCATCTTTGCAAAGAAGGGAGAGAGGTCCATTCTTCTCTCTCTTCTTCAGTGCCAAGCTTGGTCACTACACAGCATTCAGTGCTGATTTCTGTCGTTGTTGTTCTTTGTGTTTACATGGTTGTAGACCCAGGGGTGTGCTGCAGCCAGCTCACACCAAGCTGGAGCACTGATCATGAAATATTCAGCGTGAGCCTTTATACCTCAGAAATTTGCAAATGCTACAAACCAGGACGTGATTTATTGTTTTGCTGATATCTAGACTTAAGTGATGGAGAAAATATAATGCAGGTTAAATTTTAAACTGTGTCTGGCATACTAGGTTTCTTTTTTCTCTTTAGGGAGCTGATTGTTAAAAATTTACCAGAACACTTATGGCTGTAGGTATAATATATTTTGTTTTCTTGGTTCTGCATACTTTACTTTTAATCAGTTTATATAAATCTTCCCAGGCCTCCCTGAATTTTTGGTTCCATTGTTTCTTACAAGGAAGTAAAATTCCATCACATCCATGTAACCCATCTTGTTCAGCCATTTCTTAATCAATGGGCATCTAATTTGTTTCTAATTCATTACTACTACAAAAAAAAAGTGTTGCTATAAATAATTTAAGATATAATGGCCCTTTTGACCTCCTTTGAATAGAGCAGCTTACACTTACATATATACTTTTTTAAATTATTTTTTGGTGAGGTAATTGGGGTTAAGTGATTTTCCGGGAGTCACACAGCTAGTGAGTGTTATGTGTCTGAGGCCAGATTTGAACTCAGGTCTTCCTGACTCCAGGGCCGGTGTTCTATCCACTACCCTACCTAGCTGCCCCTACGTTTTCATATTTCTACAGCGTCTTAAGGTTGAGAAAATGCTTTCCTCCCAATAACTACAGGGTAGGTAGAACAAATATTATTATTTCTATTTTGAATATGAAATATCAGAGTAAGTATCAACGTAATTTACTGAAGATCACGCAGTTATTAGTTGTGGGAAGCAGGATTTGTTTCTAGGTCTCTTCTTGTTCCAAGTCCAGAGCTCTTTTCACTACCAAAAAAAAAAAAGCTGATGTTTTCAAATCTGTTTTATAATAAGAAACTATTTAATAAAAACTCTTAAAAATTGCTTTTTGATAGATTATGCACTGGAGCACTCCTAGTTAACAGAGTGACCATTTGCCATTTCAATATATAAATATATAAGCAACAAAGTAAAATTGTCTTTTTGCCCTTTGGAGAAAAGATGCTGATTATCTTTACTATGTGGCTAAAATTTTTTGTGTAAATCAAATTCATCCATACAGATTCTTATTTCCCTTTTTCTCATTTTATAAAATGGCAAATGTATTAACCTAAAAAAATGGCTCCAAGCTGCAATTAAAATCATACTTAATGATATGGATTTTAAATGCACATATTTAAAGAAAACTAATAATTTTAACAGTCACATTTAGAACAAATCATGAAAAGTGCCTAGAGTTATTTTTTATATTTTGCAGATAAAAGTTGACTGTTCAAGTCAACAAAAACAACTGGGCCAAAAAGTTACCTAAAACCATCCCCAGTATTCTGCAACAGAAACCATTCAACTCTGGATGCTCAGACTCTGCATCTTAGCACTTTGTGGAAGCTTCTAGCTCTATAGAAATGATGAACATGTTGATCTGGAATGAAGCATGGTAGAAAAGAATGAATACTGCAGAAAACTCAAAATGTATTAATAAACACATTTACTAGAATACATGGTTGTGAGGGGGCACAGGTGGCACAGTGGATAGAGCACTGGGCTTGGAATCAGGAAGACTCCTCATCCTGAGTTCAAATCTGCCCTTACATACTTACTATCTGTGTGACCCTGGACAAGTCACTTAATCCTGTTTGCCTCAGTTTTCTCACCTGTAAAATGAGCTGAAGAAGAAATGGCAAACCACTCCGATATCTTTGCCAAGAAAACCCCAAAGGGGGTCATGAATTTAGATGCAAATGAAAATCGCCTGAACCATAACACAGTTGTGAGAACACCTGAAAACTCAGGCTGATTTAATCATTCATTTGGGCTATAAATTGTCACCCACACCCATATACCTCCTCTATCATTTTGCTCTAGATTAGCATCCTGGACCCTGGTTGCCTCCATCAACCTGAGTTTTGAGCATATATGTGACGTAGCTGCAACAAACAGGCTTCTGTACGAGAGACTTCAAGTAAAGATATAAATGTTCGTACATTTTAAAAGTACACTGTACTGTGACATTCTTGCTTATTACATTCCTGAACTTTGTAAAAGGCCTCACTATACAAGAAGCCCATCTTGTAAATCTATATTTCAGGAGAAGAAAGGAGAACCTGTAAAGTTTATATAGGCAGGCTATATACATATGCTATGTGTGATAGATAACGTGCAAGGCTGACCTCCAGGTTGGCTCGGCCAGCCTCTCTTTCACCCTATTAACCAATTATGAGACTCAAAGGTTCTGAAATGTAGATCTTGAAATGGTGGATGAAGAAAACATCTCCAAGCAAAGCCCCCTCAAGTGTAAAATCAGAGACTGTGCCAGCCCTGGCACTGTGACTCTCCTATGACTTAGTGCTACACATTGGTGTACAAGTAAAGGGACTTAGGGTCGGCTATGGAATGGGTAACTCTGCATTGTTGTTGCAGTTCAGTAGTGGCTGACTCCATGTGAAATTGTCCGTGGAGGTTTTCTTAGCAAAGATACTTAGAGTGGTTTGCCATTTCCTTCTCCAGTGTACCCCCATTTTACAGAGGAGGAACTGAGGCAAATCAAGGTTAAGTGACTTGCCTAGGTCACACAGCTAGTAGGTATCTTGGGCCACATTTGAACTCAGATCTTCCTGACTACAAGTCAGGTGCTCTATCCTCTGCACCACCTAACTGCCTCAAACTTTGCACAGATATCACCAAAAAAAAAAATGTGGAACCAAGGACATATAATTTTGTGTTATTTCAATGCTGAAGAGAGCAGTTTTTTTCACAATACTGCCAGCCTTAGAAGTGAGAAGGACTGATAGGCAGCCTACTTTTTCCCAACTGGGGACAGACTTTGCCACCCAGGTACTTCACCCTGGACTTGCCAGCCCCAAACAGAAACTAACTTCAAAAATGAGGGCAGTACCAGTTATTTTAAACATTTGGCAGCACTGCTTTACCCACCAGGCCAGACAGTCAAGGCGAGTACTAGGAATATGTAAGAAAAGGTTCTATTCTCTCCCAAGCCCATGGCTTGAGTTTGGAAGACTTTCCTCTTGGGCAGAAGAAAGGTATAGAAGGGAGAGCATTATAGAATAATAGGATTTAGAGGTGAAATGGCCCTTACAGATTATCTAGGCCAAGTCTCTTATTTTACAGATGATGAAATTGAGTGCTGGAGAGATTTAATGATTTACTCAAGGCAACACACGTGGTAAGCAGCAGAGCCAGAACTGGAATCCAGGCTCCCTGGCACCATATTCTGAGCTCTTGTGACTGTACTCTGCTTACAGGGGGCACCAGGTCAATAGAGAGGATGAAGGCCTTATGTCGGGGGATGATGTTGTAGAAAGGAGTGCTGTCATGAGACCTTTAGACGCGCAGAATTTAGAGGTTAGTAAGTGGCTTCTGTATGGCTTAAACACCCATAGCTTTGCCAAATCAAAACTATTTGCTAGAAGCACAGCTTACCTAACAGCAATACTATGCTGATTTGTGTACATGTTATTGCTTCCCCAAGAGATTGTGAGTTCCTGGAAGGCAGGGATGGGTTAATTTTTATCTTTTTATCCTCCAGGCCTAGCACTAAGTGGTGCTTCATAACTGTTGCACTGAACTGAACCTAGGGCAGGTAGGATTGGGCCAGCTGACTTTGAAAAGAAGAGCTAAGGGAAACAAACTCAGACAAAAACATAGAGAGGTTGAATTCCTAGAAAATGCATGAAGAACTAGGATGAACCAAAAAAGACCAATGCAGGCATTGTGACTTTTCCCTTTGGTTTCCTGTAACTCCTTTTACCATCTCCCCATCACTAGTGTTTATTAATTTAAAAAAAAAAACTTTTTAAAAAAAACACTTAGGGAAAGGCTGTGAACCATTTGCTTGTAAAAGGAAGAAAAAAGCTTGTAAACTCTCTTACAGGTCAGTCTGGATGCTGAAGGAACCTTAAGTCAAAGCAATCAAGAGGGTGACAGCTTGAAGCCAGCCCTTAGCAAAGTGTCTGATCCACAGTATCGCGTTGTGACCTCATGTAAGTCACTGAATCTCTCTAGGCCTCAATTTCATCATCTGTAAAATGAGACAGTTGGCCTAGATAACCTGTAAGGGCCATTTCAGTGGGACCCTAGGCAAGTGACTTAACCTTTTTCTGCCTCAGTTTCCTCATATGTAAAATGAGTTGGAAAAGAAAATGACAAACTCCTCCACCATCTTTGCCAAGAAAACCCCAAGTGGAGTCACAAAGAGAGGGACACAAATGAGAATGACACAACAACAACAACAAAGGTGATTAATACATGCTTTTTGACTTGACTTGAACCAAGTTCTAGGGTTTACTGGTAGAAGCAGAGCTTGATCGTGAGGGGGATAGGAATAATGGGTCTCTGGCACCTCAAAAGGATATGGTACATGTTGAATCCAGTGTGTCTTCTCTTTTACCAATAGGTTGGTCATATTTTTCTCATTAAAAAAGCATTTTAAAAAACCTCATTGGAAATAAAGTAGCAGTCATAGTTTAGTATGAAAAACTATTTCAGTTCAACAAATATAATGGCTTATATTTATATGGTGCTCTGAGGTTTGCAAAACTTTCTTTAAAATGACCTTCTGCGGTAGGTACTGCAAGGATCATTACCTCCATTTTGCTAAACGGAGTAATGAATACAGTGTAAGATACGGAGTCAGGAAGACCGGAATTCAAATCTAGCCTCAGACACTTACTAGCTGTGTGATTCTGGACAACTTGTTTGACCTCACTCAGACTCAGTTTCTTCATCTGTAAAGAGGAAATTACAATATCACCTACCTCACAGGACTGTTATGAGAATCAAATAAGATTAAATATATGTATATAGTATAAAGACATATTATATATGTGCATATTGTATTATATGTGTCTACATTATATATTTAATATAGACCTATATAATATATAGACATATGTATATGCATATAGGCAATATACAATACATATTACATATGTATGTGCATATAATACATATATAATATATGGTACGTTGCACACCTTAAAGTGCTATGTAAAAGTGCTACATAACTATGTAACATATCATTACAAAATATATCTCTATATAATTATGTGTATCATAATTATATATAATTGCTAATTATATATAATTATAAAATAATTATTTTACAAATAAGGAAAGTGAGGATCAGAAAGGATAAACTTGCTCAACCAGTGTCAGCTGAGTCTTAGATCAAGGTCTTTCTTGATGTCAAAACCAAAGTTCTCTCCACTAAATCATACTACCAATCTGCTAGAGAAGAGCCCAACAGATGCAAGGTACTGGCCTCCACGCTGAAAATTAGTTGATACGATAACTGCTCAAGAATTTCTGACCTTGGCAAAAAAGGATGCATTTGCCTGACTTCAGTGATAGCATCACAAAAAAGTGACATAGAAAACTCTGGGCTTGTGGTGCTCTTTTAAATTTTGTTTACAGGTAGTTATAAGTAAAAATGGTCATGGACTAAACTCCTAAAATAATTTTATTGAGCCTTTCATTACAAGAAATGTAAGTGCAGGGAAATCTTATTTTGCATTTAAGTACTATACTTGAATTTTCCACGGGTAGTATTACTTGCAGGCAGCTATATGTCCCTATAAATGAGAACAGTAACAATTTATGGTGGGTAGGTAGTAAAAGTTGATTTTATTTTAGTGTCTGTGCAGGTAGGGGAGAGCAAGAGAGGGCAGACTAGTTAAAACATTCTGGGTTGGTCATTTCTTTCTTCTTACTTGCAAATCTGCCAGATTGCCTCTTCAGTACTCACTAAATCAGATTTCCATTGCCCAAGGGCATCACAAATTCCACTATTCCCCCAGGAGGTCAAAGACAGAAAGGTTCATATATATAAAAATATTTGTAGTGGCCCTTTTTGTGGTAGCAAAAAAAAAAAAAACAACAAAAAACTGGAAAAGAAATGGCTATTCATCAGATAGAGAAAGCCTCAAAAAGCTATGGTACATGTATGTAATGGAGTATTACTGTGTTCTAAGAAAAGCTGAAGATGAAGAATTTATAGAAACATGGGAAGATTTGTAGTAACCAGCGCAAGGCAAAGAAATTACAATTTGGACAACAATAAATATGACTACAATATTTAAATGAAAACATTCAAATACCACCAAAATCTGATTAATTGCAATAACCATTTTTGGTTCCATATAATAAATGATGAAGAAACGCTTTCCCCTTCATAGCAGAGATTGGTGGACCAAAAGTCTGGAATATAGCATCAGACACTGACGATAAGGCCATTTGGTATATTGGTTTTGCTTACCTGTTCTTCTTTGTTACAAGAGAGGGTTTGATGCTGGGAAGATATTAAGAAATGGATATAAACAGGCATCTATAAAACAAAAACAAATTCACAGTGAATCACAGAATTGAGCCAAAAAAGGATTAGTCCTTTAAAAAAATTTTTTTTGAGTTTTGGTTTCCCTATCTCACCCAGGTCTGAAGTGCATGGGTCTTTGACTTGTCTTGTTTCTGACTTGGGCTGGTTTGACACTCCTTAGGTCACCTGGTGGGCTCAGGTCTCTGTGCAGATCAGCTGTAGCCCTACATAAGTGCAAGACTTCCAAGATCAAGTGATGGATCGGTCTTAGCCTTCTTTGATGACAGGGCTTACAGGCATGTGCCCCCACAACCAGCATGGTTGTTTTCATGAATTCATTTTATTACTTATCATGAAGAATCCAAAATCTCTATCTCTAATCCTATCTTTTCATTGAAACTCCAGGATCATAATTCCAAATACTTACTAGAGATTTTCACTCTCTTGGCTGTTTCTATCTCACTTCGACTTTAGAGATAAAATGAATCACTAACTACCTCTGCACCAAATGCCCTTCAACTTTCTTCATATCCATGATGTTGATTTTCTTATTAAGCCTTAATCACTGAATAGGTGCTGCCTCAAGTCAAACTGAGTCCTGTCAAAGACCTTAGGTTGAAAAGGCCAAGGTTCCCCGCTGCATCCTGGGCCATCGCCAGTTGTCTGATCCATATCTGGCCACTGGACCCAAATGGCTCCGGATGAGACAGTGAGGGTGGTGACTCTGTACAGCCCTCCCTCACTTAAATCCAACTTTCCTGCATGTCATGGCATCACCTCCCTGATGTCATGGTCCTCTTCGAGAACGAAGGACAAACAACAATATCCATGACACTACTATTCTCCTTATCAACCAGGCGGGAGACCCATGTGACACAACCGTCTCATTCATGCTTCCTATCCGATCAATTCTCAAGTTTATTGATGTTTCCCACGAAATCCATCTTGTATTCATCTCTGCTCTCAATGTTACCCCTTAGCCAAAGGTTTCATTATCTCACACTTGGCATAGGCAGCTGGGTGGCACAGAGTGCTGGGCCTGAAGTTAAAAAGACCTGAGTTCAAATTCAGCCTTAGAAACTGACTATATGACCCCGGGCAAGTCACTTAACCTCTGTCTGCCTCAGTTTCCTCATCTGTAAAACCAGGATAATGATAGCACCTCCCTCCCAGGATCAAATAAGATAAGAATTGTAAAGTGTTTAGCACAGGACCTGATACATACTAAGTGCTATATACATGTTAGCTATTATTATTATTAATGTAATGGATTTCCACTGGGCCACAAAGAATCACAGAACTTTAATTAGAGGAAACATTTCAGGCCACCAAATCCAAACCTGTAATGGAAAAGGTACTGTGATTGTAGATTTCCATACTCTACCCCATTATTAATACCACTGCCAATCAAATCTTCCTCAAACACCACTTTCCATCATTTCATCCCTCTGCTCAAAAATCCCATTTTTTCTATGTATCTACACTGACTTTTGTGGCTCCTGTTGGGAAGGTCATGAGAACAAGCCATTGCCACATGTGTCTTTCCTCATCAGATTCCCTTTTGTCTATTCAAATCCTTCCCATCCCTGAGGGGTCTGATTATGTCCTATTTACTCCATGAAGCCTTCTCTAATAGCCTTTGTAAATCTTTGTAAATCTCTTGCTTTTCTGAATTTAGTGCTTAGTACTGTGCCTGGCACATGGTAGGTGCTTAATAAACATTTATTGGTTGATTGATTGAACTTGTAACATTTACATAGTACATTATTCTAAGCTGTACTATAGAATTGTAAGCTCCATTATGTTCTATCGTTATTTCATGTATATTAGCGCAGTCTCCCCAAGTGAATTATATATTCTTTCAGTGCCCTTCTGGCAGGGAGGAGGGTTGACAATAAAATATATGTGTATATATATATATATATATATATATATATATATATAATATACACATATTATCTGAGGATTTAAATTATTTACACAATTATTAGACAGTTTCAATAGTTATGCCTAATTGTTTTTCATTCAAGATTTAAAATTATCGATACATTTCTACTTTTAAAATAGCTCACTACTGATGAGAAGATGCTTACTCAAAGCTTATGCTGATCACTGAAGCAATTATTTATAACGATCATCCTGGAAGTATTCCTCTGAAGGTGAGAAACAGATTTTCATATTTTAAGAGCTACCTTGTCATAAGTAGAGTATACTCTAGTCTGCAGGAAAGTTAATTACATCCAATTATAGTCTAATTGTTGTCTAGCAATGACATGAGAAGACTAGAATAGCTTACAACATCCTTAAAATAGAAATTATTGCTTTTACTGCAAATTCTGATGAAGGATGGTGTCCCATGAATCTGGATGTAACACTAATTCAGACACTATGATAAATATCAATGCTGCACAGGATGAGCTAATAGCAATTTATATAAAAAGAATGCCAGGTATTGAAATAAATTCAAAATAATTATACCTAGGTTCTACAAGAGAAAAGAACATTTAAATCCAACTAGTGGCTATTTCCTCCATGAAGCATTCCTTGATTACCAAAGCTCAAAGAAATCTCTTCCCTTCCTTGGAATTTTCGTAACATTTTGTTAATTTGTACTAAAGACATTGGAGTATATATCTTCTCTCCCCTACTATATCGTTAAGTTCTTTGAAATAGGGACTGTGTCCTATTTATCTTTGTATCCTTCCTGATGCCTAGACCATAATGGGCACCTAATAAATGCCTGTGGAATTGATTTGAAGATATCTAATTGGCCATTTAACCTCATAGAACTCCCAGAGACCAGCTCCACCTTTCAAACAACCTACTCCCTGATGCCACCTTAGCAACACACAGAGACAGTCATACTCTTGAGTATCACTCACAATTGTTCCATGTTCCATCTTTCCCTATGTCTCAAGGTGTATACACCCCCTGCCCCCAACCTCATTCTTTATTGTCACTTTGACTTCCATTCCCTCCATTCATTAGTTCTTTCCCAGGCCATTACCCCTGCACTGATTACGCTCTCCTTTCTTCCCTATTTTGAACCCTGGGTGGATCAGGATAAGTTTTGAGTGAACATCTTCTCTAAATTATCCTCTAATCTGGAATCCTTTGCCCACTTGTCCTACTAGTGGTTATGTCTTGCCAAACCCCAATTCTGGATTACTTTCATTATCTATCTCTTTTGTTCAATAGAGCTAGAAAAGATCACAAAATTGTGATTAGAAGATCCACTAAAATTTTATGCTTTCTAATCTCTATTGGGTCCTCACTGCACCAAGGTAACCCTTCTCTCCTTCCCAATTGATTCTCTATCCCATTCACCACAAGGGATATTCCATACCTTCTCCCTTCACCTCAAACCTCCCATCCTAACCACTCCCACCATCCTCTCATCTGAGGACATAACTTCATATATATTCACTGAAGTCTCCTCTTTTATTTCTGCCTCAAATCAAGAAGTGACTCCCCTGCTGCCTCAGATCAATCCCTCTACATGACCCCATGATGCCATCCTCCTTCCTTCTCCAGCAAATTGTCCTCACCATCATTCCCTCCCTCTTAAATTTTAATCTCTCCCTATCTGCTGGTTCCTTTCCTGCTGCCTGCTTCCTGCTTCCCAGTTCTGAATACTGGAACTACTTCGTGCAATATTGACACAAAGATATTATAATTCTACTTTGAAATATCCCTTTGCTTTCTGGATAAAAAAATGCCAACTGATGCATCTTGGTCCTTTGACATATTCTTAAATTCTAGTCCTTCTAGGGTTAAAAAATCCTAACTTAACCTTACCATCCACATTAGGGACAGTCCTGTATCTCTTCTTTCTCTGTTACATTTGAGAAAGCCATCTATATTAGATGCCTCCACTTCCCCCTCCCCCATTCTCTTCTAAACCCTCTGAAATAGGATTTCAAACCTTGTCATTTAACTAGAACTTCTGCAGTTTCTTAATTGCCAGATTTAATGGTCTTTTCTCACTGATCTCTCTGCAGTCTTTGACACTGCTGATTGCTTTTTCCTCCTGGATACTCTCTGTTCTAGCTTCCTCCTGATTCTCCTCTTACTCAGGTATCCATTCCTTCTTAGTCTCCTTTGCCAGATTCCATTTTATGTCCACTAACTCCAGGTGTCCCAAAAGACTCTGTGTTTTGGGATGTCTTCCCTTTTCCCCTTAATACTATATCTCACTTGGTGATTTCATTAGCCCTCATGGATTCAATTATTAGCGCTATTTAGATGATTCCCAGATCTTTATATCTAGCCCTGCTGTCTTTTCTGAGCTCCTGTCCCCACGTCACTAACTGCCTTTAGGAAATCTTGACCTACATGTCCCATAGACATCTCAAATTTAACATAATAATACCCAGCATTTATATTGTGTTTTTAGGGGTACTTAGGTAGTGAGGTGGATAGAGTGCCAGCCCTGGAGCCAGGAAGACCTGAGTTCAAATCCAGCCTCAGACACTAGCTGTGTGACCCTGGGCAAGTCACTTAACCTTGTTTGCCTCTATTTCCTTGTCTGTCAAATGAGCTGGAGAAGAAAATGGCAAACCAGTCCAGTATCTTCGCCAAGAAAACCCCAAATGGGGTCATGAAGAATCAGAAATGACTGAACAACAATTTATTATGAACAGTAACATCATTCTCCCTGGCAGCCATGACTGCACCCTTGGTGACTCTCCTTATTGCTGTTTCTATCTTTACAACACTCTATATATATCCCCTTTCCTTCCCGCTCAATAGCTACCACATTAGCTGAGGCCCTCCTCACCTTTCCCTGGGATTACTTTAATAAGTTCCTAATTGATCTCCCTGTCTGAAGTCTCTTTCCTGATCAAATATAAAGTTTGACATTTAAAACTCTTGTGATCTGGCTCCTTCATACTGTTCTGACCCTTTCACCTCCACACACATGCTCTTTGATCTATCCATCTATGGTGTTCCATTTGGTGTGTCCCAAACATGGCATTCCACCTCCTGTCTTGGTCCCTCAGCACTGCCTATACCTCCCCAACCCTTTGAAAGCTCTCCTTCCTTACCTTTGCCTCAGTTTCCCTGACTTCCTTCAAGGCTCAGCTTAAAATCCACCTTTTTCAAGAGTTCCCCCAGTGGCTGGTGTCTTCCATCTCCAATACAATTCAATAAACATTTATTAATCCCCTACTATGTGCCAGGCATTGTGCTAAATGCTAGGGATACAATTAATACAAAGACAGTTCCTGCCCTCAAGGAGCTTACAATCTAATGGGGGGAGGACACAAAAGGAGGCAGGAAAGTGGGATGGGGGGGTGACAAAAGAGGTGCCTGGGCATATTGTTCTGTGGAATTGAAAAAACCGGGCAGGATTGCAAACGCAGAGTGGAGTGAGTCCAAATGTCCAGTTTCTGCCCCCTAATAAAGGAAGGCATTAGGAAGAGTTTGGTACTCCCCCCTCTACTCTTAGAATCAGAGGGGAGAGGAGGCTGAGGTCCACTCCAGGCCTGAGTTAGCCCCATGGTGATAAGATGAGAGGTGATGAACTTAACCTGGGAGGGGAATTTTGTTTCATGGAAACCAAGGCAGAGAAGCAGATGGAAGGTGAAATTACTTACCATCTATTCTGTAAATATCTTGTATGTACTTTTAATCTTTATGAAATTAAAACAGCAGTTAGGTGTCACAGTGGCTGGGCTGGAGTCAGGAAGACCTGTGTTCAAATTTAGCCCTAGATGCTCACTAACTGTGTGATCCTGGTTGAGTCATGACCTTAGTCTCCCTCAGTCCCCCATCTGCAAAATGGGGATAATATTAGCACCTACCTCCCAGGATTGTTATGAGGATAAATTGAGATAAATTGGGTAAAGCCCAAACCTCAAAGTGCTATATAAATGCAAGGTGTTGTTATTATTTACATGTCATCTTTCCCTTTAAAATGTAAGCTCCTTTGTTGCTGTCCAGTTGTCCCACTTTGTCTAACTATTCAGGAACTCGTGGACCATAGCTAAGGAGGTTTTCTTGGCAAAGATATTAGAGTGGTTTCCCATTTTTTTCCTCCCGTGGATTAAGGCATACAGTGACTTGACCAGGGTCATATAGCTAGTAAATGCCTGAGGCTGGATTTGAACTTGGGTCTTCCTGACTCCAGGCCTGGCTCTCTATGCACTGAGCCACCCAGCTGCCTTTAAGTTCTTTAAGACGATTTTTCACTCTCTTTTTATGTTCAGTGCTTAGCACAGTGGCTGACATGTAATAAATAAGATTATTCACTAATTTTAAAATCTTCACTACTGCCCCTCCCATCCCACTCCCCCATCAACTAACCAATAAAATTTTATTTAGCACATGCTACATACCAGGTTCAAGGCATACAAATATAAAAGTAAGCTAACCCTTGCCTCAAGGATCTTACATGCTGTTGGGGGGTGGGGGGAGGGGCAGAATACTTACAGATAAATAGATGATATACTCAAAATAGATGTAATGTGATTTGATATAGGGTACTAACAACTAAGGAGAATTGAAAGACCTCTTGAAAAAGGTGGCCCTTAAGCAGAATCCTGAAAGGAGGTAGGGATTTTAAAGGAGAAGAGATGAGGAGGGAGAATGTCCCAGGTAAAATTTCATTTTTCATTTTCATTTATACCATAGAATAAAGCCAGTACAAAAGGCACGGAGTCTGGAGATGTAGTTAGATGCGTGAGGAACAAGTAGGCCAGCAGGGGTGAACCATATAGCATGTGGAGAAGATAACAATCTGTAGGAGGCCTGGAAAGGTAGGCTGGAGCAACTCTGCAGAGGACTTTAAATACCAAACAAATGTCTGTATCTGAACCTTGAGTTGAGCCACTGAAGTTTCTTGACAGCCATGATAGGGTCAGACCTGGGCTTTAAGAGCACACAATTGATCAGCTGTAGATTAGGGAGGGGAGGAGTCTGAGTGCACTGAGACCAATGGGGCTATTGCAGTAGGTTAGGCAGCCAGGTGGTGCAGTGGCTAGAACTCCAGGCCTGAAGCCAGGAAAACCTGTGTTCAAATTTTACCTCAGGCTCTGGGTAAGTCACTTAAGCCTGTTTCCTTCAGTTTCCTCATCTGTAAAATGAACTGCAGGGCAGCTAGGTGGTGCAGTGGATACAGCACTGGCCCTGGAGTCAGGAGGACCTGAGTTCAAATCCGGCCTCAGACACTTGACACTTACTAGCTGTGTGACCCTGCGCAAGTCACTTAACTCCGATTGCCTCACCAAAAAAAAAAAACAACGAGCTGGAGAAGGAAATGGCAAACCATTTTAGTATCTCTGCTGAGAAAACTCCAAATGGGGTTACGGAGAGTCGGATGTGACTGAAATGACAAAACAGTAGTCAAGAGATGAGGAGCACCTGAATTAGTATAGCTATGGTGTGAATAGAGCATGTTGAGGACATCAAGTCTGTAAAACTTGGCAAACGATGAGGCATGGGGGTTGAGTAAAAATGAAAGACAGAAGATGACTTCTGGATGGTGAATCGGGGTGATGGGAAAATTGGTGGTGCCCCCAAAATAAACAGGAGTATTAGGAGGTGGGGTGGGTTTAGGGTTAGATTTTTTCGTACAGTTTTAAAAAGAGGCGCAACACAAAGTATAGTGTGGTGACAACTAAATTTGAATGAAATGTTGGGGTTTTTTTGGGAGGCCAAACTTTAACATTTCTTCATGGTATAAATGAAAATGAAAAATAAGAAAGTTACCCAGTATTGTCTTCTAGAAAAGTTTTTATTAACTTAAAATTCCTGCTTATTTTTCCACAAACACAAAGTGATGCTTTACATTGATAGGAAAAAGAAAGCCATACAATTGACAAAGGTCATGTTAAAATTTATCTGTCAGATTTCTTCAGCAGGCTGTAACAAACAACTTTTTCTTCATTTACTTAAATTATTTCTTTAGGCTGAAATTGCTTATTTAAAAAGAAATCTGCTAAAAAGATAGTCTTCCTTCTGTATAACCTTTACAGGAAATGGAACCTAATACAAAAAAATGATTCAATATGTCAACCTCCACTTAATTATGACACCATTAGAATATTATTAAAATAAATTAGAAAACTAGGCATCAAAAAGGTCTTCTAATTATTAGAATGTATGAGATAACGTGGAGCAAATTACGTCTTTGACTTAGAAAAAGTCTGAACCCCCAAATCAAAAAGTATTATGAAATTAAGATATATATGTAACTAAGAGAAATTTTGGGGAAGAGAGATGGTTAACAGCACAACAGGGATAATTCAAGGACATGCTAGAAATAGAGTATTTTCTCCCTAGTCAGAAAGCCATTGACATGGTATTTCAAAATGAGTTGAAAGGTTGAAGTCTATTGATCAGATTATTGATGCATCCAATTAGTAGAAAATGGGTCTTTTCCAAGCTTACATTTGCCAATATTCCTATTACCATCAATTCTCAAATCAGAGGTTTGGCTTACCAAAACACACTTTTTGGCTTAATTAATTCCAATGGTTAGTTATGGGGTCTTTCAACGAGGCATGACCAAATATTTACACACAGACCTCAGGTGGTTCTGAACAAGAGATCTAATTTTGTATTTTTGATGTAATGGGAGAAAAATTCACAGATTGGAGTCATTCTTAATTCAATTTATTTCCTGAATTTAGTTTGTGATTCAGCAATTCTATATTTGGTAAGATTATTGCTGGGTTTCATGCACTTTACTACTGTGATGCTTCCGTAAAAAGACTTTATTTTAACATTTTGTGTGATTTTTGCATTGGCTGTAGGCAATTTACTGGCTCTCCAGGTTGTTTCTCCTGTACAGAACGTTGTTTATAGCTCTCATTTGTACATAAATTCTGAGGGTCTGGCATCAGGTACTACAATGAGCATAGGGAAATCCTACTGTAGATAAGTTAGAAGGAAACTATTTTTACATTTAATTGTGAATGTAAAAAAATCTGAGTCTCTAGATTTTTATGTGCAAAATACACACAAACCTATACATTGATGAAGTCAATTTAATTCAATAAACATTTAAAAGTACCAACTCATTGCATGGCCTTGTGGTTGACATATATGATCCTGTTATTTTGTCAGTAATTAGTTTGTATAGGGCTAGTTAATTTGAAAAACATTAAGGAGGTGAGAAACTTGATTCATCAGTATCACTTCACATAACAGAAAAAGCAGCTGAAAAAAAATGTAGAGACCTTGGCTTGACATCTAGCTAAACTAGATGATTCTGGGAGCTTTACTCGATGGAACTAGGACAACAGACTTTTAAAATGTTTCCAGATCTTTCCATTTTTAGTGTCCTGTTTTAATTAGCAATGAGAGTAGAACCCCCACATTGTCTCTATTACCTCAGTATATAATGCATTGTGTAAGCAACAATGGCACTTGAGAATTTATTGTTTAATGGTGCATATTTTATTTACCTATTTTGGTGTTTTATCCAACTCCTAAACTGCTAAGATTGATGAAGGCTGGCACTATGTGCTCATCTAAGTTTTTATCTCTCCCACAGTTTACACAGTTGTGTGCAAAGAAGTGGAGGTCTAATGTATATTGAATGAATAAATGAATGAATGAATGAATGAATGAAAAAAATGGGGCCAATGCTACCTTGCCTGTCTTATTTGTGATCAACTGGTGTAATTAATATGAAAATTGCAAAGTGACTACAAATGAGGTATAAATAAAAGCAAGGCAGCAATGACACAAGAAAGCTATCTTTTAGAATATGTTCCAGGGCTAAGAGAATGAGATTGTAAAGACTGTTGGGTTTGATGTCAGAGGATCTGAATTAGAATCCAGAATCTGCTACCTTTGTGACCTTGGAAACAACACTTTGACCCTTTTGACGTCCGTTTACTTTTCTATAAAAAGAGGTGGGGTTTGACTAGATGACCTTAGGGCCCCATCCAGATCTAAATCTACAATCCTATCATTTTCAAGCAAAGTCAGTAAGAGCGAGCAATGAGGCATGACCAAATATTTACACACGCACCTCAGAAAATCCATACTGGGATGAAATTGCAAAAAGTCAAATTGGGGCTTCAGGTAAGGAGACAAAGGCACGGAATAGCCTACCTCAGGAGGGAGTGGATTCTCCTCTCTGAAAGAATTCAAGCAAAGTTGACTGATAACTGGTCTTGTATACTGTATATCTGAATTAGAAAGCCTTTGAAATTCTTTCCACGTCTGATACGTCTGATTCTGGGAAACAAACAAACAAAAAAAAAATGGGATAATTTCATTTGCTTCTAGTCGCAAATATCATTATTGTGTGGTCAAGATGATAATCTATGGAAATATTTCAGACGGTAAAATTCTGCCAGATCAGTTTCCCTCAGATTTTTTCATATACCTAGGACATATACTAAGGGAAAAAAAAAGCCTATGAAATGTTTCTCAGCATTTTAAAAACAACTTTTTGTCAAGTCTTATTGAAGTTGGAATACTGAAAAGCAGTTCAACATCATTTAAGTGAGAAAATCATTTTGAACCCTAAATAGGGTAACTTCTGAATTTTTATCGTTTTAAAATCACTTATTTAATTACTGGGCTTTATTTGTTAAAGAATTAATTCCCTTTATCTCCATGACAAAAATAAATAGTAAATAATTTCAAAGAATTAATCTCACTTAAAAGTATATTAAAATAGACTAACTATGGATTCTTCTCCAATTATTTAGATCTGACTTTATTTGTGTGAAAAGCGTTTTGTAATTGTGTTCATATAGTTCCTGGTTTTGTTTTGGCAGGTAGACTCCCAAATATTTTATAATGTCTACAGTAATTTTAAATGGAATTTATCTCTTGCTGTTGGGCTTTGTTAGTAATATACAGAAATGCCAATGATTTGTGTGGGTTTATTTTATATCCTGCAACTTTGCTAAATTTATTTATTATTTCAAGTAATTTTTTACTCGACTCTCTAGGATTCTCTAAGTATACCATCATATCACCTTCAAAGAGTGATAGCTTTGTTTCTTCTTTGCCTATTCTAATTCCTTCAATTTCTTTTTCTTCTCTGATTGCTACAGCTAACATTTCTAGCACAAAATTGAATAACAGTGGTGATAATGGACATCCTTGCTTCACCCCTGATCTTACTGGAAATGCATCTAGTTTATCCTCATCACATATAACGCTTGCTGATGGTTTTTGATAGATGCTATCATTTTAAGGAAGACGCCTCCATTTATTCCCATGCTCTCCAGTGTTTTTAATAGGAATGGGTGTTGTATTTTGTCAAATGCCTTTTCTGCATCTGCTGAGATAATCATATGATCTGTTAGTTTTGTTGTTGATATGGTCACTTATGCTGATAGTTTTGGTATTGAACCAGCCCTGTATTCCTGGTATAAATACTACCTGGTCATGGTGCAATATCCTTGAGATAACTATGGATTCTTGATAGCTCCCTCCATACTACCCGCAGGCCAAGGATGGTTCACCTGAGTGATCAAATGTTGTTTCCTGCCATTCTAGCCTAAAACATTAATTCTACTATTTAAACTAATCACTGAGAACTTCTCTGTCAAATTTCACCTCTGAATGGATACAATTTCACCCAAAGAAGACCAGAGTCTTATTTTAATATCCCTATTCCATAGATGGATGAAATTGATATAAGGGGGTCCATGTTAGACTCAATTCAAAGGGGTATGAATTACTGAACACATTTTACAAACATAATTGAACTTATGAGATGATGCCATGATAGGGTCCTAGAGGAAGTACCACATTTAAAGTTGGGCTTCTCTGTACTTACTACTAAAATAAAGAAGTGACTGAAATATTTTAATCTTCAAGTTAGCTTTTTTTTGGGGGGGGGGGTGGGGCAATGGGGTGAAGTGACCTGCCCAGGGTCACACAGCTAGTGAGTGTTATGTGTCTGAGGCAGGATTTGAACTCAGGTCCTCCTGACTCCAGGGCCGGTGCTCTATCCACTGCGCCATCTAGCTGCCACCAAGCTAGCCTTTATAAACGTTAGTAAGGTATGGTGTTTTATTCCCAAGCAATGGACACTTTCCTCCGTTTGAATCAGTGGTCACTAAGCCTATTCCTCACAAGTTCTCCTCATTCACACTTCACGGTGATTCATGACATTTTAAATGCATTTCTCTTCTACTTCTAGAATAGTCAGTGACTAGCATTTATCAATTCAATATATGGCATCAAAAACATCGTTCAAGGAAAAAGGGTAACACTTTCTGTATCATGATGAAAAGGAGATATTACATTGGGACAGTAGTCAGGAAATGACTCATCTGACTAAATTTGTACTAAGAGACTAAGTTTAGCCTTTTATGCATCTAATAACCTTTAAAGACTATAAACCTTTAAAAAATATTGTGCCAAGTTTCCATCATCTTTTCCTTTCCATGTTACAGGGGCAGGAGAGGGTGGAATGTCAGCCCCCCGCAAGGGCAAGAAAGCCGGGTGTCTGTGGATAAGGAGGAGAAAAGATGAAAGATGTGTGAGTATTGGGGGTTGAGGGGAGGAGAGGAGAGAGAGAGAAGAGAGTTAATAAGTGCCTGATGGCTGTCAGAGCCTGCATCAGAGTGACCTGGGGTAGTTTTTGAAAACAATGAGTATAAGAGTGCTATTAGAATGCCAGGCACTAAGTGCAAAGAAGCAGAAAAAAGAAAAGTTAAAAGAAAAAGACCAATATTTGAGTTTCCAATGATAAGAAATGCTCTTAAAAAAAAAAAGGTTAACTGCTGGTGTCCCTGTGTAAGAAGAGAGAACAGCAACCAACTTATGAATGTAATTTAAAGATAGACTTTATTCTCTGATGATTTACTCATGCAAACTGCATGTAAAAGAAAACAGTACAGTTTGTGAAACATTTCAAATGTAAAGACTCCAAATGTTAATTACAGAAGTAGTGTGACATACTTAAAGTCAAAACGGAATTTGTACAACTAATAATGGTTTTCATTTTGCTGAATACAGATTGCTTTATAATGAAAATTCTGCTAACCTCAGTAAAGTACAGTAATTGTTTACATATCTCCTTACATCTATGTCATTTTATTTTACAGTTGTGAGAGTTCTATGACCAAAAAACTTATAAATAAAAAGAAAAATGCTTTGAAGCATTCAGGAGAGTGAACCAATGAGGCTTTACCTAACCCACCAAAAATATGATAAAAAATAGTAATTGTATAACTTTCTTGCAGAATTCACATTTTGTGCCTTTGAAATCAATTCCTTCTCTGCATATTTGTGGCAGAAGTATTATTGAGAAATTACTTTCACTGACTAAACTGTAACTATGAAATCAGCTAAAACCAAAGATTTTAGATGCTGGATTGCCAACTAAAATTATTTTTTATAGGCCACATATTTAGAATTCCTATTATCTTTACATTTAAAAGTCCCAAAGTGGTATTCAGATAATTTGGATGCTTTGTAGTTTTGACCTTAGAAAGACTGGATACTATATAAAGCATATTCTTTTCCTAGAATCATCAAGGACATTCCATACAGGTTTTTAAAATGTCAGTCAAGCAGACAGTGTAGCATGTAGAAGGAAGAACAAACTACACAACTTATTATAGAAGCATTACAGATATCCATGTTATATTTACATAATGGAATCCTGCCTGAATGCCAGAAGTTGCTACTGGGTATGCTTTATAGCTATTTTACAAAGTTTGCTTACCTGAAAGCATACACCTACTAATTTTTGTTTTTGTTTTTATTTTTTAACAATTTTAGTCTATTGTAAAATATTGTACTGTATTTTGAACATAAGTGCAGAATAAGAATAGATAATGGCACATTTAGAAAACTCAATATCCTGCAGATGATTGGATAATGAGAAAAGTGTCCCTCCAATCATCTCATCAGAAACAGACGACACCATGGAATGTTAGTTATCCAAGTCCGCACAGGAAACAACATTCTAAACTGCAATCATCTACTAGCCAGCATCACATTGAAGGCATCTTTAAACACTCAAGCGAAGACTGCCGGCATAAACTAGTGAACCATCCATACCAGCGCACACACGCGCACACCCACACCCACGCATACACTCCACATTGTAATTACATTGTTTTCAAGATAGATACTGATTTTTCCACGAGAAAGGTATCAAAATTTGCTACTAAAAGATGACAGTGCTTTCACAAGATTAAGTACAAGTTAGCTTGCAAGTACAAGACTATGACAAAAAAAACTTTCGAGTGGTCTAGTGTAGTCACTTTAGGTTTTTCTGGTGATCATACCATACTTGATTATGCATCAACTCCTCAGTTTGCAACTTGAAATTCACAAAAAGTCAAGTTAATTTTGAAAATTTTTAGATATCTGATAACCCTGTACTATACACTACATGTTTACTGTCTTTTAGCCTCACAAAGTAGGGTAACTGCACACTTTTATTTGGATTTGAAATGATAAAAGCTTGACGTACTAACATCAATTTAATTTCTTTAAAAAAAAAATAGAAACAAAAAAAAACCCCACTTTTTTTTGTTTTAACTACTGACCCTGATCTAGTAAGAATGTGCATAAAAAGGTATTGTATGTCTTATACCATACTAACATTAAAGAAAAGCTTAAAAGCCAAATAAAGCCCCACAATATGATATAAAGCAAATGTTTTCTCCCACGGTTCTTCCTCTCACAATGTGCAAAATAAAAAAAGGCAAAAAGATTAAAAGCAAATTTACCGTTACTATCTTTCTCTTGCCTAGTGCTTTATGACCTTGTTAATATTACAAAGTCAGTAGGGACTATGCAGAACTTTGGTATAAATGACATAACAATACTACCATCACAGCTGAGGGGTAAAGGATAGCTAGGGAGGAATAGGAAAGTGGGAAGGGAGATTCAGTAATATCCCCATATTTGTTAAAATAATAACACCAAATTAAAAGTGAAATAAATCACATTGTACTATACACACGCTTTACACACTGAGCACAGAAAAGAACTATTAAATCTAACAATATTTATAAAAGAGAAAAACAAAGTCTTTTCCACAGAGACTAGAAACTTGCTCAGTCTTATCTTCATCTGCCCATATCTCAACCTTTAGAGCCAAATTTAATTTCAATTTTTAAAAAAATTAATAAATTTTACAACTACAGATTTCTCCTAAATGGAGACTGGTCTTTCCGTGATTTCCCTTTAAAGTCATTAATATCTAAAACTGTTGCAATCCAGATTTTTAATCAACTTCCTGAGGGCTGTGATTGAGAAGGAGGAGCCATTACAATCTGTGACAGTGCTGGCTCTGTACTCTGGTCCGCCATCTGGGTAAGGACTGAAGTGGCTACAGCTTCTGCCTTGGAAGTGGAACTCACTCCATTGGAAGTGCTGACGGAACTGTGCTGTATCGCTTCAGGATGGGGGCTACTTGGCACGGAAATGTCTTCTGAACTATCATCTTTATCAGCAGCTGAGAAGAAAATTAGAAAGTATTTACTTTCCTCAAATGAAACAATGGTAAGGCTATCTTACACATTATGGGCCACTGTGCTGAAAGATGATTTTAGAACAGGCATCTGATGAATTGTTGATTATCTAGGAGCAGATGTGACACACTGAAATAATGTTAAACAGGGCAATCTCCCCACTCCCCCAGGAGTTGATAATGCCTTCAATGGCCAACTGAAAGGCACAAATGTAACAAATAGTAACTCATTCACACAGTGTTTCAAGGTCTAAAAACACTGCTTTCTTTAAAACAACCCTGTAAAGTGTGGAGATGAAGGAGCACTATGTAGTGCTTTTTCACAGAGTACAGGCTCCAGGAATATTTGCTGATGGTTTTGGTTTTTTTTAAGTGGGGGGGGCCGATTGCCAAAACATGTCACTTAAAACCCCTTATCAATACATTTCCATTTCTCAGTTTACTAGGGAGAAAACAGTTTTGCTAAGTTCTATGTATACAAACATTTGTTGCTTTTAAGATAAAAATATTTATTACACAGCAAAAAGACACCACAATAGGCTATCACATATGAGATATAAGTTTTCAAATTATTCCCTCTGCATTTTTAGAACTGCAGTAATTTTGGCTGACTTTCCATCTACTGCAGCAATGGATGATTACAACACCTGATTCTAATGATGCATACACATGAGAATAAGCAATATTTAGAGTCTAAATGCCACCAGCTGTTACAGTTACGCGAATTAATTAAGATTTTTTAAAAATCCACATTAGAGATCCAGATATTGCAACAGAACAGAAATTCAAAAAAGTCTATCTAAAAATTTGCTGTCCGGACAATAGGCTTGTTATTCCTTTAGCAGAATGAAAACCAATAATTTTTAAATTAAAAATTTTGCTGTAAAAAGCAATACTAAATCGTATTTTATACCAGGTAGGCAAATATACAGTCATCTGCTTACACAGGGTAAATGTTCATTAGTAGAATTAAAATCACTGAATGTCAGAATTGTAAGGGGCCTTAAGAAATTGTCCACTTTATTTTTCTTATACTGCACCCCCTTCCCCAGTAACCCTTTATTTATTTTATAATATAGCAAAAGCATTTTAAAGATTTTTTTTATGTGTAGCTGCGTGACCTCGGGCAAGTCACTTAACCCCATTGCCTAGCAAAAACACAAAAAACAAGACTTTTTTATGTGCCAGGCATTGCAGAGCCCTCAAGGAAGCTTACATTCTATCAAGTGGAAACAATATATAAAAGTAAATATGAATATATATAGAATAAATACAAGTTAATTTGCAGGTTAGGAGAGCCACTAGCAGTTGGACACCTGAGCTGAGATTTAAAGTAACTCAGGGATTTGAAGAAGTAGAAGGGAGTAGGGAATTTTAGGAATGGAGACAGAAACTAGAATGTTGTGTGTGAGGAACAAGTAAGTCAGGTGACTAGAGTACAGAATTTAAAAGGGGAAGTAATATATAATAAGCCTTGAAAGGTATGTGGTAGCAGAAGTCAAGCTGTCAATGGGTTTTACACCCCAAACAGAGGAGTTTGTATTTTATCTTAAAAGGCAACAATGTGAAGAAATGGAAGCCCACAGAGATGCAGTCACTTGCTGAAGGTCATACTAGCTGGTAAAAGCATCACTTACAGGCATCAGACCTGAGGTTTCCATTGCAAGGGAAGGACAGTATGAAAACAGAGTTCTACTGAACTTTGAACTCTCCACTGGCAGATTTATTTAGAAATAAAGTATTTTTTCTTTAGAAAATTTTAAAAAGACATTTGGAACTACTTATAGAAGATATATTCCCCAGAAGATAACAACTGGGGTTAATTTACATATATGTATATTATATCTATATATATAAAACCCCATTTTCCTTATCTACTTTCTTTTAAAAATGAAAAAATAAAGTTGAGGAAATGAGGTGGCGCAGTAGATACAGCACTGGTTCTGGATTCAGGAGGACCTGAGTTCAAATCCAGCCTCAGAACACTAGCTGTGTGACCCTGGGCAAGTCATTTAACCCTGACTACCTCCAAAAAAACAATTTAAAAGTTGATGCAGTTTAACTAACATAGTCATTTCTAGATTTTCTTGCATCTCCTTCCCCCTGCTCTTTTTATTTTTTATTTATTCTTTTGTTTTGGCAAGGCAATTGGAGTTAAGTGACTTGCCTAAGGTCCCGTAGCTAGGAAGTGTCAAGCATCTGGTCTGAGACTGGATTTGAACTCAGGTCTTCCTGACTCCAGTGCCGGTGCTCTATCCACTGTACCACCTAGCTGCCCACTCCCCCCCCCCCCCTACTCATTCTTTAAAATTTTACTTTATTAATCTGTCCCCTCTGCTACTCCAGGCTTCACTGAGAAAAAACAAACCACTACATCAATAAATAAAGACACACACAAAAAAACAAAAACAAGAAAACTTCCAAACCTAAAAAATAAAGCCCCCAATACACTGCTTCACAATCTAGTAAAAAGAAATTCCCACACTGGCCATGTCTGAAAATGCTTGTCTCTTCATTTTAAGTTCATCACCTCTCTCTGTCAAGAGTTAAGTGATGTGTTCCATCTTTATTCTTTTGGACTCATGGTTAATCAATGTTAAACAAGATTCTAAAACCCTTCAAACCTCATCTACTTTAATTTAAAAAAAAAATACAAAAAACTAACCGAAGTATTTTTATTGGGGCGTAAGGTGAGAGGGGGAACCTGTTCCCAAAATATGCAGGAATCTTGACAATCTCATGATATCACATACTTTAAAAGTGCAAAATATACACAATTCAAAAAAGATTATTGATCATCACAGAATTAGGGTGGGAAGGGACCTCCAAACCTCAGAGTTAGAGATTATTTGACACAACAGAGTAACTGCAAAGGAAGAACAATGACAGTTTAATCACACAGGACACTCAACTATAATGTAGCTTCATTTCCTCTGCCTCAATATTCTATAGCAGGACAGGGGAATATAGTGGCTTTTAGAAACAATGAGGCTGGGGCAGCTAGGTGGCACAGTGGATAAAGTACTGGCCCTGGAGGCAAGAGGACCTGAGTTCAAATCCAGTCTCAGACTAGACACTTGACACTTACCAGCTGTGTGACTCTGGGCAAGTCACTTAACCCCAATTGCCTCACCAAAAAAAAAAAAAAAAAAAAAGTGTGTGTGTGTGTGTATATATATAT
Organism: Vombatus ursinus; assembly: GCF_900497805.2. Lineage (NCBI taxonomy): Eukaryota > Metazoa > Chordata > Mammalia > Diprotodontia > Vombatidae > Vombatus > Vombatus ursinus. The sequence goes on along the minus strand of NW_020954557.1, from coordinate 41,259,967 downwards.
ATAAATGAATGAATAAAATAAACAATGAGACTGATTTGAGATAAAGGGCGTACGAAAAAAACATATTTTGGAAGGAATATTTCAAAATGAACAAAGAAGGAAAGCATATTTATTTAAATGTATCTAAGAGACCTCAAAGTTCACAGTCTTTAGGTACAGGATAATGATTCAGAAAATTCCTAATAGAAAAATGTGCATATTAAATTTATATTTAATTGCATATACTAGTATTGTCAGTTCTAGAATGTGAGAGGAGAAAATGAACAATATTAACAATCACAGATATAAGGCCTAAGAGTTAAGTGACAGGATAAGAAACCTCAGGAAAAACAGTAACTACATGGGATCTTGTGTCGCTGCTATTTTGAACTTTGCTTAAGGTAAAAGTATGTTTTGCTTCGCAATTTTAAACAAACAATATCTTCTATTCTTTGATCATTCCAATATCCTATGAACAGTCATGCCTGTAACTGTACATAATTTAAAATAATACAACAATTATAATCACTAAGTGCAATTTGTTTTTGTTTTTTTACAAATATTTTTAGCATTGCCCAAATATGGGGAGCATGTTTTATAGTCACATAAGATCACTTTCCTCTTCGGTTTTTCACAATATCATTGTTCTTTTCGATTATTCTTTATTTTGTCTCACTATATTTTTATACACTAGCTTTCACTGACAAAGGTTTGTACCATACACCAAATTCTACCAAGTGCTAGTGGACAAATTTTAGCTAGCACCTTTGATTATAATGCTTTTTATTCACAAATATATTGTAAGAAGTTAATTTAGTTGCTATAAATACAAACAATAGTATACAACCTACTTACTTTAATGCCATAATATCTATCAGTTGCAATAGTTTTCCACATTAAAAATTTGTGTTAAGTACCTAATAATTTCCTTCATTTTCTCCAAAATGTAAACAAGCCCTTCATTTATGTAATTTGTTCATCTCTTTACCACCTTTCATCCTTTGGGAAATTAGACCTTTATGTACTATTGACAATATTTTAGGATACTTAATCCAGTTACATTCCAAAACCTAAAGATTAAAATTAATATTGTCAAGATATGTGATTTTAGTCAACTCTTGATAACTGACATCGAGAGGAAGGAAGGGAACAATAGCATGGATAATCCCAAGCAACAAATAGTAATCTTATTCTTCTCTTAAATTCCGTATCAAACGGTCTACTATTTTATGCATTCAATTCTTGTTCATTGAGCTTTTCAAACACTTATTTTATTTAGTCTTGGTTGCATTTCCTAGGAACATACTGGGCAGATGATGGCAAGAAACTGACTGGCTGAAAATGTACTTACTTTACAGAGAGATAGAAAAGAAAATTTGCTGCTGACAACTGAGGGTTAACCACCTAGGTGGTGCAGTGGATAGGGAGCCAGGCCTGGAGTCAGGAAGATCTGAATTCAAAATCAACCTCAAAAACTTACTAGCTGTGTGACCCTGGGCAAGTCCCTTAACCCTATCTGCCTCAATTCCTCATCTTCAAAATGGGCTTGAGAAGGAAATGGCAAACCTCTCCAACACGTCTGCCAAGAAAACCTCAAATAGGGTCACAAATAGTTGGACACGACATTGAAACAACTGAAAAACAAAAAAAGTGAGGGTTGGAAATTTTAAAGTTATTAGTTAATTTCCTGACTTTGTAGAATATTCATGTAAGACCAAAGTGAGAATACATTTCCTTTCAAACTATCAAAACTCAAGAAAACCTCACTTATTAGAAAAATCATGTATGTACAATGTCATGCCCAGTAGTTTCTATATGAAATTATTTTCTTCTGTCAGATGGGAGCTATAATGGCCTCATCCCTGCAGCAATCATTGTTAATATAAATCCCAAACATATTTCTATATGGTTCCAATTTACTTCACAATGTGATTCTCTATTCTGTCAAAATGACTAGATATCAAAGGACTGAGATTTATGTGCTCAAAACTGACAAAAATCAGTGTTCTAAATATATATGGCAACAGAGAGTTGCTAAATCTCTTGAATCTTTTAAATTAAAAAATATTGCCCATTCTGATGAAACTGCTTACAATGACTACAAGTAAAGATGGTGGCCATTAAGTTTTATCGCAAGCACCTGAGGAACTGTTTGCAAGCAATAGAAAATGTTTCTTTTCTTCTGAATTACTGACATTGGCAAATTAAAATGAAGTGGATACATATGGCAGAAACAATCTTCACATTTACAAATATCCTGAAATATCACTAAATCATAGAAACGAAAGCTGTGGGTTATATATTATGAATGTTGCCTAATGCATTCCCAGCTCTGTTATGTGTTACAAATTTGTGTACGATGGACAAAATTGGCCATTTATTCAACAGCAGCAGCTGGTTCTAACATTATGCATCTTATCTCCCAAAAAAGGAAGTTTCAAAAGGAAAAGCAAAATTAACCTTTAAAATGCTGAACACAAAAACGAAAGCATTTCTTTGTAAATGCTTTTTCTATCAATAGGATAAACTGCTGCTTTTTAGCTCTCTATTTGTGTAACTAAGAAAAAGCTTCGAAGTTCACAATGAGGAATACATTAAATATTCAAGGAATCTAATAGAGGACAGAGAAGGAGCTGAGATGGACTCTATTAAAAAACTCACTGATCTTCGACATACTGTTAAGTAAGGACAGCTGCTCCCCACTTCTCACTTAGTCATTAGAGAATTGGGGAGGAAGGAGTGATCTTTCACTTAGCCAATCTAAGAAAACATATTGCCCTGTAAAGATGCACATATTTTTAGTACTTTCGATACTGTGAAAATTATTGGGAAGCTTCATTTATCTACAGAAAACTATAACCTTACAAAATGATGCCCATAGAAAAAAAATCTATAGTTAGGGGTATTTAGAAAACTAGGTTTAAATTACTACAGGCAGGATCTTGTTCTGCAACAACCTTGTAGAAATCCAGGTATTTAATCTTCAATCCTAGAAGTGCCGTTTCCATGTTTTTCATGCTAGCTCAGTTCTCACTGGCAGTATTTCACTGACGCAGCCTCAGGCTGTGGGTTATGGGACATTACTCACCATGATAGCCAGATTTCTTCTGCATGGCGGTCACGGGGCAATCTTTATGAGCCAGAAGAAGCTGCTTCAGCTGTGCTACTTCATTTCTCAGCAGGGTGACTTCACTCTGGAGATAAAGAAACAAGTTGTATGCCTTACCAGAGTCAAACTAAACATACATTTTACTATTTAAAGCAAGCTGGTATTAATATCTGAAAGTTGGACAATTTCAACAACTCATCTAGGAATATGTTACTTAAATACTTAATTAGCACAATTAGTTTTTGAATTTACACATGCAAAAACTTTGTAAAGTTTATAAATTATGATAGGGCCATGTCCATGCACTAACTATGCTTCTCAATTTGTAGACGTCAAATTTCCTTTCTATAGGTCACTCTCACAATGGTTTGTGGCTTCTGGAGGCTTTCCTTCAACCAAACTGTACTAAAATTCATTCACCTTCATTTTAAGACTTGAAGTGATAAAGACACAATGAGCAGATAAAAGCAAGTCTGAAAAACTAACTTTTACAGAAGACAATACAGGGGCATTAAAAAGATAATATTAGAAAGATTGTTCTAGGTTCAATTTTAAGAGAAATATTTCTTGTCCATGTTTCTGGAGGCCTTGACTAAAATGCCTCAAGAGTTTATAGTACCCATCCATTTCCAATGCATTTTATCTTCCATTTTAACCCTTCCATTAGTTTTCCTGAATCTGTATTTGGACATTTCAGCGATGTATTTACATTCTGAGTTCTACTTAAAAAACAAAAACAAAAACAAACCACATTCTTTCAATTATAAAGGGAAATATGCAACCATCTTAAAGATTAAAATTAGCATGCTAAATCCTGAAATCTCAGATAAGCAATCTAGAAACTATAAAGATATCATGTATAAACAACACATGAACATCTGAAACATCTAAATGGTTCTAAATTTAAAACTGATAAACCAATGCTAATTTCTGTCCTACTCACTGAAGCTCTTCAATACAGCAGAGAGTACCTCCTACGGTTCATGAATATCAGTATCCCTGGGAGTGCCTTACTCTGATCCAAGTGTTAACACTCCAATTCTTTTCTTAATACCACCATTCAAATACTAAATCCTATATAAATGAGTAGCTGCTACTTACCAATAGTACGTAATTAGCAATGACGTGGACAAAAAGACAATATTTCCAATTATAGTTATGTCTCATTTATTTGGATATTAGCCTTCTAGCAACTTGAACATTCAGAACTATGAACCTGGAACCAGTAAGCCAAAAAATACTTTTTGAATGGCAAATGACTACCCCTAAACTTTATGGGCTTTCCCTAGAAGGGACAGTTAATATAAAAACAAAGGCAGCAGAAGGCTCACAGACAAGAGAAGTAACAAGAGACAGCAGAGGGAAGAGACATTAGAACTATAAAAGGTTGACACACAAGAAGGGGAAAAGCCAAGCCATCTCAGGCCATACAACATGGGAACAGACAGTTCTATAAACCTAAATAAATTCCAAAGGCATTGTTGTTACAACACAGTACAATAGGTTATATTCATAATGATAACCTTAAGTTATCAAAAGCATTAGATTAAGTTCAGAATACTCTGAGATGAAAGAGAAATACTTAATATTTTGAAGAAAAATTTCTAAGTTTTGGCGCTTAATGCAGTAAATCAGTTATTTATCAAATTCATTTATGTGAAGCACATCATTCTCTGAAAATATCAAATAAAACAGGTGGTTATAGTACAACTAATGTCAATTCTTTATTAGTATCTGTACTAATGAAAGTCAGTAGTGGCATAAAAAATCCAAAATATTTCCAAAAACCATTTTCTCTCTCACACATACATACACCCACTCACACACCTCTTTGTACCTGATCCTGACTCTCTGCCAGTTTGATCCTGAGACCTGACTGGAAGGAAGGATCAAGCTGCCCCAACATGTGAGGATCTATATGTAAATAAATCAAGAGTTAATTCAATACCTGACATGTATGTGATTTGTTTCTTAAAGAGCTTTACCAAGACTCTCCCACTAATGCTTAAGTCTCTGAAATAGCAGTTGAAAATGTTCCCATATACAAGGCCATAATGACCATATGGTCCAGCGAATAAGGGAGCCAAAGAAGGTACCTGAAAGAGTGCAAATAATGGGAAACTGGGTTCCCATTTCATTATTTGCATCACAGACCTCACCAACTTTGCTATACTAATGGGTTTTATGGTTAGGAAAGTAACACAGGGAAGAGTTTTAAGCAGGGGTGTGCTGGAGCTAGCCCAACCTGAGGCAACTGTTATATTCAGGGTGATCATTTACACTTGGAATTTGGTAAATGCTGCAAATCAGGGTTCGATTTATTGCTTTGTTGATTGTTTAGATGTAAGAAAGCAAATGGAGAGAATATTAATAATGTAGGTTAAACTTAAAAGTGTGTCATGAATACATTTCTTTTCTCAGGGAGATGGTTGTTAAACATATACCAAACAGCATGTGCCTGAGTTTAAGTGAATGGTCTTAAAAAATCACAATATTATTTTAAGATTACAATTAAAACCAATAAATACAACCTACATTGTTTTCTCCTCCAAACACAACGATATGAACATTTACCACAAATTGAATGTGGGAGACAAGTTAAGATACAGGATAACTACTAGTAATCATGATTAAAAGTTGATTAAGTGATAATTCTAAGTGGTTTTTTTTCCTAAACAAACATTTCTATACTATCCATCCAATCTAAAATCATAAATTCCCTTATACTGCCAAACTAAAGATGGGTATTTAAATCCATTAAAATAAAGAGTTTAAAACAATGACAAGAACATCATTTTTGTGCTTTAAAACCAACCACTGTATCATCACTGTTCGTTTAATTCAAACTACTTGGTTTATGAATAAACAACCAAATGTGAATTTTCCAATGATTAATAGATTACTAAACAGGTTTTAAGCTTCCAAAGCTTAAAACTGCATTCTTCCTACAAATAGGTCTAACTTCTATTAACTGTAATGCAAGTTAAAACCTAGTTAGTGGTATAAACAATGGGAAAATGTCAGGAAAAAACCCCCAAACCTGTGCAGTACCCCACCTCCCTTAATAATTACTACAAAAATCAGAATGTATACATAAAAATCTGTGTATATATACACACACACACACACAACATATTCACATTTGTAGAAAATTCAAATTAAATGAACTCTAAATCCACTGCATTTTTTCTTATACCTATTCCCGAGATGCGAATGACAAGTGTAAAAGCTAATACTGAGATTGATTCAAAAATTAATTTTTGAGTATGTCATACATCTAGGACAATTTCAGCTCAATCCTCTACAATGTCCACCTCTAAAAAAATTTATTTTATAATGACTCCAAGACACTAAAGGAACTTTTGATTAAAAGAAGGCCTGTATTAAAAATTGTTACTTTTAAAAACTGTATTTGAATATTTTCTTATATGTTGTTAATCATGTTTTGAGCAGTAAGTGAGGCTTGGACATGATAAGTCAGGTGAGTTCAAAGATAAAGACAGAGAGGCTTAGGGACACTGGAAAGCCAGTGGGATAAAGGAATTATAAAGCCAAGAAGAATAGCATTTATTGCAAACAAAAGTGTCAGAGAAAATTATTAAGGGATAAATAATAGCTCATCTTATTCTTGCAGAAACATTAGGAGGCAGTCAATTTAAGTATTATTATTATCCCCATTTTATTAATGGGGTAATACCTGGGGCTCAAGGAATTTAAATGACTTGCCCATGGTGGTGCAATTAAGAGGCAGAGCTGGAATTGGTGGGGACACAGCAGAGGAACACAGATTTAGAGGTCATCTGGTTCAACTCATCTGATGAAGAAACTGGGGTCAAGGAGTTTAAAGAGCTTGTCCAGGGGCACCGTAGGAGTAAATGTCAATGCCCAACTCTAAATCCAGCACTCTTCAGCAAAAGGGAGTGGAGAAGAGCAGTTCCTGGCAAGTGGTAAGGCAAGGATAGTAAATAACTCAGTTAACCAGTTATTACCCAAACATAAATTACAGCTTATTGTATATTAGCTTCAATATCCTAGTGATAAAATAATTCTACAAGAAGACAAGTCCCAGCTACAGTGACCAGTATGTAGCAAGCACTTAATGCTAGGTGATTACTGACTGTAACACCTTCACTGATGCTGTTGCCTCAGTGAGGGGGTATATTTGGCATAAAATCATTTCTACTTTTCCTTAAGTGAACATCAATCACAAAGAAGATGAAAATAATCAAGATTAATTCAGATCACAGAGGAATATGACAAGAGAAATACAGAGGGTTCCTGAAAACTACGGAAATGGAAACCATGGACTGTACAAAAATCTCTCAGTCACCATTTGCAAATAGCTCCACAACTCACCAACTAATATAATCCCTTTTTCTTATTCCTAGTCCATTTCTGGTTCTTACATTACTCTCAATCAATGGAGATCTCACGCTAATTTCCAGATAATGGATGTGAAAACATTTGGAAAAATAAAGAGTGCTACATAAAACTGATCAAAAATCATTATTGACCTAAACAAAACATAATTAGGAAGTTAAAACTTGGGGAGTTGGTAAAAAAGTGCAGTCAAGTATAAATTATTTCTGGATTCTCTACACCATTGCACCCCTCCATTACTGTGGATAATTAAAAGTTGAATATATATTGCCGGGTCATGTAAAGACATTCTTTATACTGTTCATTTGAAGAAGCCTCAATCTTATGAAATCACACCAAGAATAACTAATCAATTTACTCTGCATGGCCAATGGCCAGGTATTTCATTAACCAGTCATCTATGACTTTCCAGTCTGTCACTACTTTAAAAATCTGAGAACTAATCATGGATGGGTTTTTCCCCCCCTTTGAGTAATTTATTCCTTGTATTGCTGCTTCTTTTTACTGATCACAATACCCAATTATGTAGTAACAATTTTTCTTTGCAAACTAATCAGCAGGGAGCAGCTAGGTGGCGCAGTGGATAGAGCACTGGCCCTGGAGTCAGGAGGACCTGAGTTCAAATCCGGACTCAGACACTTAACACTTAATACCTGTGTGACTCTGGGCAAGTCACTTAACCCCAACTGCCTCACCAAAAAAAAACAAAAACAGAAACAAAAAACAAACTAATCAGTGGGCACAATTAATCAAAGTCCCAACTGAAATAAAATCTTACACTTGATAATAGAGAACATCTAAATTATATAGCTAAACATTAGGAAAAAAAGAATAATGAGATCCTTGACAAATTTATACAACTTTCATTCAGCACATCAACAGAATATACAGCAACATGGCACAGTTTGGGCACTTCATATAGGAGTCTTGGTTGTCAGTCATGCCACTAACTAGCTCTGTGTGACCTTCACCTTTCTGGGCCTCAGTTTCCTTATCTGTAAAATAGGGAGGGGAGGGGTTACTAGATGATAATAAATAGCAGAATATGCTTATATGATGCTTTAATGCTTACAAAGAACTTTTCTGCCAACAATTCTGTGAGGTGCACAAGCACCATTATCCCTTTTGCACAGATGAGGAAACAGAAACTCAGAGAAGCTAAATGAACTGCCAGAGCAAACCACTATTAATTGGAGGGCCAGGACTTTAACCTGGCTCTTTTTACATAAAGAGCAATCTTCTTTCCACTATGCCATGTTCCCTGCCCTAAGGATCTTCTGGTTCTAACAGTCTATGCTTCTATATTCAACCAGTAATAATGCAAGATTTAAAATAATTACTTTAAATAGAAATACAATATATAATTCATAAGTATATAGAGAGTAAGTCTCTTTTCAAAGAAAAAATATGACTGGTGAGGTGCACCAAAGAAAACCAAACTGAATAAACTCCAAGTCAGGAGTAGGCACATAAATATACTCTTCAGGAGCTGATGCAAATATGTTTTAATGGCACTGCCATTCTGATTCCTTCCCACTGAAATTTAAAAATGTCTAGTCTGACAGGAATAATCTGCTCTTAATCCATACCACAGAAGATTAAGAAACACAAATTAAATCTGTTTCACATACTAGTGTGAAATAAAAATGCTAATCATTCATATGAAAAGGAAAAACGGCGGAGAAAAATCCCACCCAACTTAATTCTGTCTTAACTCACCTACTAAATTCCACCCTGCTTTTGCTTTTTTTTTTTTTAAATCAATGTGCTGGGCATAAGTAGGTCTAGATGCCATACAACTTTAAGCAGGACCTCAACTTTAAAAAGCTTAACATGGTGCACATTTACAATATTTTAATCATGAACACAATAAAAGGAAACGAATTTTAATAAAACGAAGATATTGCTCTTTTGCCTATAACTGGGACATAACGAAAACTTAAAGCAGACAACAAACCAAGTGAGAGGATCATAGATTTAGAGCTGGAAAGGATCTTGGAGACCCTCTAGTTCAACCCCATCCTTTAACAGATGAAACAGAGGCCCAGGAAGATCAAGTCATTTGCCTAAACTAACAATGGGCAATTATTTAAAAACATGAAAATGAACTATAATAACAACAGTCCCGTAAATTCAGCCCTGGAGGACTGATAATAAAACATACCTCCTTCCTTTCAGGAGACATACACAGCTATAGATATGGAATGTGGTATGATGTGGTCACTGTCTTTTAGTTTTTTGTATATGTTTTTGCAACGGGTAAAGGGTTCATTGTTGAGTTAAGGGGGAGGAGGATCAAAGAGATGTAACTGGTGTAAAAACAAAAAGCAACAATAAAATTTAAATAATAATAAAAGTAATTTCCTATAGGGGGAAATTTTTTAAATTCAATTCAGGCAAAAGGTAATAAACAATGGGCATGTTGCCTTTAAAAAACTAACAACAATTTATAACTAAGAGTACTCAAGGCTTGGTTTTAGATCACTAATAATACTTTTGACAATAAAAAAAATTTGTTAAAAAGACAAAGTTATCTGTTATGTACCCCATTTAAGAAAGTTGAAACATGCTAAACTACAGATCAGTTAGATAGTTAGGTATTAAAGAAAACATGAACTATTAAACCTTAAAATGCAAGTCTCTTAAAATACGAAAAGTCACACCTCAAAACTTATTAGATTTACTATTGAATACAACATATAAGTAATCATGGGTCATTACTGCCCACAATGCTGATCAGCTATGCCAGCATGTCAAGTGAAGAATTATTAAGGAAATGTAGGATTGATTAATGTTTTCACATAAAGTACGGTTTAATTATTTCTTTGACATTCAATTTTCTTTACAAGTCATTCTGTTCTTCACAGTTAACGGTTTTGCTGTTGGCAGACTGAAAGAAATTTCTTTCCCCCTGAATCTATGACAAGCATGTTAACTCTTTATGCTCTGGAAGTCAAAGTCTACTACTTACTTTTTCTCAATAAATATTTCTTGTATTACTAACTTTTCTGTGAGAGGCAGTGTGGCATAATGGAAAGAGAGCTAGTCTTAAAGTTAGGAAAACCTAGGTTCAAGTCTCCCATCTGAGACAGACTGGCTATATGACCTTGGACACGTCAATTATTCTATCAGTGGCCCAGGCAACTCTTTTGACACAGAAAAGTTGCAGAATAAAAACTGATCTGCATTGGTAGAGGCACTTTCCTATAGCGAGGAGATCACAGGTCTGAGCCTTTCCCCTCATCATTTTTTTGCTTTTGTTTGTATTGCATGTTTAACATTTATTCAGCTGCAGAGATTAGTCATCAAATTATGTGAGAAAGGAGGATAAAACTGTTCTCTCCCCTATTTCTTGTTGTCCCTTACCAAGATAATTTATCCAAATGAGACAAAAGTATTTTTTTTTAAATCTGAATCTTAGCTTACTGAAAACTAAGAATATATTTATTTTGAATGTTGGATTCTCTAACTTTTTTTCTAAAAACTCTTTTGCTATTATAGAGGCCATGAGTGCTACAGTGTAATTAAGGATACATCAATATCTCATTAAAAGTTGTCAATGCTGCCATAAATATGTGCTTGAGGCAGAAAACTGGCACAGCCTCAAGACCAAGTGAATTAAATACTAAACAAAAATTCAGGTGGATGATTTTATGTTAGAAAGGGGCAAAATGAAAAATTAATTTACATCATTTTTAACTTAAAAATTATAATCACTAATATCAGAAGTAATAATCACTTAATATTTAAATTATTTTACAGAGTGTCTTTATAGCACATTGTATTAATAGTTTACCATCTACAAACATCTTGTTTCTTTCAATGAAGCTTTTTCCCCTAAAGCCTTATATTTAAATTTTTTTAAGTGTTAATTTAGATTAAGTCGCATTTCCCCAAATAATTTTTATTAATTTACTCCATATAACAAAACATATTAATGTAACTTGGTATTTAAGCAACTACTAGAAGTCCTTATGATCAGTATGGTAGCAATACATTTAAAAAATATTATAAATATTAAAAAACACTAGCAAAATACTTTGTAGATCCAAAGGTACAATAATAATATTCCAAACTACCTACATCAACAAGATTTTAAAAGAAGTTTACCTCATGTAAAATTAAGTCCAAGTCATAAGATTTCCTCTTTTTAAACTATCATAACTGTATACCATCTATGATGCTGAAAATTTTATTCAAACACTCAAAAATAAGCATATCACTAAAAATCTTGAAAGGCAGGTATAAGATGAAAAAATTCTCAGTTCAAGTATAAGCATATGAAAGATTTGTTTTAAACTGGGAATGAGGTTGGGCAAACTCTAAAAATTTTTTATTGATATTAAATGATTCTAAATTCAAGCTACATTATCAATAATTAAAGCCCTTTACTATCATATCTGATTTGACATAATGGGGTAGTTTACATAGGTTCCTAGTGGAGAAATATCCACAGCACTAAAAAGATCACTAAAAAGAAATGGTACTGAATGGCACCCTTATTGGCAGTCTGTATATAGAAATAAAAAACTAGACAAAGATGGGAACTAGACAAGCTTGCACCGCAATGGGTCTCTCAGAAATGGAGCTGAGGCACATGGCAGGGCAGTGTCGGAAGCTTGCACTGCCACTGGCCGTATTGTACCTGGTCTGTGGATAAATAGAGGCCTTCAGTTTCCAGTGCTGTCAATCTGGCACCTTTCACGAGCACTATATTCACTTTAAAGAAAACAAAAAACAAACTACAGTTAAAAGAACAAAGGAACTTAAAAACAAGAAACCTCTACTGAAGCAATTTCATAGTTGTGATACAAACCAAAAGAAAAAAAGACAAAAATGTCTAGGAGCAATAATGTTATTTTAATTTAAAAATTAATTTATATCACAACCTTAAAAAGAAGTTTCTGGCCAGGATGGGGACCCATTTTTCCTAAATAGCTAAACATTGTTTTATTTTATCTATCAGTGTTCCCTTTTTACAAGAATAGTTTGGATGCTATTTTAAAAGACATAAATCATTTCATCTCTAATATAAGTTTTTAAAAAGCTCTATTTACTATAGGTCCAAAATATAACCAAAGTTTATCTCCTATGACGTTTGGATAGCTAACTACAAAATCTGAAATACTTTGTTTACAGTCATAAAATATATGTATAAACCATACCTGCAATTGGCCATTCAATGAACTCAAGTCTTCCGCTTTCTTCTCCAAAGACTGAACCCAGACTTTCCTTTTTTGCCGGCACCTTGAAGCGGCTGCTCTATTTCGCTCTAGAAACTTCCTCCTTTTTTCATCAGGGTCTTCATTAGCTGCTCTTCTTCTACGCCCACCTGTATTTTGGGTCTGTGGTGTTGGATGAGCTGGAGAAGCCTATAAGAAAGAAAACATATTTACTTGTACTTAGTGAAAGAGTTAACAGAAATTCGTTACATCATCAAGTGGACTACCATCATACAATTCTGACACAAAGGGCCAGGGCTAAAAACTGGTTATCAGGCTTTAGCTACATGATTTTATTTGCAAGAATGTAATCTGATTTATGATTTACATGATATTAATAAGAATATTATAAACGTTTTTCAGGGTAATGGTGCAAATGTCACCTTTAATTAAAATAAGTATAATTTGGTAAAAAGTAATTTTCTTCACGTAACCCCAATTTCTTTACACATGCTTTAAACAGGTTTTGTTACAGTATTTGTTCTTTGACATGTTACTATAAAAGTTTTATCAGTTTATGATTAGAAACCACTAACTGAAGGATATACAAATCTTATTCAAATTCAGTATGTGATATTCAGTCATATGATGTATATTACTATAAAATTCCACTTTTAACCAGGAAAAAGATTTGATTATGTCATTCCCATGCTCAAACTCCAATAGCTTCCTACTGCCTCTAAAACAAAAATGTAAACGCCTCTGTTTAGCTTTAAAGTCCTTCACCACCTGGCCTCAACCTATCTTTCAAGACATACTCTTCAACCAAGTTAAACACACATATTTCAACTGGTCTTCATGACTTTGCACTGACTATCCCCTATGCCTGGAATGAACTTTCAACTTACTGCAGTGTCAAGGAATCCCTTCTTTTCTTCATGACTCAGCTCAAGCACCAACATGATATTAATCTCCCTAATCGGAGCACGCTACATTGCAAACTACTTGTATTTAATTATTTCTTATTTTTCCATTTATTCCGCATGTGTTCATACAGAAGTGTCCCAAAAACCTTAGTGCAGTTTTAATGGCTTACAACTGCACTAAGACTTTTGGGACACCCTGTATATATAATCATCTCCCCCTTCCCCTCTCCCCCAATTGAACACAAGCTACCTGAGAGTGAGAACTGTTTCATTCTTTTTATTTGTATCTCTAGCGCCTAGAACAGTGTTTGGTACTTAGTAGCTATATATAATAAATGCATATTGATGTTGTAAATATAAATATTTACATATTTTGATGGTGAGATTTATTAAGGGGGTAGACTCACTCTTTTCCTAGAGATCAGATCACCCAATCCTCACTGATCTTTCTAGAACAGGGGTTATTAACCTTTTTTTTGAGACATGGGCTCTTTGGTACCCCCTTTTCAGAGTATTTTTAAATGCATAAAATAAAATACACTGGATTACAAAGAAAATTGATTATACTATAGTTCTCAAAATATTTTGTAAAACAAAACAAAACAAATTCATGGACCTCAGGTTAAGAACCTCTGGTCTAGAGGGAAAACTCCTTACCAATGTCATGTCCCAATTGCAGAGCTACAGTGTAAGATACATCATCAGTCCTTTCACACAAATGATACTACATAACGTTGTGACTATTAGGAGAATAAGCTCAAGTAGTAGGAACACTTGTTTCCTGAAAAACAGGTCCCAGGAAGGGCTGAAACAATCAACTGACAGCTGAGTATAAAAATCAAAATCCTGCTATCTTAGCAGAAGATAGCCCAAACCACAATTCATGTAGTTAAATTAAAATTTTGAAATAAATAACTACCTAAAAGAGATTCCATTCTTAAAATTTCAGGCCATAATTGCAAATGGCTCTCTACTACTCAGGGCTAAAGATGTATCACTTCCTCTTGAATTTGCCGGTAATACCTGGTAATCTCTCTTACTGATTCAGGTGAATGTTGATCCTTTTAGTTCTTATGTTTCACTCAAGTCCAGATTCACCAGTTAACAAAATTATTATTGCTTTATCTATCTCTAAGCATACACACATATGGTATATACATATGCTGCTTCATATTAAGTGACATTTTCAATTAATTAAAATTTTTTTTTTTTTTGTGACAAAGACAGACTCACAGACATAGAAAAAAAGACATACAGAGAAACAGGCCAGTGTACTATGGGAATTTAAGAAACACAGGAATTTTACTAATACTTTAAAAAAAGAATGTGTATGTAAGCACGTGTGTCTGTGTGACTGATGTTTGCTAAGAATTTACCATAAATATTTTTGTTTTGTCTTTTCCTAGAACTTTTACTATACTTTGAAGCATGAAACTTTAGAAGTATCATCTTTAAAGACACATTTGGCAGAGGCATGTACTATAACAAGTTAGCCCCTAAAAATCTGTTTACAAGAAAAGAAAAAAGGGGACAACAGCATCATATCATGATACAGGATAAACAGTAATAGTGATTGTCTGGCTAAGTATACCGGAGTTTCTGTAGTGGATGTAGCAGGTTGTTGTAATGACTGTGCTCGAGATTCCTCTGACTGAGTCCTACCCAATCCACTTGCGTGTCCCTTGACTGCATCTCCATTTGTTACCTGAGGATGTTGCTGAGTCAAAGCAGCTTTTAATCTCTGAAAATTAAAACACATGCTATAATTATGCCCAATTCCTCAAAAGGAAAAACAAAAACCCAAAATACACAGATACATCACAGATAAATCTAATATATAATTATTTCTTTGGTTAATGAAACACCAATGAAATTTCTTGGACAATAGTAAGAATTATGCTTTGGGGGGGGGGGGCACAGAAAAAGGGATTAAATGACCTGCCCAGAGTCACACAGCTAGTAAGTGTCAAGTATCTGAGGCTGGATTTGAACTCAGGTCCTCCTGACTCCAAGGCCAATGCTCTATCTGTTGTGCCACCTTACTGCCCCTAGAATTATGCAATTTAAAATTGAGTTTTGATTTGCTACATTAGATGGCAAGGCCATAAATAAAGGAGTTAAGTCTGAAGGCATTCCAATCTTATCAAAACTAATTTAGAATTAACCTAACATTTAAAATAAGCTTTAAATATCATGTACAGAACCAAAAATCTTTAAAAACAAAACAAAACAAAACCTTAAGTTTTCAAACTGAGTTAAATAAACTTTTATAATGAAGCCATGTTTAAAATTTATTTTGACTTTGTTACTTGAAGGCAGTTCTGTAAAAACCAAAAACTCAGCATGATACCAGATCCTTTACTAACATATACAGAGATCAAATTAACAGAGCATCCAACCTTCTAGAGATAAAAAAAATTACCATTAAAATATAATCTAAAGTTTCATTTGAACAGAATACTTTCCACAGTTGAACTACAATGTTTTAAATATGAGTATCTGTATATACATACATATGGGACCTGGAACTCTCACTGTATATGGTAAACGGCAAATTCTTGCTTGCTGTCTCATTAATTCTCTGTTCTAGGACAAGAATATTTGTCCTCTAACATCTACAAGGAAAACCCTTATCTAGCCCAGAGTCTTCTTACCTGCTGCTAGGGGAGACTCTTTGGACTCTGTTGTTCAGCATTTAATTGTTGTCAATGACCCTTAGGAATGAATAATGAGGTCTTTCTATATATTCAAACTAACTCTGGGTTCACCTAAAGACGAATATCTCAAGCTCATTATGACATTTTGTTTCTACTTGTGAACAACGATGTCATCACATTCAGAAATGCCTCTGGATCTGACATTAGAATGAAGCAAATACAGGTAACATTCACATTTATTTCAATAAAGGTAAGATAAGGTGGACATCTGAATATTCATATGACAATTCATTTACCACTTTATGTGCTGGTTACCAATCTCACATGTATATGTCTTGTCCCCATCCCAAATAGACTGTAAGCTTCCTGAGGGCAGGGTCTCTGCCTCATATTTCTTTGTATCCTCTGCATGGTACTTTCAATAACTGGAACTTAGTATTTACCAAATAACTGAAATTGGCTCCTCAATTAATTCAATATTTCCCAAAGCTTGAACAGACAACCCCCTCACCTCGTGCACTATAAGAAGTATGAATTCTAGTGAAGCTTTTATGATTGCCCGCTGTAAATGTGCAATAAGAATCATGCAACAATCAAGTCAAAGACTCACTAATTCTCAACTCTATAAGGGCCCAGATACATCATGAGAATAACTGGACAAAATTATGGTCAATCCACCAATAAATAACTGTAATGGTTCATCATGGCAAGAAGGTTACTCTCTCCCTCATTTGATTTCTCTGGCTCCTTTCAAATCTCTGCTAAAGTTCTACTTTCTCAAAGAAGTCTTTCCTGATCCTCCTTCATTCTAGCGCCTTCCCTGTGTTCATTTCCAATTTATTCTGTATACAGCTTGTTTGTAAATTTTTGTTTGCACACTGTCTCCTTCATTGGACTGTGAGCTCAATGGAAGCAGAGGCTGTCTTTTGCTTTTCTTTGTATACCCAACACTCAGCCCAGTGTACCAGGGCACACAGCAGGTATTTAATAAAGGTTTGTTGACTAATCTTAGGCTCTCAAGAAACAAGGCCAGCAAAGTACAAGTACCAGAAGATTCCATAACAATGTAGAAAAGCTTTGATTACAGGCTGGGTGATGGATATTCATGTATCATGTGGTTGGATATAATGTTACCAATGTTTTTGGTCACACTAACTCATAAAATCTGCTAGAGCAGAAAGGAATGAGTACCCAAACAAATGACCTCACATATCCTTAAAATATTATGCCTCAAAACCGAAGCCTTAAACCATTTAATGTTATTCCCAAGATAGCATTTTTAAAAGTTGTAACACATTGGTTAGTAGCAACTAACTCAGTGGCATTTATTCTATTTCCTTGAAAATCATAATTAGAAGACCCGAGCACTGACTTTGAGTTCTGATTGCTATGTGGTATTGCCACCTGCGTGAGTAAATAACTAAGTTTCTCTCAGCCTCTGTTTTCTCATCTGTAAAATGAGGGAGCTGGCGTAGAATATGCTTAAGATCCCTTCCAACTCTAAATCTATGAACCCAGTTCAACACAGCTGATGAGGATAAACATTATTCTGTATAATTTGGCCTTGAGCAAACTATGCAGCTTAAAATATTTTAAAAATTATGATTTCTTTTTTTTAATATTTTTTCTCCAATGTAATTGCCCCATATCCCCTAAACTTTGAACATAAATCAGAAAAAGATAACTCAGAATCAGAGGAAAAGGGAAAAAGTTATCAGAACCTCTACTGAAGGAACACCTATTTCCATACTAGGGTTATACTATGGTACATAGGTTAAACTGATCAAGCTATGGGAAAAATTTTAAATACAGATTTTAAGGCATATTTGCAGGAAACTAGTTATGAGAAGAAAAGAAAAATATCTTCCTCATTCAAAAACACAGCTGGTATAAAAAAACATAGGGATGCATTCATCAAGGACTTACCAGTGCTTTCTTTATGTAAGACACTGTGTTAGGGGCTGACACAAAGACAAAATTAAAAAGTCTCTACCTTCAAGGAGATTATACTCTAATGGGAGGCAGGTATAACATTTACACAGCTAAGTAAATATATGATAATTTTAAGTGGTAGAAAACACTAATAACTAAGGGAATCTAGAAAGTCATCTATAGGATGTGGCACCTGAATTGAGATCCTTGAAAGAAGACAGGGGGTTTTAAAAAGTGGTTGTGAGGAGGTAGTACATTCTAGGCAGGAGATGGAATGCTAATAATAATAAAAGTTGTATGATCTCATTTGTGAAAAGCCTAATGAAGCAGGTGTTATTATTATTCTCATTTTTACAGATGTAAGAACTGAGGCTGAAAGAGGTTACATGATTATGCCATGGTCACCTAGCTGCTACACATCTAAACAAGGATTAAATGTCTTCTTGACTTCACGTACAGGGCTCACTCCCCTACGCAAAGTTGCTTTCCCCAACTTGAATAAAACAGATTATTACAAAATCATTTCCTACTACTGCTTATAATTTTAAATGAATTATGTTTGCTAAAGGAATGATTTCAAAGATTTAACTCCTAACACTACACAAATAATGGTTGGGATAGCCCAATTTTATTAATTCACAACATTTATGAAAATGCTTACTATGTGAAAGAGATACAAAGATAAAAACAAAATCATTCCTTTGCTGAAGGAATTCATATTCTACTCAGAGAATATGTAGGAACATAAGGTGGGGTGGGGAGTGGGGCCTCCCATAGAAGGCAGTATCTAAGAGAGCCTTGAAAGAAACTCCAGATCCTAAGGAAGTTAAGAGAGGAAGTGCATGCTAATACAGAGGATAATCTGTACAAAGACACAAAGATGGAAGATAAAATAAAGAATCACTGCTGCCAGGTCAGTCTGGCTGGAATGGAGGGCACAGAAGCGGTAGGAAGTGGGGGTATGAAATGAGTGGAATAGGCAGAATCTAGTTTGTAGAAGGCTTTAAAAGTCAGGCTGAGGAGTGTGAACTTTATGATGAAGGCAAGAGGGTACTCTAACTTCTGAGCAGGGGGTTCAGGAATATTAATTTGCAGTTGTGTGAAGAATGAAATGCAATGGGAGAGACCAGAAGCAAGTAGATCAATTAATTGGAAGCTATTGCAATAGTCCAGAGTGAGGTAACAAGGGTCTGAACATGGCATGAGTGGAGATAAGGAACAAGTCGGGGATATTGGGGAGGTAGAATCTATAAGCCTTGGTAAATGACTGGATATGGGAAGGGAGACTGAAAGGTCGGGGGATGATTCTTAGGTTGTAAATCTTGACAAATTGAGCTCTTAACAGAAATGAGGAATTTTGGAAGAAGATGGGGCTTAAAGGAATTAGACAAATGAGTTCTGTTTAAGCAAGCTGAGTTTGAGATGCCCATGAGATATGCAGGGAAGGAAGTCCAGCAGGCAGTCGAGTTTAGAAGATAGACTGCGACTGGATATATAGTTTTAGAAGCCATGTGGATAGAGAAGACAACTGAATCCATGGAGGCAATTAGACCAACAAGGGAAAGAGAACAGAGAGAAAAAGGAAGAGGGCCTAAGGTACAGCTTTGGGAAACACCTAAGCTTAGTGGGCAAGAAATAATTATGATACATTAGCAGCTAGGTGGTGCACTGGGCCTGGAGTCAGGAAGACCTGAGTTGAAATCCTGTCTCAGACACTTACTAGCTGAGTGACTTGGTTAAGTCACAATAGCTTTTGTTTGCCTCAGTTTCCTCAACTATAAAATGGGGATATGAGCACCTAACTTTCAGGGTTGCTGTGAAGCTCAAATAAGATAACAGTAGTAAAGAGCTTAGTATAGAGCCTTGCAGCTATTTTAATGCTAGCTATTATTATTGTTTATTGCTGCTGTTATTCAGAAAAGGAGACCGCAAAGGACCAATGAGACAGATAAGACAAAAAACAAGATAATAGCAATGTCATAGAAGACAAGGGGAGAGAAAATCCAACAGAAGGGATGGTCTGCAGTGTCAAAAGTGGTAGACATCAAGGAGAATAAGCAATGAGAAAAGGCCTTCAAATCTGGCCTTAAAAGGAGTACCAATAACCAAAATTTAAGTTGAATGGTGGGTTTGGAAGCTAAATTGTAAGGGATTGAGAAGAGAGTGGGAAATGGAAGCAATAAATACAATCAAGTCTTTCTAGGAGTTTAATTATGAAAGGAGGGGAGATACAAGACAATAGTTAAGGGAACAGTAAAGAAAGGTTTGGTTTGGTTCTGAAATGAAAGGTTGTGGGAGACTTGGACATGTTTGCATGTATCAGAAGAAATCAGTGGGAAGGAAAGGAGGTGGAGAGGGAGAGACAGAGAGACAGAAAGAGGATGGGAAAGACAGAAGGGGAGAGAGAGAACGAAAAAGAGAGAGAAAATGATCAAGAATGAATACTCCAGGAGATTACGGGGAATGTGATCATGAAAAGACACAGAATGATTGGCCTTGGCAAGTGTAAGGATCAGATCTTCATCAAGAGACAGAAACAAAGGATGGAAATATGGGCAAAGGGGGTGGGAGGTTTGATGGACAGATATTTTAAGATGTGAAATAAAAGATAAGAGGACGCTTAGATGGTATCTATTTTCTCAGTGGAATAGAGGAGGTAAAGTCTTCTGTTGCAAAGTAAGGAAGGAGGGAGTCAATGTAGGGGACCTGGGAGAGAAGGATGTTTGAAATAGCTACTGCAAGGAGTACAACAGTCAATTAGGAAAGAATAAAAGACTGTAGTGCAGTGGAGTCCAGTTGAGATCAGTTAACAAATCTGTAGTGGACCTAACCAGTGTTCAATAGAATGTTAGTAGGAATAGTGAAGGTATGTGGTTTAGTCTAGTGCTAGGGTCTGATAGGGCATAACTGGCCAAAGGAAAAGGGGGCAAGGGACTCAAAGGTAGAACGTACTATAGTTGAGCTGAATAACCAGAAAATCAAGAACGTGAATGGAGATAAGTGATGTCAGAGCAGGGGAGGGCAGGAAAGGGGTTTCCTAAATACTTTACTAGTTCTAACATTGCACAGTTCTAAGTAGCAGTAGTTCTGACATATAAAAAACTGGGATACTGGGATACTGAAATACTATCCACATCCAGAGAAAGAACTATGGAGTCTGAATGCAGATCAAAGCATACTATTTGCTCTCTCTCTTTTTTGTTTTGTTTTGTTTCTTCTTTCTCATGGTTCATCCCATTCATTCTAATTCTTCTTTACAACATGACTAATGTGAAAATATGTTTAATAAGAATGTATACATAGAGCCTACATCAGATTGCACGCTGTCCTGGGGAAGGCGTAGGGGAGAGGGGCAGAGAAAATTTAAAATGCAAAAGCTTATGGAAGTGAATGTTGAAAACTAAAAATAAATAATTTAAAAATTAAAAAAAAATTGGGACACTGGTGAGCTGAGAACTATTTCAAGGTGGTGTAGAATTGAGTAGCTTAAGGTAATACCTAGATGGATGGAGTTGTCAAGGATGGAGGAAAGTGTACTTAGGCAGGAACAACAACAATAAAAAAAATCAAACTGTGATGAGTTGAAAGCAATGACATGAGATTGGGTAAGCTTTGGGAATATAGGAGAAAAGCCTAGATTTCCAGATTTTTAAACAACAACACTATATACTTAATAACTGCCAAGTTGATGTCTTATCTATATCTAAAATTATCCAATGATAGTGAGGTGAAGCGTAATAGATTAGTTTGGATCAAACATTTTGAGCTTCCTGGGAAGAACATACCATAGAACCAAGGAGCATATAAAAGTTTTATAGTTAAAATAGCTTAACTCTTAACATTAATAAAATACAGTTATAGCACATAGGGGAGTCTGAAGTACATAAACATCACTCTCTTGAATAATCTTTAGTAGGACAAGTTACTACCTGATAGAGCACTTAAAAGCAGCATCAGTATTCATTCATTATCCTCTCTTGACTGCCCTAGGGTATACAGTATGTATCCAGTGAGGAAGCTCTAATGTTTGCTCCATGCTGTTACATTGATTACAATGGATCTGCCTTGAAAAGTGTGCCACTGGGTATAAAATGTAAGAAGAGAATCGCAAGGGTTAATTAACACTACTTTGAGTCTGTCAATTTATTTTTAAGCTTATAATCATAAGCTTATACAACAGTTTAAATGAAAATCACCTCCTTCCCCACCAACAGCACAATTATTCTAAAAATTTGATTATGGAGATATACTAATAACACAGTTTCTTTAAAAAATATAAGCATACAAACTTAAAGGATACACCATCAAATAACTTAAATACTGCATACTTAAGAGCAACTGAAAAGTTTACCATAACATTTTAATATTATATTTAATAGAGTGATAAGACAATCCACTCATTTTTATAAGAGAAATTTCAGAGTAGATCCAAGTGATTGGGCAAAAATATTTTCAAAAGAAATGATACACAAAAAGGTACATTTTATAGAATCACGAAGTTAAAACTGGAAAGAAGTTTGGAGATCATCTAATCCAACCCATTCATTTTACAGATGAAGAAACTGAAGCCAAGAGGCCTGAAAGCACTTGCCCAAGGTCACACAACCAGTCATGAATCAAGGACATAGGCCTCCTGACTTCTAGTACAGTCAGTCCTCTTTCTTCTATAACTTAGAGAAAGGGTTAAAATAAAGATTTCTTGCCAATATAGGATTTTAGGATAATTCTAGCATTTAAAAGTCTATGATTAATAATAAAAATAATAAGAGTAATAGGGTAAATATGAGGCGAGTCATCCTCTGAGTAAAGCACCATTGTTAAGTGACAGTAAGTAGATGGGAACTGAAGGTTATTAAAATATTATTTAGTTGGATAATAAAGCATTATCTTTTGCAACATGTATAACATTTAAGCAAAATTTTATAATGAAGTATCCAGTGTTAAGAAAATTGAGAAGTCACTCTATATCACACTATACTGTCCAGCAATATGAAGTCTGAAGAATTGTTTTTTCAGTCAGGTTTGCTCAAGCTAGGTGGCAGTTCTGCCATATTTATTCAAACAGGTAATTTGGCTAGTCTGTTATTCAAGTTCTATTCTGCTTATTTGTACCCTTGAAAACAAATCTTTATCACATCTGTCAAAACTTGGTAGGAATAGTCTACTCCATCATAGCTCACAGAAAGAAGATAATATTCTCCAGAAACAATTTATGAAAAAGTCAGATCCATATTTCATATATGCCACAAAAGCTCATCAGAGTAATAACCCTCCTTCTCCTGGGTGTTATCCTACCATCTGCTGCTCTATTACTTATCTTTATTTTGCAACTAATTAACAGCATAATCTTCTAAATTCAGCAAGTTAATTATCATTATTGTGGTCTTTGCAGCATCATCAGTCCTCATGAAGTCTTGTCTCTCCACCCCCAGAGAACACAGGAAAATGAAGTAGATTGGGAGAGGGTCTGTTTCTTTGGAGTGGGCTCATTAGGTGTTTGCCGATTACCTCGGCATGCAGAGAGGCAGGTCAGAAGAATTCTGCTGAACACAAGGTTCCATGCCGGGCTCAACTGAGTTAATGTAGGTTTCTGAACATTTGCCAAGCTGCTCTCTGTCAGCTCTCAGTAGAAACCCCCTGCAGAAAACCTACTGGCTACCCACTGTGTTCAGAGATATTTCTCAGTTTGTCACACAAGTCTTTATAGAATGATACTGGAGGGTACAAGTTAAACAATTTAACAAGTCTTCTTAAATTAAACTCTTAAGGTGATTAACATTTTCTCAGAGATTCTATTTTAAATGTTTTAATCTAAAAGAAAACATGGAAATTTAGAACACTGTTTTAGCAAGAGGTTATTATTAATACTTTATATTTGTACAGTTTTAAAGGATTTTTCATATTTATCTCATCTGGTCCTTATATGTCTATGATACAGCAGTAAAAGTATTGTCATTACCATTTTACAGATAAGAAAACTGAGGCTGAGGCTAAATGCCTGTGGCAAAACAGGCAGCAAATAGTAACGCCAGGATCTGAACTGACACCAAGTTCAGTATATTTCAACAACATTAACTTTTGGATAATAATCCATGTTTTCTCTGTCTACAGCTAATATAATTCCAAACCAAACAGAAAATAAAAACTTGCAGAGAGTTAGTATGGACTTATCTCAAACAATGAATACCCCAAATAATTAAATAATGGAAAATTATTCAACATAATTTCAGGTAAAAAAATTTTAATAGTGCTTTTCTGGTAATCAATTTGAAAGATTAACTTTAACATTTTACAATATTACCTTTAAAGGTGCACATGCATGTCTTAAAATTACTTAAAAGAATTTTTGTTCTGGAGCCTTTTTTTTTTTTTAAATAAGGGTTCCATCTATTTCTTCTGCTAAACCTGGATAATATCCCCTTTAAACATGGGAAAGTCATAACTATGCACATTTATATACCACTTCATGGTCTGCAAAATGTTTTCCTCAATACAACTTTGTGAGGTAGATAGTGCAAATATCACCCCCATGTTACAGACAAGGAAATGGAGAGAGTTTACGTGACTTATGCATGTCATGCCAAATCCAGGGAGGATTTGGATGCAGGTCCTCTTCTTTGCATTCTAGCCATTACCCTATGGCTCTTCTAATAAGGAAAAAAAACATGCAAGTAGGCATATGAAAAGCTAAATTCTAATTTACCTAACATGTCTTTGGTCAACTTCAAATCTCCAATTTTTGTTCAGCTGCACTAACGATCCTCTTCCCAACTACTGATGTTTTGTCATTCCTGCTACATCACTCTTGGAAGTTCCTTCAGATCACTTTATCATGAACACTAGCTCTGAACCATCTAGTCTAACCCTTACAGTCCTCTTCAGAATTTAGTGGCTATACACTTCCAATGGTGGATAGAGAGGCTCTGGCCTGGAGAAGGAAGGGAACTAGTTTTCCTCTGGGCAACAACAACTTGGGCTATGGAGCAAATGAATCAAAGATTTCTACACAATAGTGAAAAATTCATCTAGGGGCAGCTGGGTGGCGCAGTGGATAGAGCACCAGCCCTAAAGTCAGGAGGACCTGAGTTCAAATCTGACCTCAGACCAAACACTTGGCACTTACTAGCTGTGTGACCCTGGGCAAGTCACTTAACTCCAACTGCTCCCCCCCAAAAAAATTTTATCTAGATTAACAACAATAAAAAAGAAAAATTCCAAGATTACAACAAAAAATATAAATGGTATTTCCTCCTTTCCCCCAAGAAAATGACATGGCATTTATTTTACTGAAAAGGCAGTATGGTACAAGAAGCAGAAAGCAAACTGAACTTGGAACCAGAGAACCAGCTTTCAATTCCCAACTCCACCAAGCTATGGGATCTTAGGCAGGTCAGAATATCTCAGAATCCATTTGCTTACCTAGAAAATGATGATAGCACCATTTGAATAATTACCTTTCAGGGTTCTTAACTCTTTTCCCCATCATAGCTACTTAAAAAAAATTTTTATACTGAAAGTTAATGATAAAACCAAATATACATTCAAATACTCTAGACACTATACCTACATCTACTCTCAACTGGATTTTTTTTTCTATGTAGCTTGCCCTGAGGTCTGAATAGCTTGCTTGGCAGAAACTTGGAACAGTAACGATGTAAAAGATTCTACATTATACAATGTTTTTCCTAATGTTTGGCAGGGTTCCAGGTACATTATAGGAGCTCAATAAATACTTAGAATGAGGAAAAAAAATTAAAGAACAAGAAAATGAGCTGCTATCAGGTTAAGAGTGTGTGTGTGTGTGTGTGTGTGTGTGTGTGTGTGTAGTAAATAAAATAGACCATCTAGCTGTATGACTCTGTGCAAGCTACTTAACTTCTGTCTGCCTAAGATTCTTCATTTATAAAAATTAGATAACAATTGCACCTACCTTCAAAGGTTGTTGTGAGAATAAAATGAAATAATATTTTATAAAGTTTTTGCAAACCTTAAGTACTACATAAATGCTAGTGATTAATACTGCTGTTGTATACAATATTTGTGGGACATTTCCACCTCAATGTGCCACTGGTACTTCACATTCAATACATTAAAAACTGGATTTATTGTCTTTCCTTCTAAATCTGCTTCAGGATTAAACATAAAATCCTCAGTATGGCATATAAAACCCTTGTTAATTTGGCCATCTCCTCCCCTTCTCGTTTTCTTCTGTATAACCATCCAAACGTATCCTGGGACACTAGCCTCTTTGCTGTGGCTGTGCCCTGTACCTGAAACTCTTTTCCTTCCTCATCTCTACCTCCAGCCTTCCTTGAAGTTGCAGGTAAAGTTCTACCATCTCCAAGTACCCTTTCTTGATCCCTCTTTAATTTTAGTTTTCTCTCTATTTCTAATTTGTCGTGTGTGTATGTATATTTTTATTTTGATACATAGTTGTCTGTATGTTGTCTCCCTTATGTGACTGAGTTTTTTGAAAGCCAGGACTGTCTTTTGCCTTTCTTTATACTTCCAGTGCTTAGCATAGGTCCTAGCACATAGTAAGTGCTTAATAAATGCTTGTTTACTAACTGCTCCCTCCTTCTGACTTCACTATTTCTGCCAGTGACAATACTACCTATTCAGTCTCACCTGAATTAAACTTTGATGTTATTGTTGATTTTCCCCTCTTCTTTATCTCTTATGTCTAATCACTAAATCCTGTTAATCCTACCTCCAATATAATTTTGTCTAAAATATCAGTCCTCTCCTATTTCCAATGCCACTACTCTAAGTACCTCATTGCCAGTTTCCTGCACTACTGCAGTATCTTCCTAACAGCTCTTTCTGTCTCTCTCTTCCCAATTAAAACATCATTCATTCTTTAAGACTAATCTTCCTTCTGCCCAAATCGGGTCTTTCCAAACATTAGTTAAAAAATAAAGAGTGGTTCCCTACAGGCTACTGAGTTAAATTCATTCATTCACTTGCCTTTATACTCAAGACCAGGGGGGGGGAACCTGCACCCCTGAGGCCACATGTGGTCTTCTAGATCCTTAAGGGTGGCCTTTTGACTGCATCAAAAATTTTTTTAAATTTGAATTCATTCAAAAGGCTGCACTTAAGGATCTAGCGGTTGCAGGTTCCCAACCCCTGCTCAAGACCTTCCATAACTTATTGTCATTCTATCTTTCTAATCTCCTATCACTTACCTCTCCCTACTCCCACCTCTTCCCAGCTCCCTCTACCAATGAAATCAAAAGCTGAGCTCCTATACAGTCTTTATCCTACAAAATATATTAAACAAGATATTAATAGCATTAGTGTGTATGATAATAATATCTAAATAAAGCACAAGGCATTTCTACTTATGACTTGTCATATTTACAGATTCAGGAAAAAAATACTGGTTTGCAGAACAACATTAAGTGGTTAAGCCAAAAGTCAAAATTTGCACCCATTAATAAAATGCTTAGTTTGAAGCTTTTGTATTTCTATATTAGATGCTTTATTCAATCAGAAAATGAAAACAAAAAATTATTATATATACATATGCATCATGCTCTTTAAAATGCTATACAAATGAATTTTAATATTATAAAGTACTCAATACCAACTTATACTAAAAAAAACTAGAGATATATGCACATGTTTCAAAAAAGAAAGAATTATCATGTTCTAAAATATTTAAAAAATAAAAGTTATATCCTAATTTGAAAAAATTCTGAAATCACCAAAATGAAGAGTGTAGATTTAGTGAGCTTTTACTCTTACATCAGGTAACACATCCTAGATTTTTTGTTATACCTTGAGCTAATAGTTTTTATCCAAAACCGCACTGTCATATCCAAAATATTTCAATGTACCATTCTTATTCTGATATTCTGCAACAACTCCAACTAGATTCCTTTTAATATTCTTTATGGGAAATAACAAAACATAAAAGATTCAGATATAGTCTTCTAATTATTCATTCAAAAAAAAAGAAAGTATCTTTTTTTACCATCTCAATTAAAAATGATGAGCAATCACTTAAATATGTTTTAAACGTATTAGCCAAGTTTTAATGAGAAATCTAATTGGATTATTAAATTTTAAGAGTAGCAATCTTTCTACATATCCTGTTACCGCTATTTTTGTGTCTTCAATGAGGGTTTGATTCCTTTCCCAACTGAATTGATGAAAACTTTATGTGTAGGGTTTTTTTTTTAAAAACACTGACAGCATTTTAATGCTTTATTCTTATAAATCTAATTTCTTGGTTAACTAAACTCAAGAAATTATCTAAAGAGCTAATCTTTAGTTTAACAGTTTTCAGATATAATATGAAAACAAACCCCCTCATTTTGTAACATATATTAATTTAATAAACATGATTATTTCTTTCTGGAAGGCTCATATAAGACAAAAAATTTCTAACATCTTACAGTTCTTCACTTAGTACATATAAAGTAAAAATTAATTTTTCTGTCATTCTGAGGTATATTTTTAAAAAATTAACAATTTGTCAACACTTCTAGTCAAGTTCCTTTTTTTCCTCAAATGACAACCTCACTCATTACTAAAGTTATTTTTTAAATACTAGAAAAACCAGAGTATAAGAATACTTTGAAGGACCAAACTATATTAATGGACACAGTGTATTTATTTTATCCATAAAGCAAAGAAAACAGAAGATAGTAAGATGAAAATTTTTATTTTGAAGTAAAATTATGTTTGTGTCAATTGACATATCTAGTCATGCTAGCACTAAAAATAAACATTTTGGAAAATTTGTTCTCCCTGTACCATTTTTATATTCTTCCCCCATTGTAAGTCAATTAACAAATAATTACATACTATACAATGTGTATCAATGTTTCTTTTCCCTCTCCAGGTTATAAATTTTAGTATTCAAGACAGTTATCATGAAGGATGTATATCAAAATCATTTATTATCTGCACTAAAAGAGGAGAAGAGTGAAGTAGATAATTCAAGTTAAGTTTAATTTAATTATATTTCCCCAATTATGTTTTCCTTTGAGCAATATTAAAGTCAGTTAGAATCCTACTAGTTCTATCTACCTTACAGTACTGTTGTGAGCAATGCACTTTGCAAATCTTAACATGCTAACCCATATGTAAGTTGCTATTTTTCATATATTCTCAGACATGAGAAACAAGTAGGGCATACAGTCCAACATAAAACTGAATGAGAATCCCCTCTATATCAGTGTTTCTCTTTGGCAGTTCATGATGACATCAAAGGTGTTTTTTTTGTTTTTTATTTTTTAAATTTTTTTTGCTAAAAAGTCTCTTAACAATGCCTTAAGCAGTAGATAATTGTTCGGTTATACCACAAATATATTTTTCCTCTATAACAACAAGCATGTGCATATTTGAAGCACTGCAGGTTTAGTCCTGCAGCATTCTGAAACCTTCACAATCATGTGCACAATGACTTTGTGTTATGATTTCATCAAAATCTTGCTATTTCTGACTAAGCATTTGTTCTCATAGTTTCTCAACCTGTCATCAAATTGTTTCTAAACTGCCACAAGGATTCAACGTTTGACCTCAAACCAATTCCCAAAAAACGGTCAGACACATGCACATATTCTCATTTGTGTTCTGTATGTTTCATCAGAATAAGCTCCCTCATTCTGTTACCCTGTAATTGTACCTTATCAGCTGTGTAATCGTGTGATCGAGATGTTATGTTTGTTTTCAGGCTGGGCTGCTTGAAAACCATGATGCTATGCATGAGCATCATAAGCCATCTTGAAACCATCAAGACCATCCTAAATAGCTGTAGAAACAAACCTTATAGTTCTTTTTACTCCAGTATTAAAGGTGTTTTCCAATTTATACTTATCTTCCACTTAGTTACTATTCTATCATCTGGTAAACTTTCAAATGAACTAGTTAGTTGGCGACACTGATCATTCAGTTATTCAGTAGAGTTTCTGTGAGAGTGCAGTAGGTGAGCCAACATTAGAAGAGAAGAAAGACATCTGAAGAAATTCTTTCCTTACAGAGGGAAGTTTACAAATTTGTTGTTTAGCTTTTTTCAGCTGCGTCCAACTATGTGTGACCTCATTTGGGGTTTTCTTGGCAAAGATACTGGAGTGATTTACCATTTCCTTCTCAGCTCACTGTACAGATGAGGAAATCAAGGCAAACGGAGTTAAGTGACTTGCCCAGGGTCACACAGCTATTAAGTGTCTGAGGACACATTTGAACTCAGATCTTCCTGACTCTGTGTGTTTATATATAAGCACTGTTAAAAATGTAGCAACACAAGAAACTGAATTTTTAAGTACATTTATTACTTAAATTAATGCTCATCATTAGCCAGTACATAATATTTTATATCATAAACAGGTATTCATTTCTGTCAATTGGTTAAATGGCCAAAATATGATTTTTTTTCTACCTCTTAGTAAGAGAGCTTGTAAAATTCTCCTACCATTTTCTACCATGTGTTACGAGTGAGCATTTTCATTTTCCTTTTATTTTAAATTAATATACAGAAATAAATTTGATGTGGAACTATATTTAAGATTGTACCTTAAATATTACAAATCATTATCCAAATAAAAAATTCTAACATCAAAATGACCTTTATATTGATTATTTTATATTATGTTACACGTATTCCAAGTTGTAACTTAATTCATTAAAAATGCTATGACATTCAACAAAATTTATAAAATAAAGAAATTTAATATGAAGTCTTCAAGATAACGGTAAGTATAAGGTCTTCCTGAATTACTTATTTTTAATTCTTACAGAATGCACCACATGAAATAATTTAACCATTTTATACTTAGTTTTATAATCTTATACTTAGACTTTTCATAATTACATGTAGAATAAAATTTTATGTTCTATAATTATAATTTATAACATAATTTTTAATTTGGAGCTTTTGGGGGCAAAAAATAGCATTGTGGTTATTGTAAGCCTCAATGAAGAAACCTAAAAGATTATCAATAGAATATAAAATTACCTTGGAGGCTCACAACACTTTTTGTTGTTGTTACTATTGAAAGGGGATATACACTAGGATATCCAAAACGGAACTCATTATCTTTCCCTAAAACTTCAGCACTCTTCTAAACTTTGCTCTGTTCAGAACACTAATATTATTCCCAACATCCAGGTTCACAACCCTGGTAAAGGTCATTATCCTTTTCAGGTCCTCAATCTCATTCACTCCACATATCCAATCAGTTGCCAAATCTTGTCATTTCTACCTCAACTACATCTTTTCTTTCCACTAACATGGCTACCAGTTATTTCAGGCTCTTATCACTTCTTGTCTGGACTATTATAACAGCCTGCTACTTGGTTAACTTAGCTCAAATCTTCCCATTCCAAATGATCCTTCACACAGCTGACAATGTGATTTTCTTAAAGTGTAAGATTGAACAAATCATTACTCTAATTCAATAAACTCCAGGGGCTCCCCAATACTTCTTAGAAGCAAATATATATACTCAAATAATTTCAATTTAAATTTAAGGTGCTTCACAATCTGTCTCCATTTTCTTTTTCTGGTTATATGACACAGCACTTCCCTTCAAAAGTAGTAATCTAGCCAAACTGATCTCTCTTGTCCCACACATAGCAATTCATGCCATTATACTGGATGGCCTCTATTCCTGGGATCAAATCCCTTTATCTCTGACTCCTGGTTTCCTTCAAGGTGGCTCAAAGACCACTTTCTGTGTAAAATCTTTGTTGATTCCTTCTAGTTACAAGTCCTCTGCCCCCTTCTCCATATTGTTTTTCCTTGCCAGACTATAAATGCCTCAAAAGTAGGGGCCATTTCACTTTTGCTTTAGCTCCTTACACATGACCTAGCCCATAGCAAGCATTTAATAAGTGTGTGTGACTGAATGACTGACAAGATCTTTTTGGATCCTGATTCTCCCATCTTGTATGTTAGCTATACCTGCCAGCTTTTTGTCATTTGTAATACCTTTATCCAAGTCACTGATAAAAACACTAAATGGCACTAGGCTAAGGACAGATGCCTGGATGATTCCACTGTGAATCTACTTTCAAGGTGACATCAAAACACTCAAGGCGATATTAGACTCATACAAAGCCAGTCTTCCTGCTGGCTAGTCCTTAGAGTAGCCCTCTCTTGATTTAGCACTGGATATTTTCCATGCCTAGAATGCTCTCATTCCTCACTTTCATCTCACAATCATTTAATTCCTTCAAGACTGAATTCAAAACACTACCTTCTACATGAAACCTTTTCTGACTCTCTAAATGCTAGTTCCTTCTTTCCCTAAAATACTTTGCATTTATTTTGATTTTATTTTTTATAGCCTTATAAATGCACATATTGTCACCTGCCCCTGAGAAAATGCAAGCTCCCTGACAGCAAGGGCTACTTCATTTTTGTCTTTGTGTCCGCAGTGATTTCCACACAGCGACACTTAATAAATGCTTGTTAACTGATTCTATCTATTTTGCACCTAGTTAAGCATACTTTTTCTACAAGAAGAAGAAGGGTCTCATCAAAGGCTTTTAAAAAATTGAGCCAATGTATCCCACATTGTACAAACATTGTACAATGGACCCACATGTACAAAAATACTTATAGCAGCTCTTTCTGTGGTGGCAAAGAATTGGAAATTGAGGGGATGCCCATCAATTGGGGAACAGCTGAACAAGTCGGGGTATACTACTGTGCTATAAGAAACGATGAGCAAGCAGACTTCAGAAAAACCTGGAAATACTTGTATGGACTGATGCTGAGTGAAGTGAGCAGAACCAGGAGAACGTTGTACACAACAACAGCCATGTTGTGTGATGACTAATATTGATAGACTTGGCTCTTCTCAGCAACACAAGGATCTAAGACATCTCCAAAAGTCTCATGATGGAAAATGCTACCTACGTCCAGAGAAAGAACTACAGAGTTTGAATGCAGATCAAAGCATACTACTGCTCTTCTTTTTTCCTTCTGCTTTGTTTTGTTTCCTCTTTCTTGTGGCTCCTCCTACTGGTTCTAATTCTTCCTTACAACATAATTAATGTGAAAATGTTTAACAGGAATGTATATGTAAAACTATATCAGAATACATGCTCTCTTGGGGAGGAAGGTGGGGAGGGAGGGGGAGAAAAATTTAAAACTCAAAAGCTTATGGAAGTGATTGTTGACAACTAAAAATTAATTAATTTAGAAAAAAAAGTTAAGCCAAACTCTGATCTTGTAGTAGCAGTGTAAAAAAAAAAAAAAAAAAAAAGCAGGATCCAGCACGACCTGTTCCTAATGAAGGAAATGATGTTCTCCTTTTGATCACTGTTTCTTTGTGTAGATGTTCACGAACTATCCTTTTAAAAATATATTATAGGGGCAGCTAGGTGGCGCAGTGGATAGAGCGCTGGCCCTAAAGTCAGGAGGACCTGAGTTCAAATCCAACCTCAGACCAAACACGTGACACGTACTAGCTGTGTGACCTTGGACAAGTCACTTAACCCCGATTCCCTCACTTAAAAAAAATTATATATATATATGTATATTATAGATTTTTAAAAGAACTCAAAGTCAACCCACTAGACTCTAACTTACAGCTTCTACTCCTTCCTTTACTGAAAAGAAAAGGCATCCGTCTCTCTCCAATTCTGTACTATACCTCCTGTCTTCATGATCTTTCAAAGGGTACTGACAGGAAGAAGAAAGGGGAAATAAGACCTGTTAAGTCCAACCCATCTGGTGGACTTTATATTAAAAGAAAGGGAATGTAAGCCTCAGGATGAAAGCAAGAACACTAAAAAGTACGAGTTCCACAAAGATGCTTAGAAACACTTTCTTGTGCTGTCTGCTTGCAGTGTTCTCCTACACAGGTGCTGGAGCAGCACACAGTCTGCAAAAACCACTGTGGTATTTACCTGGATAAAGTGTCAGACAAAATATATCATGAAATTCCTAGAAGGTATTAAGGCCAAAAACCAAATCAGAGATGTCCCCACAAGAACTATAGTTCCTTTATTTCAAAATACATGATTATGATGGCAATAATTTACTTGATGGTTTAGAACTTTCCACTGTTATCTCTCATATCCACAAAGAAGGAGGAAGTGAGCAAGTATAATCAATTAAGGAAAAAATAATTTAAGGCTATGTTTTAGGAGAAAATGGTAAGAATATTGATGAATGCACTGATTCATCTGAATTTGCAAAATCACTGGACTAAAGGTCTTTTGATAATGTCCCAGTTATATGCAAATTTGATTATATGCATAATACAGAATACCATTTATATTATAAAACAGATGTACATTTCCAACTTCATACTAGTATAGAACTCATTTGTGAGTGAAGCAACCTGCTACTCTGGGGGATAAATAGATGGGAAAAAATAAATGAGAAGACATGAAACAAGAGTGATTGAACCATGTCACACTCCCAAATTGCCATTTTACTTCTTAACAAGCATAACTTTTAAGAGTGTGGTATATAATTGAGATGGATACTCATTATCTCTATTTTGAATGCAAAATGCCAACAAACCTCTTTGGTTTTAATGTGATCAAAAAATTTTGTCAAATGAGTATATAGTTAATGAATTTTATAAAATAAATGGAAGTTTTGAATGTGAAATTCAAGATGAACAATTATCTACCTAAGCGGGTCACGTGTTTTCTAGTCATTGTAATCATGGTTCTCTACTTCTTGACTAACAAATGATTATTTGCTGTAGACAGGCGACTATTTGCAAGGATATTTTAAGTTACACATATTAGAATACAAACTGTGAAAGTTGAGAACTTTGGGGAAACACTGTGTTCTTCAGTTACATTTTTTTTCCTTGGATTTTTTTCTCTCACCTTATTTCTGTGATTTCAAAACAACATGAAATGAATATGGGGTTTTTTAAATGGAAAAAAAAGAATACAATTATTTGCCAGATACCAAACTCAACTATCAATAGAACCTACTGTGGTGATTTGAGCATTTCTTATTTTAAATCTTTTGATATTTTACAGAATTACTACCACATCCTTCTTTGTTGTTCAGTCATCGAAGTTGTGTCTGACTCCTTGTGACCCTATTTGCGATTATCTTGGCAAAGATACTGTAATGTTTTCCATTCCCTTCTGCTCATTTTACAGATGAGGAACTGAGGCAAACTGGGTTAATGACTTGCTTAGGGTCACACAGCTAATGTCTAAGGCCAGATTTGAACTCAGGATAAGGAATCTTCCTGATTCCAAGCCCAGTGCTCTATCCACCGTGCCACCTGTGCCCCCTCCCAACTATATATTCTAGTAAATGTGTTTATTAATACATTTTGAGTTTTCTGCAGTATTCATTCTTTTCTACCATGCTTCATTCCAGATCAACATGTTCATCATTTCTGTAGAGTTAGAAGCTTCCAAAGTGCTAAGATGCAGAGTCTGAGCATCCAGAGTTGAATGGTTTCTGTTGCAGAGTATCCAAACTATCTACAGCCACAAGAAAAAAAGTTCTAAATCACAAATAATTAGAGATAATTAAATTAAAGCAACTCATGACAAATGCTGGAGGGGATGTGGGAATTTAGGTATATCAATGCATGGTTGGTGGAAATGTGAATTGATCTAGCCATTCTGGAAAACAATTTTAAACTACATTCCAAAAGACATTTTTGTTTTACCTTTTTCAGTGGGGTAGGCGAGAAGAGGTGGGACTCTGAGAAGGTGGATTTTTGTTTTTTGTTGTTGTTTTTTAAAGGATCTATTGTCTTCACTTCCAGCTGAAGAGAACACAATACCAACTTAGTCAAGCCAGTGTCTGCAGGGCATGAAAGGCTGCCACTCCTCATTGAACAGTAATCCCAAGAAGTCCATGGATCAACCTATCCAGCAGTAAAATTCTAGCTAATCTGACCAGCCACCAGAAAGAAAAAGATAATGCTACCATTTAAGGATTTAGTAATATATCTAAACAGTCACATTGGTTACATTTCAAAAGGAATCTTCTTTAAATAAATTTAAATCTCCCTAATCAGAAAGATAATTGAATTCTTTCATATGAGCAAAGATGGTTTAGAAATTCTTTAAATTTGAAGACTGAATATAACGTGAAAAAGAAAGGCAGAGAGTAGTGCCATCCAATGCTTGTTTCTCACTCCTAATTCCTTTTGAACTATCTGCTGTAGGTGACACCATTGACCACCCTCTCCTCCCGGATATGCTCTTCTTTGTGGGTTTTGGTGACCCTCTTTTCTTTTGGTTCACCTTTTATCTGATGATTTCTCAGTCTCCTTTTATAGTTCATCATCCCTATCATGGATTCAAATCCACATTATCCACATGATGATAACCTAACGGTTGGCATTTCCAAAGATTCTGTCCTGGGCCCTTTCCTCTTCTTCCTCAGTTCCCAAGGGTTTAATTATCATTTCAATGCAGAGGAATCCCAGATCTACATATAATGTTCCAATTTCTTCTCCAAGATTCAGTACAATATCACCAATTGCCTATAGGATATTTCAAAGTACATATCAAAGTAGATATCCTGGAGACATCTTAAACAGCATGTCTAAAACTGAACTCATCTTTTCTTCTAAAGTTTCTCCTCTTCCAAACTTCTCTATTTCATTCAAAGGTTCTACCTTCTTCCCAGTGTCTCAGGTTCATAAACTCAGCATTATCCATAACTCTTCCCCATCCTACATATCCAATCACTTATTAAATTTTGTTTTTTAGACTTTTCTCCACTCACACATCTACCACCTTACTTTAGGCTCTTATCACCCCTTGCCTAAGCCTCCTAATAAGTCTCTGCCTTTAGGTGTCTCTCAATACTCCAGTTTATCTTATACATTGCTAAGTAACAAAGTAATTTTCCTCAAGTGCAAAGCTGTCAATGGCATGCCCTTATTCAACCAACTCCAGTAGCTACCCATTATCTCTATGATCAAATATAAACCCTTGGTTTGGCCTTAGAGGCCTTTACAACCTGGCCCCAATCTATCTTTCTAGTTTCTTTGGACATTAATCTCCCTCCAGTACTCTGTGATTCAATGAAACTGGCCTTTCTGTACCTCAAACATTTGCCTTTGCACTAGCCATCCCTCATGACATGGGGAATTCACTGCCTTCTTACGTCTGCCTCAAAGAATCTTGGTCTCTTTCTTCTAAGATGAAGGTCAGGTAACACTCTTTACATGAAGTTTTCTTGATCTCCTCAACTGCTAGTGCCCCCCCCAAACTACCTTATGCATTTGTATTTATTTTCTTTCTATTTATGATACATATATATATACACACATATATATATATACACACATATATTTTACATGTGTTTGTCTCCCTCGTTAGAATATAAGCTCACTGAAAACTTAGAATTTTTGTACATGTATCCCCAGGATCTAGGATAGTGCATGCACATAGTAAATACTTATTGATATGGTACTTAGCTTGCTGAACATACATATAAACAAATTTCTCTTCCTCCTATTCTTTCAATTTGGCTAAATCCAAAGAGGGCTAGGCTAATACATTTAAACTAACTGGATGGTCTTTCAACTGACAGTTACCATTTACTGGAGGTTAAACAGCTACTTCCTCCTCTTCTTTTTTCTCAGATGATCTAGTTTCTGTCTCTTTGGGGAAGCGCTTTATATTTTTTACTTGGCAGAAATGCCTTTTTTCCCTTTTTCTACTCTGTATGACATTCTTCTACACTTAAATCTACTGACACAGGTAAGAATCCCCCTCTACCTCTTCAGATGTCTTTTTTTTTTTTTTTGGTTTGTTTTCACACTTAAGTGTTTCTTCCATTTTTGTAAGCAATGTTTCATTATCCTAGTTAACTTGGAGAGTGGAGGACATTTCTCAAGCTCCTTTATTTCCTCTTTTAGAAGGAAGATCAACTCATATTTTGAGAATAGGTGGCAGCCATGGTTCACTGCCAAACTACCGCATAATTTACGCAGGGCAATGCAAAATTACTCCTTATCTTTTGGAAGTGTGATTCTTAGTCCTTTGTTGTTCTTGCTAGCAGCTCACTTAGAGAAGA
Source organism: Vombatus ursinus (assembly GCF_900497805.2). Taxonomy (NCBI): domain Eukaryota; kingdom Metazoa; phylum Chordata; class Mammalia; order Diprotodontia; family Vombatidae; genus Vombatus; species Vombatus ursinus. The sequence goes on along the minus strand of NW_020954557.1, from coordinate 41,221,835 downwards.
AGGCTGGGGCAAACTGCCTGTGTATATCTGTAAGTTTAGAATTAGTTTAAGGATTTCCAACTCCTAGCTGAGTGCTCTTTTCACTGTTCACCTTGATTTAGTGCTCTTTACCTTTTAGCAACTTGCCATACCTAACTTCCTTTCCTTTATTTTACTACATTCTCTGGTCTTTTTTTTTTTTTTTTATTAATTTATTTTGATTTATCAATAATCACTTCCATATGCTTTTGAGTTTAAAATTTTTCTCCCCCTTCCTCCCCATCACCCTCCCTAAGACAGCACACAATCTGATACAGGCTATACATTTACATTCACATTAAACATATTTTCACATTAGTGATGTTGTAAGTCATTCTCTGATCTTAATAACTACCATCACATCCAGCTGAAGTCTTCCTTTTCCTCCAGCTCTAGTCTTTCTCCATCAGTTTGAGCTCTCCAACTTTTCCTCAAGCCCACTCAAATTTCTCCTTCCCATATTCAATCTCCTGTCTTCTTTATAATTACAAAGATCTCCAAATAACCTTCATGATTCCTCCTTCTGCTCAAATCCACCTGATCTCCCCATATAAGCTGGATAAAGACACTATTAAAGTATTCCATTACAAATAAATTTGGGAAATGCTTTCCCTAAAGAGTTTTTCTTGATGGCAAAGAGATTTGGCCCAGAAGTGCCTACGTTGCATGGTAATTTAAAAAAAAAAATTTCAGGGGCAGCTAGGTGGCACAGTGGATAGAGCCCTGGCCTTGGAGTCAGGACGACCTGAGTGCAAATCCAGTCTCAGACACCTGACACTTACTAGCTGTGTGATCCTGGGCAAGTCACTTAACCCCAATTACCTCACCAAAAAGCAAAAATAAATCATCAAATCATTCATAGCTTTCTTAGAATGCAAGGGGACTTAAAGAGATCAATTTATTTTTAAAAATATTTATACGCTTTTACTTTTTATAAAAGTTTACATTTTATATTTATAAAATGCTTATATACTTACATTTATTTTGTAAGCAATATATTTCATTCACTGCACCAGCACAATAAATTATTTATTCCGACTACAATGGTAAACCATTTATTAAATCAGTGTGATGAGCCATTTATTGTGCAGGTGATGTATGTCATTTATTGCTTGGCCATAAGTGATTTATTGGTCTGGAAGATACTGAATTCGTCGTGCCAGAGTAACAAATGCCTCATACAAGTATAAACATATATGAAGGTATATGTATATAGTATATGTACCTATATACAAGATATAATAATAACTAACATTTATATAGCACTTACTATGTACCAGGCACTATGTTAAACAATTTACAATTATTATCTCATGATCAACTAGTTTAACCTCTTCGTTTTACAGATGACAAAACAAACTCAGTGAGGTTAAATGACATGCTTACGGTCACACATCAAGATTATGGCAGAGCTAGGACTAGAACACAGGCCTTTTAATTCCCAGCTGAGTCCTCTTCTCACTGTTAATATTGCTTTTTCTGACTAGGTTTCTTACTGTCTGTGACAAATGCAAAATTCTGACTTTTCTTAAGATAAGTTTGATCATTTATTTGCCTAACCAACCTATAGAATATTTGCAAATTTTTCTCCAGCAGGAGACAAAGATTACTGTAACTTCAGTAACATTACTTATTTGTACCTCCTTAGAAGAAAATGAGCTAAATTCCTGCTGCAATGTAAACAGCTTCCACCAGGAGGAGCAAGGGAGTTTGGAACTTTTGAATCAACACATAAAGGTGGCCTTAAAGTTGTGTGTGGTTCAGAGCAGGGCCTGTGCCTTCTGAATCAGCTCATACTTTATGGGCAGTTTGTCTTCTTGAAGAATTAGTTTCTTCTCTAATGCTCTACAAAAAACTTTCAGAATAAAGCATTTACAGGGACTAAGTGGCACACTTAAATCAGGCACCATTACATAAAAAACAGATCCACAACAGACTCAAAGGAAACTTAAAAGAATTCTTAAAAAAACCTCACTTACCATTTTAGCCTCTGACTGCACTGGTTGTGGGGAAGAAGGACCTGGGATTCCTGGGATACTAGGCACCATGGTGACAGGTCTAACAAGCTGTGCAAACATGTTAAAATTTATTTTTTCTACAGAATACATAAGTAGAAGCCTCATTCTGCTTATACTATAGGTAATATAACAAAAATGGTATCCAAAACCTCGGAATCTCTCACACACTAGGCCTATTAGCAACTGAGAATATGGTACATACATATGTATGTATATACTCACACATATAACACACACAACTGGACAAGGAAATACATACTCATACACAATTCTTCCTTTTTAATTTAACAACCATACTTTTTTTCATCACTCTGTCATTCTGTCTTGACTACTAAGTTCCAAAATTTCACTATGTATTCTTGCAAAAAAAATTTCTCACAAATTTTCCATAGCTGTACTCTGACTGTGATATCAGAGATAAACAGTGTATCACTCAAAAATATCTTAAGTGTATAAATGTAATTAGCCTTTATCAGACATTTTAAAGAAACCAGAAACAACCAGGACAGAGTTAATATTGGCTTAGAAAAGGTTAATAGAATAGTTACCTCCACCACTCCCTCAACCCAGGAGACACTCCCTGCAAGGTTAAATCTAACACTGGCCTGAAAGAGGTGGATTAGTTGTTGTGTCCCTATTACTACTACTAGCAGTTCATTAAATGAAGGCCATCTGTATCTGACTGAATGGTATTTTAAGTCCTTATTAAAATAATTGTTACAAAGCATTATGCTGGCTATAAATACTGGGCTGCATAGATACTTTTTTTGGTGAGTAATTTGGAGTAGAATCTTCTTTTTGATTAAATCTACCGAAGCTGATGTAAACTGAAATAAAGTCAAAGCGCACTACATTCAGGTTGCTTCTACCATAGTTTGAATTTTCAGCATTTTAAGATTATAATTTTTGTTGGTTACTGAAGCAGTCACAAGGACTTTATATTCCCAACTTTATCATTAAAATATAAAGAAGCATAATGCTTTTAACAATTTCTAAATTCACTTGTAGGATGCCTGGTATTACTCATTAACAGTGATCTTTTACACAAACCTTTAAAGCTAAAAATCTGGCTTTAAAAAGCATATGAGTATTACATGCACATATAGATACATAACAGCTGAAATATATGTATATATACATATACACAGAGAGAGAAAGTATAGAAAAATTCATTAAAATAGTGTTGGATATAGAATAACTTTAATTCTTCCTTGTATTATTTGTGGGAGTGGTGGTCATGGTGAGATCTGAGATTTAGCAGTACAGAAACTTCCTATATGGAAATTCCCTCCCCCAAGGCAGCCTGGTAACTCATCTAGTGAAAGGCCTGAAACAAGAAACTTGGCTGTAGTCTTAGAATGAGCAGGACTTGAACCCAGGTTCTTCTCACTCCAAGGCTGGCCCTCCACTCTCCACTATGCTGCCTAACACTGAAGGAATAGCTAAAAGAAATATTCTATGTTACATTATATTTCTAAGAAGCTGTCAAGACACCATATACTTTTGAATGGAGAAATCCTAACTACTCAAATTTAATAATGTTAATAGTAATAGTAACAGCTAGCATTTGTATTATCAGTTTGAGGATTGCAAAGTGATTTACACTGTCACATTTTATCCTCACAAAAACACAGAGAGGTAGGTACTAATATTACTTTCATTGTACAGATAAGGAAACTGTGGCATGGGTCAAATTAAATGACTTGCCCAGGGTCCTCCACTGTATGATGTTCAAAGTTCTTCATAAAGAAGCCCTCCCACCCCCCACCAACTTTCTGGACTTCTTACACCTTAAATTCCACCCCACCCCTAATATATCCTATGATGCAGTGGTACTAGCCTCCTCACTATTCCTAAAACAAGATATTCTACCTCCCAACTCAGGCATTTTCACTAACTGTCTCCCAACCCTGGAATGCTCTTTCTCCTCATATCCTGGCTTCCTTCAAATCCCAGCTAAAATCTCACTGGTACAGGAAACCATTCCCAATCTCTCTTAAACCTAGTGTCTTTCCCCTGTTGATTATTTCCTATTTATCCTGTTTATAATTTGTTTGTACATAGTTGTTTGCATGCTGTCTCTCCCATTAGACTGCAAGCTCCATCCGAGCAGTAAGGATATATCCTTTACATTTTTTTGTGCCTCCACTGCTTATAACAGTGTCTGGCACAAGATAAGTGCTTAACGTTTATTGACTGACTGACTGACATAGCTTATAAGTATCTGAAACTGGATTTGAACTAAGATCTTCCTGATTTCAAGTCCAGCATTTATCCACTATGTCACCTAGCTGACTGAAAAAATATTTTACCTCAAAATTTCCCTGCAATACTATGTAATTATTTAAAAATTTATAATACAACTTACTAACAAAAATTATCAGCCTTGAAACATATTTTATATTTATTTTTACTAATATTCCCTTTGCTGGCCAGAAAAAAAAATCATATTTTAATTTCAAACTTACTGGAACTGCAGCAGGAACATGTACATTAGAATTTGTAATTGAGGCAGGAATGGCAACAGGCATAGTCTGTCCATTGGGAAGATGTAACAGTAGAGGAAAAGGACCTGGTACAGGACTGAGAAACAAAATGGGGAAAATTTAAGGAAAAACAAAAAGAAAGTAGAGAAAAAAGGTAATCTTGTTAAAAAAAATAGAGCTTCATAACTATATTATTATTAAGACAACCTTAAAAAACAGACTTTGAAACTACTGCAATTTCACTTGGAAAAAAACTGCAACCATTTGCCAAGATCTCCTTTTTATCTGCTCTTTGTCATCTCAGAAGTCTTCGACCTCTACCTTCTTCTTCCCCCTGGTCTCAAATGAAGAGGCAACTCTTCTCTCCGTGCACAAGTGATTCTATTCCATCCAGTGTTCTCCTGAAGATTCCCTCTTTTATCAGCTCCATTCTCTCACTTTTCTTCAAGCATTCTCTGTCTATTGGCTGCTTTGCTCCTGCCTACAAATATCTCTATGTCTCTCCCACTCTCAAAAAAGCCCTCATTTGATCCATTCATCCCTGCTGGCTATTTTCCCATATCTCTCCTCTGTTTTGTGCTAAAAATCAAGGCTATTATGATCGATGCCTCCATTTCCTTTCTTTTCTCAACTTCAGGCTGGCTTCTGACTTCATCATTCAACTGAAACTGTTCTCTCTTCAAAGTTATCAATGATCTCTTAATTGCCACATCTAAATGGCCTTTTCTCAATCCTCATTTTTCTCGATCTCTCTGCAATCTCTGATATAGCTGGTTACTCTTTTCTCCTTCATAATTTTTCTCTTTAGGTTTTCATGACACTTCTCTCTCCTCATTCTCCTACTTATCTGATTGCTCCTTTTCAGTGTTCTCTGCTAGATTTTCATTCAGGTCATACCCTCTAAACATGGGTGTCTCCCCCACAAGGTTTTGTCCTTGGCCCTCTTCTCCCTCTAGTTTATTTCACTCGGTGATCTCATCACTCCCATGGATTTAATTATCATCATCATCTATGCTGATAATTCCCAGATCTACTTATATGGCCATAACCTTTCTCTTGACCTCCAGTTGCACATCTCCAATTGCCTACTTCATATCTTGAACTGGAAGTCCTGTAGACATCTTCAACTCATTGTATCCAAAATGAAATTGAACCTCTCTCCTCTTCCTAACTTCTCTAATACTACTGAGAATACCACCATTCTGCCTTCTAACTAGGCTCCTAACATGGATGTTATCCTCAATATCTCACTCTTTCATACTCCATATCCAATTAGTTACCAAGGCCCATTGCTTCTACCTCCCTAACATCTTATACATCCCATACCCCCATAATACCACATCCTGGTGCATACCCTGACACTCCCAAACCATTGCAATAGCCTTCTCGTTAAGTCTCTCTCACTGTCTTAATGCTCTCCTTACTCCAGTTCATCCTCTATTTAGCTGTCAAAATGATCTTCCTTAAGTGCAAGTCTGGCCAAATCAACTCCCTATTCGATAAAATCTAGTGGCTTCTTCTCATCTCCAAGATCACATATAAAATCATCTCTTCGGTATTCAAAGCTCTTCACAACATTTCATGGTGTTTAAGTCCTTCGTAACATAGGCTTTTAATTTTGTCCTGCAAATTAATTTTTGTTTTAAGGGTAGGAGAAAAGAGGACAGAAATGCAAAATTATAATGTACTGGGGGTTACGGCACATATTTTTTATCAATTAAAAAGTAAATAATTTTTTTAAAATTTTAAATTTGTCTTTACACCCTACCTTAACACTCAAATGAATGAAATAAATTATAAATTCCATGAAGAAAAAAGCTAATAATATATGTCAGTTAATTATCAAATGCCATTACTTACACTATTTGCCTATTGGAGGAAGGAGCCTGGGTGATGACAGTACTTGATGTTGGAGAGGGTACTGCCTGTTGAATTATGACACTTGAGTCTGAACTTGTGAGCAGTACATTGGGAACCTGTAGTGATGCTGGACGAACTATAGTTGATGTGGGCTGTGCAGTCTGTGGCAACGATACTTCCTATTAAATAGCAGGATAAAGGAAAACAATTTTTAAATTTATCCAAAGTCTTTTAGTGATCTATAACTGCAACCAATGCAAGGACATTGTTCCCTTGCCAATTCATTTACTTACCATTCCTATTAGGCAGACTAAGGTTATTATCTGGCACATGTCCAATTTTATTGGCTAAGTGCACATATTACTTTAATTTTGACAATTATTAGTTATATCAGACTAAGAAATTCCTATTATTTATACTGCCCTAAAAGACATTACAGCAACTTCAACCATAACCTTGGGTAGCAGGAAAAGGAGACAAAGTATTACTAGGGAAGCTGTAATCAGCAGTCTCTTGTTAGTGCCTACTAGCAATGTAGAGAATACAGCACTGGCCAAAGCAACACAAACTATAAAATGGTCCTGCCCAACTCCATCATACTGATTAAAGATCAAAACACTATGGCTATGTCCACAGCACCACACAGTACAATGGAAAAGATAACAGATTTAAAAATCAAAGGGTCCTGGGTGAAATTCTACTTCTGGGTCTCAGTTCCTCTAAAATGAGAAGGTTGGCTGCTGATGTACCTTCTAGCTCTCATCTATGTCATGGCATGTCACAGAATCTCTGGTTCCATATTCTTCCCTGCCCCAACCCTTTCAGGTGCCAACTGACCCTTGGAACTCATATATCCCTTCTTCCAGTCAGAATATGATCCCTGGAAGCACAAAACTCTCTGGGAAAAGACAGTTTCCCAGTGCAATGAGAGCAAAAGAGTATTTTTTGTATGATTAACAAATGAAATTTTAAAAATTATTTAGCAACGTTACTTTATCTTTATCTCATCCTTTAAAAAATTTTATTTTCATGTATGGTTTATAATGTACATCAGAGGTGTCAGATATACAGAGTGCAGGCTGTACTGCAGTCCACAACACTGCCAAGTGCAGCCCAAATTAGATTAAAAATGTAATTGGGAAATATTTAACAAAATAAATAAAAGTAAAATAGATCATACATAATGTTAATATGGAATTTTCTAAGTCAATATACAACCCACAGGGCTCCTTATATACAGCTTAGTGGCACCTGTTTCTATGTTATTTTGATAACACTGATGTAAGTAATATATTAGTACAGTAGTATATGCATAAATTTTACAAATAAATACATTTTGGTAGTTCAAGCTCAAATTTTTAACAAAGAGGGTTACACAATCAAAAAAGTTTGCAGAGAACTGATCTAGATTATGAGACGTGATTGGAAGGTCAGCCCTATGATTTATTATGACAGTATGTCATATCTAGGATAGGCAACATAGATGAACAATGAACTAGGACAAAAACTGACAAAGAAAAAGAGCAAACTGGACTAAATTTGTAAAACTGTATAGTACTTTTGAGGATCCCATGGTTCTCTCCAACATAAAAGCCCATCTTTTTAAATACAAATGTTCTCCTGGTGCTGCTGCATAGTTGTGAATCTTGGAGCACTAGATCTATGAAGGCTTTAGGTGGCCCAAAGATCAAGAGAGGTATGTGTGGCAGCAACAAGTAGGCTGCATTATATTATGATCATGCTGTGAGACTGACGGATAATGGGTTCACTAATACATGAGTTAGAAATGCTACCTGACCTCTCTCCATGTGAAGATGAAAGGACTTGGGAAAAACTACTCTCTATACTCCAGCTTATCAGAGAGAGTAAAGAGAAAAAAATAATCTGTTAAGGAAGAAAGGTGGAAGCAGATTTTGGAGGGGCAGAGAGGAAACAAAACCATGTAGAGGCTACTAAGTGAACGAATCACAGAGAAGAGAAAAATTTCCAATTATAACTCCAGTAGATTATAAACTCTTTAAATGCAAAGACTATATGGTTTTTCATCTTTATTGTTCTAGTACATTGAACATGGTAGAAACTTAATATTTATCGAACTGTATGTGAAAGGAATTCTCAATCACTGGAATCACATGTCATGTATAAGGTTCTTACTATAAAGTATGAATATGGACCTTCTGAAGAAGCTGCAACTTTCTATGATCCACAGAAATATAAGGAGGATTCAGAGGTGCTAAAACAAATGTGAGGAAACATGATACTGGCTCCAGGAGAAACAGACAAGTCACAATCTAAGACAAGGTGTATAGAAGTAGCACTGTATGTTTAGAAGGAACAGAAGAGAAAGGCATGAACTTAAAGCTGTAAGTCTATAAGAAAGCATCTAAATAAGGATGAAAGGTAATAAAAACAGAAATGATACTGTCCCGAATGTAGACAGACTGCATATACAGATTTACATAAGTGATACGGTGATTTGCTCATCAATATTCAGGCTTATAGCTGCAACATGCAAGTCAGAAAAATCTACCAAAGAAACTGGGTCATCAGAAGTTTGAATTCTTTGTTTTGTATTAATACCATAACTTATACTTAAAATTGTTTCCTTGTTTTTCTTTTGTCTACAACAAAGAGGATATTATTATTCAACATACATATAATCTTTATTTTCCTGAAATCCCTGAGTTTTCTTTTTTAATTATACTGCTTATTGTCATACACAGTACTGTTAACAAGAAAGATGGTATAGTAAGTTTATACTCATTTACTAAATGTACAACTTATTCAGAGTATGCAGCTTTAGAATGGTGACTAATTTATTCTGCTAAATTTGAATTTTTTTGAACAAATGTAAATATCTAACCTTTTCATCATTGGTAGTGGATTCCGGGTGAGGTAAAGGACTATCCTGGTGAGATGTCTCCACAGCAGAAGGCTCTTCAATTTTGCTTCTTATGATGGGTGTTGCGAGAGGGGATAAATCTAGAGGCATCTAAATGCAAATGTTCATTAAAATAAAGTCATTAAATGCAAAACAGAAATAAAGTAAACAGGTAAACACATGAATCAAGATACTACAATAATAGCTAGCAGTAACCCTACAAAGTCTTTAAATTGCAAGTGTTGCCAACATACTTTTTTAATATCATCTTCTGAGGCTTTTTTGAATTCATTTTCAAATGGACTCGCTAGCTCATTGAACAAACCCACTTCTTCACAGTTCTTCAAGAATCGTGTTGGTGTTGGTGTCTGATCTGAAATTAAATGCAAAGAAATAATCACATATTATTTTAAGTATTAGAAAAGATACTCTAAAATTTGGCTATTAACACAAAAACAGCAAATAACTGATTCAGTCAGCTGCTTATCTTTTCTTTGGAAAGAACTCTTCCTTTAAAGCAAACAAGATTTAGTTAAGTTTCTACAGCAGACAAGAAGATTCCTCCAGCTTTATAGAAAAAAGTTCAAGAGAAGTCTTTTCTGCTCCTTATCAGTGGGATAGCTGGCTATACCAATGTGCTCAGGGATCAATTATTTTTAATCAAAATCATTACTACTATCCAAAATGTCAGTACAGCTGAAAATGAATAAGCTTTAAGAAAAAAATTAAAGAAAAAGTCATATTTATGAACTTTCCTTCCCACCAGATAATTTATATCAAAATCAGCTTTCTGTTCTGCTTTGCTTTGTCTTTTTTTTGAGGGGGATAAAGCTTAATAGGCAAGCTAAAATATCAATGTAATAATACCATAAAACACTTTTAAGATCTTAAAACATCTACTTACCATGTTCTGAAGCTAGCTCTTAATTTTAATGCTACCTATGTTTGTATAAACCAAAGTGTGCTGTCAAAAATATATCTTCCATACCAGGTATATTAGCAAGTAACAGTAATAATCATGAGTGTTTCCTAACTTAGTAAAGATACTATATCAATATTTGGATTTGTGTGTACATACTAGATACAGTAATACATATATAGTATATACACACACCACAGCTAAAGTAAAAATGCCAGCTACTAGGCATACTGAAGGAGGAACAAATAGCAGATTTATGCACTGTAACAGTTTAGCCTTTTATTTCCAAAGTTTATTAATCTGTATAACTAGGACTCCTGCTTTAATCAGCACTATTATCACATGAAATTGTATACAAATTTTAACGTATCTTGCAGTTCAAATCAGGAAGCCAGGTTCAGCTAATCAAAGTATTTTTTGACACTATCTCCCTGATATGAAAAATAGAATCTAAATTTCAAGTACATCAATGAAAATTCAAACAGGTGAACAGATAATTTATGAATTTCCTAATTGCTTTATCTTTGCCACAAAAATTAATTCACTAGTATTCAGTTTTGGTCTGCACGGTTACAGAAAATACTTGTGTATTTTTAATATATGTGTGTATGTATGCATATATATGTATATATACACACAAAAAATCAAGTATACATATAAAAACACAAATATTTTTCTGCATATATGTAGGCATACATATAGACACATATGCACGCATACATATTAGTAAAAATACAATAAATCTTTATTATATTGTGACTCATTGTGTATGTAATTTGGTATAATGCAGGTCTTTCTTGGAGCCTATGCATGCTTGGAGCTTTGTTTAAAGTTTTAAAAGGATTTCATTATAGCATTATCTTACTATATTACACTTACTAATATAAAGCAATCTTGTAACGTATTCCTAAGAAAGTAAGCTATATAGTTAATTTCCACTTTAACTGTATACATTTCATCTTGTGTCCATCAATGATCAATTAGTAGCACACTATGTCTGTGCTGACTTCTGTTTTTAATCTAATGATTTGCTTATTCAACTGTTCTCACCAGGGACTCTTCATGAGTATTAAGGGGAGGAAAAGTAACAAGTATTCATTTAAAAAGGCTTAGCTTAATCAATTTTTCTCAATGAACATACTAAGTAAGTGGCCATAAATGAAAGAAGACACAAAACAAAACAAACCATTAAGACTGAGAACTCAAATGTCAACACAAGTACAATCATTAATGTGTTGAGTATTGATGAATATTAAAAATTACATATATTGCATAAACAAAATGATTAATTTATATATGTATATATGGATGTTTTTATTTGATGTTTTAAAAAATGTCAAATACCATGAATTATAAATTTAAACACAAATTCAAAATCTGAATTTCTGGAAGTACAAAGTAGTACTCTGAAAAGGCAGAATTATGGTTTTAAGAATGCTTCTTCTCCTTTAACTCAATTTTCATTACTTGCTCAAGAGCTAATTAAATTAGTATTCTCCCATAATTTAAGATTACTGGTCAAAATGTGTCTATTTAACACTCAATGACAATGCAACTGTTCAGAAGGTATACATTAGCTCGTTTGAAAAGCAGCTATTAAAGAAGACCGTTAAGGCAGGGTATTATTAAAAACAAAACAGCACTTCTATAGCATTTTAAGGTTTGCAGAGTGTTTTAACTTAAAGTTAACTCATTTGATCTTCACTACAACCCTGGGAGTAGATTCTGTGATTAACCTTTTTACAAGTGAAAAAATTTAAGCAGATGGAGGTTAAGTGACTTGCCCAGGGTCACAGAGCTATTAAGTGTCTAAGACTGGATGTGAACTCAAATCTTCCTGACTTAATCCAGAGCTCTTTCCACTATGCCATTGAGATACCTCAACAATTTGGAGGCTCCATCATAAAATATTCATAGAATTAAATAATTTCTATATTGGAAGAAATTTTAGTGACTATCTAATATAACACATATTTGGGGAGGGGGGGAATCCCCAACAAAATGCCTGCCAAGTAGTCACTTACTTTTTACTTGAAGATTGCCAGTGAGGGAGAACTCACAACTTCTTGGAGTACCCTATTCAATTTTGGGCCACTAATTGTTAAGAAATTTGTCCTTGTATAAAGCCTCAAGCCTAAATTTAGGCATAAAGTTACATCTAAAAAGTGAATCTATAGGAGTTCTAGGTAACGGGTTGTCCATGACTGGAGGTCTTTAAGCAAAGGCTGGAAGACCACTTAAGTATGCTGAAGAAAGGATTCTTGTCATTCAGATTCATACTGGATCAGAGACGACTTCTGAAGTCCCTTCCAACTTAGTGGTTGTGTGATTCTGAGGAAAGAATCACAGAGTTCGTGCCATTCTAGGATTGTGAAGTCAAGTTTGTTCTAGGCAAACTCTAATGTTAAGTGTATAATACCTAACACAATCTAGAGATGCATGTTCCCTGCCATAGCCTTCACCTTTCTGTTTACATCTTTTAAAAAGTTTATTCATTTTTCCCTGTATATATTTAAACACATAATTTCAAACTGAAATCTTAAAAGAAAAAAGATCAAGATAAAAATGAAAGCATTCTTTAAAGTTTATTAATTTATCCACCATGAATAATTTTTTTTAAGATTCTGAGAAGTTCTATTATCTAATTTTCATTACAAATATTTTAAACACTGAAATTATACATAATACTATACACACCATTCTATCTCTTCCTCCAAATTTATTGCACATTCAGTAATTTTTAAATGGCACTATTTCAAAACGCTCTTGGAAAATGTATGTATTTCCAAGCATTATCTTTAAAGTACAGTGTCATTTTTGTAAATATTGTCCTTTAGAGGTTCACTAAAAAAAGGCCTATTTAGACTATGTGTGATTTTTTAACTCAATTCAAGGCAAGTGAAGCATTTAAGGCTCTGGGAAACTGAATACAAATTTTCATAGACAAATGAGCAATTCATAACGATTTTTTAAAATTTGAACGTAGTTTGTTAATTATATGTATGAGGCAATGTAAAGAATATTTACAATTTTGTGTAAAATTCTCAAATAAAAACTTCCATGTTTATTTTTTTCCACAACAGTTATCCATTAAATATGGAACTTTGGCAAAGATACAAATATGTATCTTTGTATACATATAGGAAAAATATTCTATCACCCAGTGTCAACAGCAGGGAAAAACAATTAGCAAATTCACTAATTTTGTTTCTATTTTCAAAACAAGTTAATATATTTCAGTAAAGAAAAGTGTTGATTAAATTTCAGGCACTGTTGGGAGAATTAAAAATGAAATTTAGTCAAATTCCTAGTCAAATTCTAGATTTTTTCTTTTATTCACAGTCACTAATAGTTTGAAATCTAAGTAGAATGTCTTATTTTACAGATAAAATTAGCCTTAAGAAAAGCGTAAACAGAATTTCAACTCATGAATTTGCTAATTGCTCTTCCTAATAGCAGACAGCTGTTTGGGCCTTTAAGTAATTTCTAGAATACTTAGCAAATAAGGTTCAAGAAAGTCAAAAGTAACATTCACTTAATACCACAGAAATCAATCATTAGCAACCTTTACCCTTATTATGCATGCTCAACAAAGTTCCCACTAATTCCCACAATACTGACAAAGAAACCTACATTTAAAAGCACATAAAAAAAAGTGAATGAATGGTCAGAAGTGGAAATGGATATGTAATGGGTAAAATACATGTTGCAAACATTTATTGCAAATGAAATCATTGGCATTTTTCACCAGTGTAAAAGGTATCACACAATTATGTACAGAAAATACACAAAAATTGTGCACATTCCAGGAGAACGATGTATATAAGCTATTAATAAAAGCATATACTAACCAGCCACAATGACACTGTCATTACGAGCTGGACCAAATTTCAGTGTCATCTCATGTTTATGTTTATGGACAGCCAAATGATCCTCGTTGGTAAAACGCTGTGGCAAAAAGTTTTAAAATATAGTTAAGATTTTCAATTTGATCAAAATAAATAATATGATATGGAAATTCATTTCCACAACATGTAAAACCACCATTAACATTGAAGTAGCAGTTTATCTGTTAACTACAAAGGAATCTATGTTTGTTAGTATAGATATCAACATAGTAGATACCAAGTGATCAGAGAGAGGCACCCTAAGTCTAAGAATAAACACTACAAAAATGTATCCTTAATCTACACAACCCATTTGTGAAGGATAATTTTTAAAAACCAAGTTAAATAAATAACATAAATTTGTAGGCGTGCATTAATTTCCATGTTAAGGCATAACATTCTATCATTCTATATTGCATAGCAAATGAACACTTATTAAAAATAACTGACTTTTGAAGACAGTATTTCATTTTTCAAGATTTAAAATAATACTTACCACCTTAAATTAAAATAAACTAGTTTAAATACTAATCTTCATGAGAAATTCTTCTGAAAATACTAGTCCTAGACAAATTAAGAAAAAATTTGCGTTCCTTACATTCTCACATAAAAATGTATACATAATGAGCCACACACATAAAATGACCCTGCATGTTGAATGAAAAGGACCTGCCTGAGATGGGGCAACTTTGATTTAGGACTACTTAAAAGAACATGCAGATGAGTGCTATACACGCACAAAAATACTTATTGGAATGAGTTTTATTAATTTAAAAAACTTCTTTATATTAAATGCTTTTGAACTCACTATAAAAAAGTTGTTTTAAAATGGAATGGGAGGATATTTTTAAATTCACTTAACTTTATTATGATTATTAAAAACACAAACTTCACTAAAATTGGGCATGTACTATTTTCTATGCTACCTGCTATGTGTCAGATTCTATATATCTTAACATGAATCATTTATATGCTCACAGTGAGTACAAAACATAAATCTTTATAATGCCTAATACCTTCAGCACATCAACTTGCTCCTAAGAAACATTTACTAAGTATACATGTATTTGAAAAGAAGGAATGTTTATCATTTATTGATAGAATTAGGATTCCAGAGCAATCACTTTAAAAACCTAAACCAAGCAAAAGGACTCCTGCTCAGATGCATATTACACTAGATCATTAGTGTCAAATTCACATTTCCCAATTACATTTTAATTTGGTTCAACCAGAATTTTGTGGGCCTTTTTCTGCACCAGATTATCTTTCAGCCAGGAGCTATAATTTCTGTAAGAGCTCTATCTTTCAGTGTTCATAATCACATATATTTTACCTCTTCACCAAAACGACTGGTTCCAAAAATTTATTGTGAACTAAAATTCTCTAATGAATAACTAGAGAACTACAGCTCCATTGTTCTAAGAACCTTAAAATATTAGGCTAAATATTATTAGACAATACATCTTGGAAGTTTGGAATTAAATGCAAAGCTATGAAATACTTAAAGGATCACAATCTACTTATCAATGTTATGAAATCCTTACAAGAAAAAAAAGTTCCAAGTTGTCTACATAGATTAGATTTTTATAACACTTGTCACCAAGAGTCTATCTTCCCATTAAAAGTAAAGAGTTCTGATAGCATTTTTTTAGTACTCTAAGTTGTATGAAGTATATATCCTATGGAAGCAACATCTATGTATGCAATGAGGAAGGCAGTACAAAGCTTCAGCAATTTTTCCAATTAGAGAAAAGGAATGTAGAGTATGCATACACAGCTTTGCTAGACTTGGATTTCTCTTCAAGTTTAAATACTTTTCATACTGGTATGAATGCATGTCCTCCTTTCCCTAACCATTTCAACAATGTTGCTCTTTCCTCAACAGAAGTATCTCTTAAAATCACTGAATTTGAGAGGGGGAAAAGATCTTACATTATTATTTAATCTATTGACTTTATTTTATAGATATATTAATTGCCTTCATCTATCCACACACTTTTGGGGGGGGCCTGAAGAATCTTTCATTGTTCACCAAATTAACTTTATTTTCTTTTAAAAACCTAGACTTCAACTATTCACTCAAAAAAAATACTGCTCTTATCATACTGAGAATATACTATGCTAAAAGATAATGGACTAAATGGAAAACTCTTTCTTAATCATTAATGTTCCTGGGTTTTTGATGGAATATTTAACAACAGGAAAAATTAATCATCTGTTACCTGGGATCAGAATCTTGGACTAGAATGGTATCATGGAGGTAAATCATGTCGAATTTCCCACCCAATACAAGAATCTCGTCTATGTTTCAACCTGGCAGTTAGCCACCTAGTCCCTACCTGCAAACAATGGGAAGTTCATTATTTTATAAGGTAGCAAGATTTAATATACCTTTACAAGTGTGGCATCTTATTTTGTCAATTGAATTTTGGGTTGTTCAAGTTCTTGCAATTGTATGCTGTTTTGGAACCATTACATAATATGTCCCAAACTCTTGCCAAAGCTTTAGTTAAATCATAAAGTCCATCTGAATTTATCTATCTTTATTAGGAGTTTCCAGTGACTCAGTCACAATAGACTAGTAGATCGAGAAGTCTTAATTCTACTGGCAGATCTAGGGATCATATCTCCATCTCATGCCAGGTTTCCAACTAGCTTGCAGAATAAGGTATAGAAGTGTATTTTTTCTTCTCCATCATTGTGCCCCAGAATTCTTCATTGCTTGCTAGAATTCACCATGGGGAAGCAACTGTAATCAATTCCCCACTACTCTCAAAGAATTTTACAGTTATCATTCCCCTTCTTAATGCATATACTACCACCCATTATTGTTGATGAATTTTACTGTTACCAATCATACTTCAAGAAAATATTAGACTGATCTAGACTACTTAACACTAAGTGCTTGGAATGTATACATCAATACAATAGCATACAAAATCCCCCCTGGAATAGTCTGATAAGAACAACTCTGATGGAAGCACTACAGATATCAAGCAACAGAATCAAATACCACTTACTTGTCCTAAAGGGACAGATAAGGGAAACACAGGTAAAGTGCATGTTTACAGTATTTAGAGAATTATACAGGAAAATTAAAATATAGGGTGATTATCCTAAATTCAAAAAAATATACACTGGGGTAGATTTATGTTTGATGTGAATAAAAAATCTTCCCTTCACCCTCCTTCCTCTGCGCCTCCCTATTGAAGAGGAAGTAGAAGATGGTTACGTGACATTGGCCCAGACAGGGATTCTTGGTCAGACACAAGTTGTACTAATAGTGTCTGAGGCATCTTCCAATTCTTAAATTCTGTAACTCTGAAGCTAGCACTCCACTCCTGTTGAATTTAGGGACAATGCCAAAAAACATAATCCTCTAAAAAACTGAAGTCACTAAGCATAAACCTAAATTGAATGAAATAATGATAGATTGTTTCCCAAACTGCTTAAAGGATTAGGATTTCTCCCAGATATTACCAATCTGAAAGTAAAGTAACCTAAAATCTGTTCATGACAAATGCAAAAAGAAGGGTGATAATGTAAATAGAGCCTAAGTCAACTAATCAGACAATAAACATTTATTAATCACTTACTATATGCCAGGCACTGTGTTAAGTGCTGGGGATACAAAGAAAGGCAAAAGATGATCCCTATTCTCAAGGTGCTCATAGTTTATTAATGGGGGCAACAGATGAAATATGAATGTGTTTGTTCTGTCACAGTCCATACTGTATCTGGAAGGTGTCTCAATTATGAAAAAAGCTTTCTCTCTAAAAGGACACAGATCATGTAATTCTCTTATAGCCCTGAATGCAATATAAAATTGTCTAACATTTCTTGGTTCTCATTCCATGCTTGTTAAGTAACCTTATGATTACCAATTTGTTTTCTAGGTTCCTTGATGCCAGGAAAATGGTGCTCTGTTGCAGACCCAAGTACTCTGTTTACTAAAAAGGTATCTTTCATCCCACTGCAAATAATTAAGATGACATTCCAGTTTATAAAATCAGCCTTTAACATTTTAGCATTAAGTGGTTTCCCAAGGGCTGATCACCTCAGAGTGATCTGTTAAACCTTAATTTCTCCCCTTACCTATCTAACCAACCATTCTTTCTCTGTCTCTTTGCTGGATCAACAGCTATGTCCCATGAGTAGGTGCATCCCAATGCTCTGTGCTGGGCTGTCTTCTCTTTTTTCTCTACATACTTTCTCTACGTGACCTCATTAAGCTCCTATGGGTTTGAATCATGATCTCTATGCAGATGACCCCTGGGTCTATATAAGTAAGACTAGCCCTAGTCTTGTTCCTGAACTCCAATCCTGCCTCACTGGCTGCCTACTAAACCTAACTACCTGAATACCAATTTAAATTCAGAATGTCCAAAACAGAACTCATTATCTTTCCCAACCACCAAATCATCTTCCTACCTTCCCTATTTCTGTGGAAGGAACCATATCCTTCTAGTCCTCTAGATTTGTAACTCTTGATTAGTCCCTTTCTTTCACCCCTAATATCTAGTCAGTCAAGTCTATCTCCATGCTATCTTTCCCTTTCTCTCCATTCCCAAGGCCGCCATCTCAATGCAGGCTTTTATCACCATTTGTCTCTACTACTGCAACAGCCCCCTAATTGGTCTCCCTGCATTTAGTCTCTCCCTTCTCCAATTCATCATCCACTCAGCTACCAAAAGGAAATCTCTAAAGCATAGGTCTGACCATATCACTCTCCTGCTCAAGAAGCTCCACTGGCTCCCTTTTGCCTCTGAGATGACATACAAGCTCCTCTGTCTGGCTGTTAAAGTCCCTCGCAGTTTAGCTTTATCTTATCTTTCTAAATTTACTGCATACAGTTCGGCACTCCAGCCAAACCGTTCTTATTGTTTTCTAAAGAAGATATTCTTTTGCCTCTAAAAAACAGATGCCTTTAAAACTTAATGATAGCAACTACTGCTAAATAAAAATCCACCAGAACATCATTTCAGAAATTTATCAAGGAAGCAAATGGGAAAATGTGATTTAGTTTATTCAACATGTATAATATTCATTCATTCAATATTAATTAACTATAATATGCAAGGTGTTATTATGTGCTGGCCAAAAAGGAAAAAAAATCAAGCTACAAGTTATCTCACATTAAAGCAAAAATTGCTATATAGCAATAGAGACTGTGTCTATAAGGATAAAGATAATAAATATATTTATCACTGACACGGGGGATCTAGCATACATGAGTATAATATGTCATTAGAACAAAATGGATTCTGGTCTCACTTTTAAAGAAAATTGATATGGTAGTAATTAAGAATAAGATAGGGACAATCAATCTACCAAAATCTTAAAGAAGAGCAAAGGATGACTGCCAATAAATACTGAGATATTCCTCAACACTTACCACATTGAGAAAAGGTTGATATCAGGCATCCGTGTGGCTTTAGGCTGAACTATATTATGGATATGACTACATGGACCAACACTATTATATTTGTGAATTTAACAAAACCAAAAAATTCACAGAATAGTAAGACCTGGTTAGAACTTTTAGAAATAATCCAGTCAACCACATCCCTCTGCCACCAATTTATAGATGAGAAATTTGATGCTGAAAAAAGTATCATTATTTGTCCAGTGTCAAGCATTTAGTGGCAGTGCTAGGGCATGAATCCAGGTTTAATTTTCTTACACCAACTGTCTCTCAGTTCCACAGTCTGTATGTGATCTTGAGATATTAACAAATTTTGGTTTCTGCTTCCGGGAGCCAGGATGGTGGAGTAGGAAGTAAGTCACTCTCACTGTCCCTTATTAACCTCTGAAAGCCCAGAAAATATCACCCCAGGAAAAACCCTGGAACAGCTGAACCAGCAGAAAGACGGGGTGCAGCAGTCCGGTAGCCCAGGTAGCTTGAGGGATTAACAGGTAAGGCTCCTCCTGCGCTGGGGGAAGGGGAGCAGTACATAATGGGAGACATTTCAGCAAGCTAAGAGAAAGCCCACCTCAGCATACCAGGAAGAGATCCTGAAACCCAGGTGGTGGAGCACGCAAACACCAACATCAGGACCCCCGAGTGCCTCAGTAAGGGCAGGGGAACCAGTGGAAATCGGCTCAAAAAACCACCATGTGCCTTGGTACTCTACAGCAACCAAGGCTCCCAGTGTCTCAGCAAAACTCTGGGAAGTGCTCCAATGGTTCCCCACAGGAGAAGAAACATCCCTCAGCAGCAAAACATCCATCTGAAAGGGGTCAAAGAAAGCAAAAGGAAGGAAAGGCCCAGGGGAGCAGGCAACCTCCAGGGGCCAGACAACCCAATCCCACCCCTACAGTTCCAGTGTTGCTGATTCCAGCCCAACACTAGGTAAGCTACCAGAACCCTACAGCCTCAACTGCCAGCATCGGAGGCCCCAGCACATAAAGCCAGTGACCAGGCCCTGTGTTCCCAACCCAAGAAGCTTGGGTCAGTGCCTCCTGCTCCCCAGCAGGGGAGCTCAATCTTAAGGCCAGGAAATAAGCAAACACCATAAGCAAAAAGAAACATGTTATAGATTCTTATTATGGGAATAGCGAAGATCAAGGCAGAAATTCTGAAGAAGACAACATTGTCAACAAACCCACATCTGAAACCTCAAAAGGGAAAATGAACTGGTCTGAAGCCCAAAAAACCTTCTTGAAAGAGCTCAAGAAGGATTTTATAAGTCAAATGAGAGAGGCAGAAGAAAAACTGGGAAAAGAAATGAGAGGTATACAAGAGAGTGTCAATAGCCTGGAAATGGAAGGACAAAAATTAACTGCAGAAAACAAGTCCTTAAAAAATACAATTGGCCAACTGGAGAAAAAGTATACTGAAGAAAACAACTCTTTAAAAAACATAACTGGCCAAATGAATAAGGAGGTACAAAATCTAATAGAAGAAAACAATTTGTTAAAAATTAGAATTTGGCAAATGGAAGTTAATGACTCTGTGAGAGCGAGAATCAGTCAAACAGAAAGAAAAGAATGAAAAAATAGATGAAAACTTAAAGTGCCTCATTGGTAAAATAACTGACTTGGAAAATAGATCAAGGAGAGACAATTTTAAAATTATTGATCTACATGAAAATCATGATGAAAAAAAGAGCCTGGACAGCATCTTTCAGGAAATCATCAAAGAAAACTGCCCTGAGGTTCTAGAACCAGAGGGTAAAATTGCCATAGAAAGAATCCACCGATCACCTCCTGAAAGAGATCCCAAATTGAAAACACCAAAGAATATAGTAGCCAAATTCCAAAATTACCAGATCAAAGAGAAAATACTGCCAGCAGCCAGAAAGAAACAATTTAAATATACTGGAATCACAGTCAGGATTACACAAGACCTTGCAGCTTCTACATTAAAAAAATCATAGGGCATGGAATGATATTCCGTAAGGCAAAGGAGCATGGATTACGACCAAGGATCAACTACTCAGCAAAAAAGGGGTATACATAGAGGGGGTAGGTATAAGTTGACTTTGATGTAATGATAAAAAAAAAATCTAATCAAGTGGGTTCAATGGATCTAAGTAAGTGGATTAATCTGTTCTAACTAAGGGAATGTACTGGGAGAAAAGGAAAGGAGGAGGCAGATATGGGCAAATTATGTTATAGAAGGCATAAAAACCCACTACAGTAGAGGGAAAGAAGGGAAGGAGATGAGCATTGAGATATTAACAAATTTTGAGAGACCTGAGACATTTACAGGATACTGAAGCAAACACTCAAAAACTGAATGCCCAACCCATTCCCATCTCCCAAAGGAAAAAAAGAGATAGCCTTATTCAACTGATTTTTACAAACATGTTAAAAATATAATAATAAATTTAACTGTTTAACTAATGTTCCTGATCTCCTGAGACTGTCTTTCAAAACAACATACTACAAATATCTTTAGAGACTTAAGACAGTTATGCTGAAATTACAATAATGCTCATGGTTGAATTCACAAAGAACAAAATAAGTCAAGAGATGATGAACACCAGAACACCTTGGTGCCAGAAGCTTTTCATTATTATTACAGAGTGTAAAGTAGCCACTCACATCTGCTACCTGGGATTATGCTGATCAACAATACTATATATTTACAGAAAAAAAAAAAATGAGAAGACTCATTGACATTATAGCAATAGTAAAGAACTACCGAGAATATGGGTAAACAATCTGGTCCTCCTCCAAGCAAAAGTTTCAGAAAACATGGGGCAACTAGGTGGCACAGTGGATAGAGTACTGGCTCTGGAGTCAGGAGGACCTGAGTTCAAATTTGGTCTCAGACGCTTAACACTAGCTGTGCAATCCTAGGCAAGTCACTTAACCCCAACTGCCTCACAAAAAAAAAAAATAAGAATAAGAATAAGAATAATAAATTTAAGAATTAAAAAAATTTTTTCAGAAAACAACCTTTTTAGAATTTCTAGTTCCTTTTTTTTTTAAAGGCAATTGGGGTTAAGTGATTTGCCCAGGGTCACACAGCTAGTAAGTTTGGTCTGAGGCCGGATTTGAACTCAGGTCCTCCTGACTTCACGGCCAGTGCTCCATCTACTGTGCCACCTAGATGCCCCTAGAATTTCTAATACTAAAGAAAATATCCAGTTGCAGTAAGGCAATTAGTTACTATTTAGATTTTTTAAATTAAAAGATATTTGAAAACATAATAAAGTAAGAATAAGATAGACCCTACCAATATTGAAACCATCAAGAAAGTTCAGATTTATTTCAAATAGCAAAGGGATTGCAGTTCAACAAGGGCTTTTTTAGCCACCCTTGGGCATACAAAATAGCAAGACCCTATAGTTAAAGCTGTTAAGCACAAGCACTGAATCCTCACTATAACTTTAACTATACGGTGGACTTTGAGACAAGGCTAATTGGTCTAGGATCTAATCAAAGTATATTTTTTTAATATAATAAAGTACTGAAAGAATGTGATTATAAGGTAAATCCCATGATGAAGATCCAAAGATAATATTAAAATGAGACTAGAATTTCTGCTTTTCAGTAATTTAGATTACTAATACCAAGCAAATGGACAATGAGGCTACCTAAATGATATTGCTGATCTGTTTACACTAAAAACAAAGTTTTGCAAAATCATAATCAAAATTATTATTCACTGCAAAGCCAGCCAAGAATAATGAATTCATTCTTTAAAACAAAGAACATTAATATGAACTTTCATGAGAGCAAGAATATTTGCTTCACCACAAAAATATTTCTTGAGTATAAGATCTCATTAAGCCTCAAAAATGGTAATTAGGGAATGTTGAGGGGATCTATCTCTGGAGTTCTTTAAAAGTTAAGAAAAATAATTGTTTTTGTAGTTAAGAGTGACCTGCCAAGAAGCAGGCAGATAAACCAAATGACTTCTTCATGCTCTATATAACTGGATGATTTTTCTAAACTCTATGACATCTGGAGGCAGTTCTGTGGTTCCAGAATCTTACAGAACTCAAACAGAAAGCCATCCAAAAAATCTATCCATCCACAAATCTGTGATTCATTGATTATCAGCCTTATTATATAGGTAAATTAAAGCATACTGATTATAATGCCAGGTCTCCAATACGTCAATATAACATTTCAAAGGCTCCTAAAATTACTTAGGTTGATTATAGTCTATATAACTAAAGGAAGTTACTGATTGTCATCTGGCAAATACCAAAGCATTCTGTTTGACAGATGTTTTTCTTTTAAACTCACCACTGACAACTTTACAGCACCATTCTCAAATGCTATGCCTGTTGAAAAAAAAAAACTTAGCAGGTATTATGTGAAAGGGCCTTATTTTATACTATTTAAAACCACAACAAAAAATAGAAAAGCATGAACTTATACACTAGAACACTAAAATTTTAAATTAAATATTAAGGAAATAGTTTTATCAATATTTAAATATCCTATATAGGCAAACATATTGTCAATATAAGCATTGTTTTTTAATGTAAACTCCATTTAAAATGAATGTCACTGAAACCAAGTTCTAATACCAAATAAATTCTTCTATAATTTAACATCTGATATTGTTATTGAATTATTTAGGATATTACTTCAAAATGAATTTCAATAAATTAACGGTCATTTTTCACAATCCATGAAATACCCAAATAGCAACATAGGTTTTGTTGCATATTTTTAAAAAGTAGTAGTAGATGACAGTCAGCATTTTAGAACTACAATAGAATAAGGTTTTCTGATTCACATGTTTAGTAATGTATAGGTATAAAATTTAAAGTTAATGTTAACCCAAGTAAAAGACATATATTGAAGTTATCTAATGTCAGAATGTCAACCTTAACAGGCTATAAAAAATTTGCAGCAATATTGCTAAATTAGCATTATTTAAATTCAAGAGTATTGTTGATACCTTTCAAGCCTATTTAATGAGCAAACTGTTAATACTTTACAAGATTTAATATTAATTGGTTAGTGCTGACATTAGTTAGAGTTTATTGTAGCTAGTACATGTAGGAAGTATGACAATAAAGTTACTTATATATGTGTGTGTATATATATAATATACATATATAAATATTTTTTTTTAAGAAAAAAGAGAGTGGTTCCTCCTATTGGTTCTAATTCTTCCTTACAACATGACTAATGTGAAAATATGTTTAATAGTAGAGCCTATATCAGATTGCACACTGTCTTGGGGAAGGAGGCAGAAAGGAAGGGGGAGAAAAATTTAAAACTCAAAAGTGTATAGAAGTGATTGTTGAAAACTAAAAATGAATTAATTAAAAAAATGAAAAAGTCATGATAAAAGAGAAAAAAGAGAACACGACCTGAATTAATGCTTCCAAATGAGTGCTGTCTTCTGAAGTGGTCACTTTATGAAACTATAGATGTTTTTATTACTTAAAAATACTTTGGAATCGTTTCCAAGAAAAACAACTAGAATTATAATCAGATTATAAGCCATAGAAGATAAACAAACCTAATTATTTTATAGTTGCATTTCACTTTTCAATCAGATCATTCAGTCCTGAAATCAGGCAACTTTTGACTATTTGAAAATTTTTTTTAAAAAATCCTCAAAAGAAGAAAAACTAAACTGCCACCTCTGAGGCCATCCAAAATGGTATGTTGCTGCTCTGAAAACAATTTCAAAATTTGATTGTAGGTTTGTAGGTTATAGCATTGATGACATAAATATATAGCTTCCCAAAGTTCTACTGGGGGCAATACTCATTTGAATTTTAAATTCTTATTTTTAAAAGTTACATTTTGGTCACATCCCACATCCTGAATAAATTTAACAAAATTTACAAAAATGATTCTATAACCACCTGCTCACATAAAACATAGCTAATTTAAAAGCAGTCCATTTATGTACTGAGACTTCAAATGGAACATACCACAACATAACCAAGAAACTATTCTGTAGGATAGTTTTTTTATACCTGTAAAATTCACTTAGGTAACAAATGGCAAATGAATTTAGTCTACCTACATTCAAAATGAAGATTCTCTAATTCTGCATTATGACCATATTATGAAAACAGATTAAAATATATATGTAAATATTGGCCAGACATTTTATTTCTCTTGTGATAAGCACTCAATACTCTAGTGGACCTATGACCTCATCAAAGTAGATATTCTCTCCAATGATGCAGATGCAACCCATTAATTTCTTCTGATTTTGTATAACTGTTCTCCAGAGCCACAGGGGGTACAAGCCAATGTACCCTAGAAGTGTAGAAGTTCACCTGACAATGTGAGACTATCAGTAAGATACAAGCTATCCAGCTGTAATATCTCTCTCACCATGCAACAAAGCCAATCTCATTTTTCAATCACACATTTCTTTGATTATATCCTTTACACTACTTCATAATTTCCTTTTTGTACTATGCTGCAACCTGCTCATTCCCACCATGTACCTGCCCACTGCCCTCTGGGTGATCCTCAAATTCACATCTTCATGACTCACAGCTATACGTCCACACCAGCTCAGAATTACAAAGATAGACCTTTGCTTCAGAGAGAAGCTTGAAGAACTTTGTAATTTTCCAAAAATCTAGTCCACTTTCTTCTTCCTGTTAAATTATGGGAACAAATCAAACTATACATTTGTAGGACTTGTACAAGCTTAATATATTGCTCAAAGAACACTATAGGTTGTCCATCCAAATGCCTGCCATAATCCAGACAATGGGCACTGTTCATCTACTGGGTTTTTTTTCCCTTCATGGATAGTTGGTCAAACTCTGTTGCATGATTACCGGTCTCAGGAAGCTCTGTGATATTCTGGGAATTAATACATTCAACACAATGTCATCCATATAAACAACAGCTTTTGGACCTATCTACAGAGATTCCTCTTTAACTTGACCCCTGTGCTTGCTTTCATTCATGAGAAAGACAGCTCATGATATAAATGATCACAGGGTAATCAATCAAGTTACCTCTGTTTCCTCTTTTAAGGAATATCATATGTTTATATATGCAGGGAAGACACCTTATTAGAAAGTCTTAAAAGTAATGTTTTGCTTTACCTAATCAAACAAATTTATAAGTCAGAAAGTAAGGGCAGTGTGATCTTGTACTCACTATATCTTTAGTTGAGTGATGGTAAAAATTTTATCTATTGTGAAATACAACGTCCAAAAGCCTGCCAGTCTTCCACTAACACTTCCGAGAATGTTCTTAAAGCATGTGTAATTATTCTCATTAAAATTTTATACAGATAGGAAAAATGGGATAAGTAGGTAATTATTAAGGTTCTTTTGGTTCCCTGTTTTGAGAGGTAATAAATAAGGCTTAATATTTTTTCTACATCTTTGCTATTATCACCCCCTTTAGATGCTATGAAAACTGTGCTACTTCTAGAACAGACCTTTATGCTTTTTCTAATCTGGCTACTTTCTCTATTTAATTTTCTTACATTCACTTCCTCTATGAGCACATCCAGAACTATGGTACATACCACTGAATACCAATTGAAGGGTGCTCTACTCTTCTTGATGGTTTAAAAAAAAAAAAAGAAAAGTTTGTTGTTTAAAAACAAACATCTCTTCTGTTTATAGATCTCCATCTTTTGTCTGTTTTTCTTCCTTCAAGTTTTGTCTTTATATGTCCTGAGAATGATTTTTCTTTGTTGTCTCTCTTTCCCAACTTTCTTTAAACTCATTTTCTCTCCATGATTCTCATTGTTCTTCATGAGATTTCACAGACAACTTCCTATTCTAAATTAATATTGCCCTTAGCTGCCATATCTCTCTGTTTGACAAGTCAGTCAAGTGTTGGCTCTTTGGTCTTCTTGTTGCAGCAGTTAATTTATACTGGTTATTATTTCTGAATGAAATTTTTATAATTGTGTTGATATACTTTCCTCCATCCATTTCTCATTTTTGGCATCAATAACCTGTGTAAATAAGTTATATGGGAGTTATTTTATTGGACATTAGATACTTTCCTCATTTTTATTCTTCCAGATTTGTACTAATTTTGATCTTGGTGCTAAACAAGACAACAGTCTGACTGTATACAGACACTGATTCAGGAATGGTTTGATCTAACTGGTTCCTGTTTGTTAACATAGAAGCAATTTAATTTTTAGTCATACTATTGGATTCTTATCATATATAACACATATCTAGACAACCATGAAATATAGGGTTTCTCAGCAGTCTTAGTACAATTTTAAGCTTTAATAACTTGAACCATATTTTCCAACATTCCTTACCATCCTGACATCTTTAATTTTTGCATTTAAGTCACTAAATATCAAAGTTTACGCTGCTTTACTAAGGAGGGTCTCATCAAGTTCTTCAAAGAATATTTCAATTTCATCTTCTACAGTAGCTGCATAAGCCACTATTTTCATGGTGGTCTTTTGGCAAACGCTTGTCTTGAGCACTACAATTTATGAGATCACCAAACAGCCTATTCTTATTGCCTTCAAATGGATGATAAAAACCAATTTCCCTAACGTCTTTATTAATCTCTCCAAGAAAGGCTTAAGAGGTTCCTTCCATTTAGTAGCAACTTTCTTTTGTTATCTAACCACTAAGTCAACAAGAATTTGTTAAGTACCTATTATGTGCCAGGTACTGTGCTAAGTTCTAGGAATAAAAAGGACAAAAGACAGTCCTCTCAAGAAGCTCTGTTTCAAGGAGGAGATAGTATGAAAATAACCACAGGATAAACTAGAGATAATCAAAAGTAGGAAGGGACTAGCATTAAAGGGAAATCAGCAAAGGTTTCTATTAGAAAGGTATGATTTTACCAGGAGTCTTAAACAAGGATGGAGAGAATTCCAGGCATATCAATCAGCCAGTAAAAATGCCCAGTCAGGAAAAAAGAGTGTGTAGAGAAACAGTAAAGAGGCCAGTGTCTCTAGATCACAGATAATGTGAGGGTGAATAAGGTATAACAAGACTGAAAAAGCAGAAGGGATGTCGTTAATAAGCTCTTTGAACACCAAAAAGGATTTTATATTTGATCTTGGAGGTGACTGAGAAGGGAGCCAGTAGAATTTATTAAAAACTATGGGGAGATGGAGGGTGAAGAAAGGAGAGGGTGAAAATGACATGGTCAGACCGGTGATTTAAGAAGCTCAATTTGACATCTGAGTAGAAGATGGATTGCAGTGGGAAAGACACAAGGCAGAGAGACCAACCAGTAGTCTATTGCAATAGTCCAGGAAGGAGGTGATGAAGGTCCATACCAGGTGGTGGCAATGTCAGAGGAGACAAGGAGGGTATAGCATACATGAGAATGACAAAACTGATAATTCCATACCTCTCACAGTTTGTTTTATGTTGTTCAATAGACTAGGATGTCATAGGTAGTGTATTAACAGATAAGGTAAGGTTTATAGTTGTCAAAAAATTTCTGTGACTCTTAGGACCATATGCCCCTATTTCTATCACTATTACACCACAAATGCAGAAGCTTAAGGGGGCCAAAGGGAGGCATTTCACATTTTTTTCTGGTTTCATGGGTTACAATAAACAAAGTATTCATCACTAAGTGGATAGCCTGCAAGCAATAAATTTCTCTATACTCTTCAAAATTAGTCTGCAGAGATCAAATGGTCTCTTGCTGAGGCTGTAGTTAAGGCCTTTCCTGTTCAATAAACCCAACAGAGAAGTTACACTCTTCTGACATACCATACAAGAACCCCAAGTCCTCTCTGTATCATAATGAAGCTAACAGAGTAGGACTTTGTGGAGACTCCAATAGAATGCCTTTCATAAATCCAATCTATTTATTATTTCACAGAATCAAAAGATTTGGAGGAGGATTCTATTGAGGTGCTATGACCACTTGGGAGAAAAAGTCCAATGAAACACTTACACTCTTCTAGGCTCTACTGAAGGATGACAAATACTCAAGTCAACAAACATTTATAAAATGCCTTCTAAGAGTAGGCACTGTCCAGGTATTGAGAATATAACAACCAAAACCAAAACTGTCCCTGACTTCAAAGAGCTTACATTCTGCTGAAGAACGGTAATTAGTAACAGTAACTTAGAAGATGATACACATGAGCACACCTTTCCAGGGTATGGCTTCTACGTTGCCAGAAAATTTAACAAAAAGTCTTCTCTGTACAATACTAAGAATAGAGCGAGCATTTCATTACTGATACTGCAAGGAGTACCCAGAGGTTAATGACAATAGATAAAACACTATATAATTACTTTATGTAGCATAAGTTTATGTAAGAAATTTACATTAACATAATTTTCTATTGGCTTGTAGAATCTCATAGGATTTGGGAAATTTCTTTCTATTCTCTCAGAATATAATGAAGTATTAAATTACAAAGTGCTAATATGTTATATACCCTGCTTTAAGGGGGGGGAAATTACTTAAAGGAAAATGGAAGAAAAAAAGAAAACCTCCTAGAGGGAAAAATCACTTCATTATTCTATTTCCCTAGCCCAGCCTTTTTTTTGGGGGGGGGAGGAGAAGGACAGAGAAAGGGATAGAGGAATACGACAGACCCAATTTGCTTGAGGCATTAAAAGGTCAAATAATTTGCTGAGGGTCACAGTGAGATGGGATTGGGATTGAACCTCTGATATTTCTGACTCTGAGGCCTGACCTCTAGCACTAAGTCAAAATACCCATTTTCATTAAAAGGAAAAAAGGGAGAAACCTGACATTTCCTCTTTGTATTACTTCAGATATGGTAATCACAGAAAAGCTTAATTTTGTAAGTGGTTGTTAGGGGAAATATAGCAATAATCTATGCCTACTTATCATACCAGGGAAGTCTCTTTTGAAAAGGCAGGTTAAATAATATTGAAATGCCAGGGATTAAGGCACATAAATGCTTACTAAGGTTATAAAACACACACACGTGTGTGTATATATGTGTATTGGTATGTATATACACAAATTCAGACATATGTACTTATCTATACATACACACAGACATCACACACATGAGCACTGGACATTCATTTTAACTTACTGTTCCTATAATATTTCACATTATGAATTCAATAATAATTAGATTAACAGGATAATAGTTTAAAAGTTTTGTTTGAAAAATTGAAAATTTCTGAAACTTTTCAACCAAATATGCTTTCTTGCTTTATAATAAAGCAGACTTGGAGAATACAAGTAAGTTAAGGATATGAGTTAATTACCAACTAATTCTACAATAGTACAAAACAAATCAGCATTTTTCTGTAAGACCATATACTTTTAATCTAAATTTCATCATCTGAGATTTAAAAATTATACTTATTTTATTACCCCAACATCATGATATGCTTCAATGAAACTAATTTTATAGCTATGGGCACTCCCTGCACTCTCTCTTCTCTTCCTTGTGCATGTCTTCCTATCAACCTGCCATAGTAGCTTTAGCCAATATGTATATTACAATATTTGAAACATTTCCTCCCATACATGGTAGATACCTCTAGACTATGTTCAACACAAACTAGAATATTCTACATGTTAAATGAAAATAATAAATACTTCCCAGAAATTTTCTGGGCGATAGTCCTATTCTTAAATGTTTACTCAACCCCCAAACAACTTGCATATACACAAATGGACAAAGTGATCACGTTACCTGGCCACATCCAGGGGCAGTGCATAGAAAGGGTTTGTCATCACTCATATTCCACAGGTCCTTGAGCTGCCTGTATTAAAAGGATAAGATATGTTTAAAAACTTTTACAGTACATTTATAATTTTTGCAGTGAAAAATTAGTTACTTAATTCAAAACCAAATTTCATTTTCTGATATGTGATACATTTCTCATCATTTAGATTACCTTAAAACGTGCTATAAAACATAAAATTGTCTTTATAAAAGTATTTTGGTAGTATTTTAACCCTTTATTACATTTCCACGTTGTAAAGATAGACAACTACACATTACTGACATAAGAAAGATACCTGTAACTAGGGAACTAGGTCTATTTATTGTCTAACAACATTTTAACACTTAGCATTTGTGGCAAAAATCTTACCTGAAAATATATGATTCATTCTTCCTATTCTTATCAGCTTGCATTTTTTTTACCCTAATAATTTTTTTTTTTGGCAAGGCAATTAGAGTTAAGTGACTTGCCCAGGGTCACACAGCTAGTGAGTGTCAAGTGTCTGGTCTGAGAACATTTGAACTCAGGTCCTCCTGACTCCAGGCCTGGTGCTCTATCTACTGCACCACCTAGCTGCTCCTCCCCCTAATAATTTGAAAGCTCTCATATAAACTATTATCTGAAGAAAAGAGGTATACAGCACTGTAAAGTACCAGTTGGTTGGGACATAAGTAGAATCCCTCTACAACATCTGCTTTTGATTGGGTTCTTTTGCTTGTGCATATTTAACAAGGAAAAAAAGAATGGCTGGAGTGGAAGAAAGAGCTATGGAAATATCTGAGCCTCTAACAGTCATCTCTGCTCTGAACTTTTCTAGAAGACCATTAAACACCCTAATTTGATTATCAAACAAACTAGGACCCAATAATCTATAGCAATATGCTACCCTTTTTTTTAACTGAAAAATTCAGCAGCCTCATTTGCAGACAGGTTCCTTAGATCAATCCATCAACAAGTATTTATTAAGTACCTAATGGATAGATACAAATACAACGAATGAAAAGTTTTCTAACTGCAACAAACTTACATCCATTATGATATAAATTTATTTTATTAAAAAAATCTTTATAAAACTTGACATCAACAAAAACAAACACTTCAACATGTAAATAATATTGAAAAGATGGTTGTATATAAAAAATGTGAACTTCTGGTGTATAGCTGATTTTTTAAAAGAATACATTACAGTATGTTTAACACAGTAGCAACAAAATTGTCCTGCTTGTCTATGTCTCCTAAATTTGCTTCTCCTCTCTTTTTTAATGTTTTACCAACACTCCTTTCTTTTCTGCATCATTATTACTATCTACCAACTTTCCTGCCCCCTCCCCTACCAGAAGCGCTCCCTTGTAACAAGTAAGTGTAGTCAAGCAAAACAAATCAACAAAATGACTAGAACTGAAAACATATGTCTCATTCTGGACCCTTTCCTGTCAAAGTCTTCTGAAGTCACTAATGGTCACTAAATTGTTCAGAGTTCTCAAGTCTTTTGTAGTTGTTTTCCTTGACACTGTTATATTCATCAGGAATGAATGAAAGGATGAAAAAGTATTTAGTAAGAGCTTACTATTTGCCAAACACTGTATTAAACCTTAGTGATACAATTTACAAAGGCTAATACAATCTTTGGCCTCAAGAACCTTACATTCTAATAGGGAGAGATAACACAAGAGTGTTGACCAGGAATGTTAATTTGGTTTGGAGAGTTATAGTCTATCCAATAGAAAGTAAGTTCACGTACTCTTGTGAGGAATAGTGACAGATTTGATTTATGATTTCAGAACTGGAAAGGGGCAGGTTAAGAGAGAGAAGGGAGAAGCAGGTACATATGCCATGGCGATTTATGTGATAGCTGGGAAGAGTTAAGTGTGGCTGGAACCAATCCGAGATGTAGCAGGTGATCAAGGCAGCTAATTAGGAATCTTTTCACAGAGTGAAGGTTCCAGGCATGTCCTCTAGAGCTTGGTTTCTGGTCTGGGTTTCCCACTGGGAGCAAGATAACTCAGTTCAACCAACAGAGTGTCTTATATCTCACTCAAGAGAAAATTCTCTACTGCAGTAATGGGATAACAGTGACATGATGATTAAGGTGCCGGCATCTCCTATGTATTAGATTCCTCCCAAAACGTCTCTCCTTTCAGGGATCTGACAAAAGTCTGCTGGAAGTCAGAAAAAGCTTTCTTTTCTATTCTGTCCCTTATGCAGGCTTTGAAATCTCCACCAATGAGGAAAGCCTTATGCTAATGAGCTTTAATCAGGTGGTCTAAGAGTATCTTATTTTGTTCTCATACACATCTGAAGCACCAAATTGACCTCAATCAGGCCTATCCTACAATGTTACATCCTGGTAACAAATAATTCAAGTTAAAGCATATTTCCTTTCTCTTAACTAATAATAGTAAAGCACAAAAGCAACAAATGAACGATATTAATCTTAATGATTTTTAAAAGGCATTTTTGCTTGAATGTTTTTGGGGAATGTATCATGTGAGCTCTGTGTATTGGATGGGATATATTTGATGTGTTAAAATGTCTAAAAAACAAACCTAAAAAATGAATATAATAATGACATTTTAATTGTTTTTTCTGATTTTCCAGGGAGTAGGAGACATTCATTGAGAATGTAAGATTGAGGTTTAGAAATCAAATTTACTTCTAAACTATTAAATTCAAAATAGGATAACTATACCTGTGACTCATCAAACTTACAGGGATGCTGAAACTTATAAACTAAAAAAAAAAAGAAAAAAAGAGGACAGATATGATTCAAGAGGAGATCATTACAACTTTAATAGTCATAGTCCGGATAATGGAGTGGGGTATTCAGTAAGAGGATTTTGCTGAAAATTAAGTCACAAACAGCCAGAATAATTCTGTAACAAATGAAGGGGTGAGGAGAGTCTGAGAGTTATATCTTTTGTGAATGAGATCTAGAAAGCAATGGGGAGTGGTTTTAATGAAGCCTCACTACAAAATCATCTTTTAACACTAATGGGTTTTTTTTGACAGTTTGCAATGTGCTCTACTAGAGAAAATGGTGACTGCAGAATCATAAGAGCTGGTTTAAGTTCCAGCTTAAACCACTATTTATGAGTTTTTGTTCAAGTCACTTGATTTCTCCCAGCCTTAACTTTCTTTTTCTGTAAAACAGGAATAATAATACACTCACAGCTTCATAAAACTGTTACGTGTAAAGAAAGTGTTTTGCAAAATTTAAAATACTACATGACATTACTAATTTTGATCACCTCGCATGTAACTATACATCTAGTAAAATGATAATTGTCATCATGTAGATTTTTTTTATACTACTGCCCGCTGTTCTTCTCCTA
The DNA here is from genome assembly GCF_900497805.2 of Vombatus ursinus. NCBI lineage: Eukaryota > Metazoa > Chordata > Mammalia > Diprotodontia > Vombatidae > Vombatus > Vombatus ursinus. Next base: position 41,187,353 of record NW_020954557.1, on the reverse strand, counting down.
CCTGTCTAATTGCTCCTTTGCTAGATCTTCATCCATGTCTTGCTCGTTAATGGTGGTGTCTTCCAAGGCTCTGTTCTATGCTTCCTTCTATTCTCCCTCTATACTATGTTACTTGGTGTTTTCGTCAATTTTCACTGGTTCAATTATTGCCTCTTTATGATTTCCAGATATAATATATACAGGCCTAATCTTTCGTGTGGGACTCCAATTGCATGTCACCAACTTCCTTTGGGGCATTAAGAATGGGATGTTCTCTAATTATCTCAAAGTTAACATGATTAAAGTTTGCAGTTTCCTTAGGGACACCATCATTCCACCTTTCTCCCAGATATACTGGCTCATAACCTTAGTATCACACTTGATTCCTCACTTGTAGTCAATCCCATATATCCAATGTTGTTAAGTCCTGTCATTTCTATCCTCACAACATACCTCATATATATCTACTTCTCTTCAGTCACATAGTCATCACTCTGGTGATGGGTTCCATCACCTCAAACCTAGACTACTGCAATCGTTTCTGGTTAGCCTTTTTGGACCAAATCTTTTCCCCACTCCTCTACTGAGGAAACTAAGGCTGGGAGAGTTCAAGTGATTTTTGTTAAAGCACGAGTCTGACAATGTTAACCTTCTACTCAAACTCCAGTGGCTCTCTATATTGCCTCCAGAATCAAATATGAAATATTCTTTGGCACTTAGAATCCTTCATTACCTGACCTATTCTTACCCTTTCAGTCTTTTTAGACTTATGCCCTTCCACATACTCTACCGTCCAATGATACTGGCCAATTTGCTGTTCTTCAGACAGGATCACTTATATCTCCAGCCTCCATGCCTGGAAGGCTCTCAACTCACCTCTGCCTCCTGGCTTCCTTCATGACTCAGTTCAAACCTTCCTTCTACTAAAGGCTGTTTCCTGCCCCTGCCCACTCCCACCCCACTGCTACTGCATTTCCTCAGAGATTGCCTTCCATTTATACTGTATCTTATATACATAATTGCATATTATCAAGTAGCAGCTAGGTGATGCAATGGACAGAGCACTGGCCCTGGAGTCAGGAGGACCCGAGTTCAAATCTGGCCTCAGTCACTTAACACTAGCTGTGTGACCCTGGGCATGTCACTTAACCCTAACTGGCTCACCAAAAATAAATAAAATATATAATTGCAAGTTATCTCCCCCATTTAGAAGGTGGCCTACTTGAGGTCAGGGGCTATTTTTGCCTCCTTTGTATGTCCAGTACTTAGCTTAGAGCCTGGAACATAGCAAGTTTGCACTTAATAAATGCCTCCTGACTGACTGATATAAAACAGCAATGAAGAATAAGTATAATCAATTACTAAATTGTGCGGCTCAGACTAATATAGCTTTACAGATATAAAACAAGTAATAGCAAGCATAGTGATTTTGTTCATTGGTAGAAAATAGTGGCAAAGATTGCTGGTTCTACTAGCTCTACCTGGACCTTTTCAGTTTTTCTCCTCAGTTGATTTACATATAAACCTTAGCCCTGTATTTATTCCTGAATTCCTCTAGCTACATGTGACTTTCTGTTACAGTAAAAACCTTTTATTTACTATTTCATCCTATCATTTACTATAGGGGAGGGTGTGTTGAAAAGAATTTCTCAACTCCTACTCCATCCAGTTCCATTGCAGTTTTGCTGAGTTAACAGGATGATCTGAAGTAGACCCAGACTAGTAACCAAAGGATATGACAGGAGTTAGCAAAAATTTCAGAACATAAGTCAAATTATCAATCAATAAGTATTTATTATGTGTCTACTATGTGCTAGGCACTGGGGATATAAACACATAAATAATTAAAACAATCTCTGTTCATAAAGTACTCACATTCTATTGGGGAACACGATACATGCATGTATGTACCGGGAGGGCACTAGTAAGCAGGAGATAGGGATCAGGAAAAGAATCATTAAGAAGTTAGTGTATGAGCTGTGTCTTGAAGCAGGTGAGGATTTTGTGAGGCCCATGTGAAGAGGGGTGGGCAATGGCCAATGGTAAGATTATGTGATTCAGGGCGATAGCTGCAGAAAAGTAGTTGAAAAAACTAATCATTTAAGACTAAGGGCTTACGCCGTCTGTGTTTGTGGTAACAGCCTCTACTGACAACTGAGTTTAGCCCGTTCTCTGCATAAGGAAAGGCCAGAAGAGGTACAATTCATTAGGTGTCATTAGAGACTAGCAGAGGACCCAAAGAAGCTGCATAGCAGCCAACAAGCAAATGACTGCTAAGTAGAAAAATCCATTCCTGCTAACTATTAATCCTATATTTCTTCTGCCTTTTGTAACTGAACTCCTCAAAAAGGCTGTCTACAATAAATGTCTCCACTTTCTCTCCTCTTAACCTCTTACAATCTGGCTTCTGACCTTATCATTCTGCTGAAACTACTCTCTCCAAAGCTACTGATGATCACAGTTGCCAAATCTATTGGTCTTTTCTCAATCTTCACTCGCTCTGCAGGCTTTGACACTGGTGATCACTCTCTCCTCCTTAATATTCTCGTCTCTCTAAGTTTTAAGAACATCACTCTCCTGGTTTTTCTCCTACCATCTCACCATTCCTTCTCCATCTCCTTTGCTGGACCTTCATCCCTCATCATAGATGTGTCTCAGGGTTGGGTCCCGGGTTCTCTTCTCTTCTCCCTCTATGCTACTTCACTAGATGATCTCATCAGCTCCCTTGGATTTAATTACCATCTCCATACTGATGACTCTCAAATCTACCTTTACTGCCCCAATCTCTAAGCTTACTTCAAATTTCCCCATCTCCATCTGCCTTTCAGACATCTTGAACTGGATGTCCAGTAGACATCTTAAACTCAATCTGTCCAAAACACTATTCATTATCTTCCCTCCTAAACTATTTTCCCCCACCCCATCTTCCCTATTATTGTAGAGGACAATACCATCCTCCCAATCTTTCAGGCTCACAACCTAGGAGTTGTCCTGGATTCCTCATTATCTCTCACCCAAGGGCTATCACTTTCATCTTTCCAACATCTCTCAAGTCCCCTTCTCTCCTCTGACACTACCACTACTCTGGTACAGACCCTCATCACCTCACACCTGAGTTATTGCAATATCCTGCTGGAGGTTCTGATTGCCTCAAGTCTCTCCCCAGTCCATTCTCTATTCAACCACTAAAGTGATTTTCCTAAAATGCATGTCTGATCTGTCACCCTGACCCTACTCAATAAACTCCAATGGCTTCCTCCTGCCTCCAGGAGCAAATATAAAATGCTCTGTTCGGCATTCAAAGACCTTCATAACCTAGTCCTAACTTTCCAGTCTTCTTATACCTCACTCCCCAACACTTACGCTTCAGTCCAGGGACACTAGCCTCTTGGCTATTCCACAAACAAGACACTCCATCTCCGAGCTAGCATTTTCCCTGGCTGACCTCCATACCTGCTATACTTTCCCTCCTTTGATCTAACTACTGACCTCTCTGGTTTCCTTTAACTCCCAGCTAAAATCCTACCTTCTAGAAGAAGCCTTTTCTATCCCCTCTTTAATTTCAGCGCTTTCTCTCTGTTAATTATTTCATATTTATTCTGTATATTGCTTGCTTTGTATATATTTGATTGTATGATGTCTCCCCCATTACATTGTAAGCTCCTTGAGGGCAGAAAGAGTTATTTGCCTCTTTCTGTATCCCCAGCTCTTAGCACAGGTGTCTGGAACATAATAGGTTAATAAATATTTATTAATCAATATAACAGCTGAGTAGCACAGAGATTAGAACAACAGAGGACTCTAGCTTAGCAGAGAAAGCAGCCTGCCTACTGACACCCTCAGAGGGCACGGGTGACAGCAGCATTAGACATGTGAGTTGTCCCATGTATGAGTGTGTCCCCTGGCCTCAAAGATTCTTTTTACATATGACTTGGTCACATGAAATCCCTCAGTGTCTCCCCTCCAATGGGTGGTACACAGTAACCAGTTGGATACTTGCTGTGCACATGAGGGCTCTTTTGAGCAATTTATTCTGCTCTGCTATTTGCTGATGCTTTTTCCTTTGACCCAATATTTCCTCTAGTAAAAGAAACATGTTGATGGGGGGCTGGTGAGCTATGATTTTGAATGGCTGCTGACTCATGAATTTGATTTCTGGGAGTTACATATTAAGGAAGATGTGCCCTCAGGGGCTACATATTTATATCATTTGTTCTTCACAATCACACTGCAAATGGTAGTTTTGTAATATTACATAGATAAGGAAAGTGATACTGATAAAGGTTAAGTGATTTTTACAAAGTCACATAGTTAGTTAAATGGTGAAAGCAACACTAGAATTAAGGTCTTGTGGTTCCAAGTTCCACATTCCTTCCACATCAGGATTGAGACTATTAGTCAGGAAAGGCTTCTTGGAAGAAATAGACTTTGATTATGTCTTTATGAATGGACTGGAATTGAAAACATGGAGGAGAAAAGAAAAGGCATTTCAGGGAGGCCAAGATGTATGGGGATGGCTGAAGTAAGGAACAACATCATCAATTAAAAGATATGGGAATGAAAGCTCTAGCTTTCATTTTATTATATTTAAAGAAAAAAAAACCCAACAACATAGTGTGATGACAGCAACCTATGGACAAAACCTGAAGTAGTTTGAGCCTGGCAAAATATTTCTGGCCATGCTTTGGTTTGAGAATGGAAATGACTATAGGTGCTTCCAGTCAAAGGATCATTACTTGTGATCAGTATACATAGTGTTCCTACCACTCTCCCTGTGTCTCAGTGTAGTCATAATCTGAGAAGGCTTTTCCCTCATACCAGCATTCACTTCATTGTTTAAGAAAAGGGAGGGATGGAATTCTCTTTTAATCCTAACTAATACCATAGGATTAATGCATACTGAGTAAAAAGAAAGTAGCATAAAATTAGATTCATCACTAGAAGAAAAGAATTCAGAATAATGAGAGAGCTTTGATGGCAGTAAGTAAGGGATGGGTAGTGTAGTGGTAAGAATAGAGGTGAAGTTAGAAGTCAGGTGTGTGTCTTGCCTCCACCAAACCTGGGTTTGATTCGCACATAAGTCACAAACTAATTTAGTGACCTTGGGCAAGTCTCCAAAACTCCCTGATCCTCATTTTCCTCATATTTTAAGTATTAATATTTGCATTACCTACCTCACAGTCCTATTACAAGACTAAATGAAATAAACAGCGGATGCAAATTGCATTGCAACATAAATGTAAGTTAGTACAAATTTTCAATCTTTTCTAAACCATTGTTTCCAAGTGATCAGAGATTCTGGGCCACATGACCAACAAGATGGAGAACTAGACATTTTCTCTGGACCTCACAACTTCTCAAACCTCTCCAAAACAGAAATCATTTGCCAGAGACGAAGAAAGTTCAGCTGTTCCTATGGTCTAGGACACCAAGAACCCAAAGAAGGTAAAAGCTGCATGAATTAACACCTAACTCCAGCTCACAGAGCAACCCCCCCCCACTGCTCCATCATGCTCTTCACATCAAGTCTGCACTAATCACCTGCAAGAGACCCTCTTTACCCCTTTCCAATACTGTGAAAATCCAAATGCTAAGCTAAAAAAACGTGCTGAGGCTATGAAAGCTGGAGCCACTGCAGCATCCTGGGCTACAATAGAGCTCTGAAGGAGAATTGAGGAATAGAGTGAAAGGAACAGGATATATGTTCAGGAACACAACTCTATACTAACCGCCACCTCCTCTCAGTACCATGGAGATCCAAACTCCAAACAGCAGAAATTTGGCCAGGCTGCAGTAGCAGCAGTGAGACAGTACTCTGTACCACTGGGCTTTGGGAGAACACAGGTAACAGGCCAGGACATTCTGTGTGGGGTGGGGGTAGGGGTAGGGAAGTATGTCATATGGCACTCCACTAAGCCTGAAGGAAAAGAGTCTAGCACCCAGTCGGGGCCCGTTTGGATACCCCAAAAGTTACTTGGGGGCAGACCTAAGCTGGCAAAACTGTGAACTACCCAGTGTGGAAGAAGACTGAGAAGCTCAGGTAAACAACCATCAAAAGGGAGGGAGTCAGAAAGTGAGCAATAGGGCAAAATATGGGGGAAAAAGACTGAAATATCAAAGTTCTCAGGAGAAAGAAAATTCAAAGACACTGAGCATAAGCAGATAAGTCAAAAGAGAAGACATTAACAGCAGACCAAAAAAATGGCTGTGGATCCAGTAAATGAGTTCAGGAACCTATATGTAAGTACTGCAAAACAAAGAAAAACGACTCTATACCTGATGAGACAAAGAACCCTAAGAATTTGAGAACATGGAATTATAACATGTTGTTCCTGAGTCACTTAAAAGAAAAAATAAGAATTGTGAGAGCAGAAGTCCGACCCGCACAGCAGAAATATTTGGCGAAACAGAAGGTGGTAAGTCTCACCAAATGAACAAAAGAGAGGACAACTGATTGGGAAGGCGAATACACAGAAATAAAGGACAATCTGAAAGAAAGTAAAAAGCAATAAGATTAAAAGAAAACATGCTCAGTATTATAAGTAATACATATTGATCTGGAAGACATAATGTGTAGAAACAACTTAAAAATTATAAGTCTTCTAGAAGAACAAGACAAGTCAAAAAACTTGAACACTATAATGCAAGAAATGATGCAAGAAAACTGCCAAGAACTTCTGAACAGAGAAAACAAAATACCAATTGAAAGAATATATCACTTCTGGGAAAAACAAACAAACCAAAAAAACCTAAAAGCCTAAGGACGCAAATTCTAAGACATACAGTGATTAAACTCAACAACTCCATTAAGAAATAATACATTCTGCAGTGACCAGATGGAAGAGCTTCAAGTACAAAATAAATTTGAATAATAAAACTATTCTGCACCTATCAGAAAACACAGGAAGGAGTGAAATAATGTGTTCCAAAGAAAAAATAGAGCTCAATTTGCAGCCCAAGGTGACCTACCCTGCAACTCTCAGTTTAACCATAAATGAAAAAAGATGGACATTTGATAATAAAGCATGTGAAATATTCTTAAGAAACCTGGAAAAAACTTAGTCTATGTATACAAATGCTGGAAGGAAGAAGGAAGGATATAAGTTTAGGTCAAGGAGAAAACATCTGCATTTTGGAACAATTGAGGTGATCAAGAGCCAGTAGTTGGGGAGACCGAGGATGGGGCAAACAAAGCTGTCTTCTATCCTTTGTTGACCCCATATAGTCAAACCTGCTGTCCATCCATGCTGAGTCTTTTTGATTCTCGAACATCCCAGACATAAGAAATGCCAGAGGAATAAATGAATGCAGATAGAACAACCAAGGTCAGCAAAAACTGACAGCAGAGCCAAGGAAGAGACTTCTTTCAGGAGACAGGTCTGAAGGTAGTCAAGTGGAGGTGATGACAGAGAGGCAGGCCTAGGGCATTTTGGGATGAACTGAACATAGCAGCACATTATCTACAGGTGAAGCAATATTTTTTGGGGGGACTAAATTATAAAATGAAACAGCAGATGGAAGGAGGGAGGGAATCAGGAAGATAGAGGAGAGTGCGTGATGTGCTCTGGTCAAGTTGAGGTGATTCCTGGCATGAGAAGGTGACTCCTGTGGTCTCTAAGGAAGAAAAGAGTCTGCAGGGGAGTGGCTAAGAAAGTGGAGAGGACTGAAAAAGGAGTAAAAGGAGGGAGATCTTGTTTTGGTGGTAAGAGGAAGTGCCACTGATGAATTCTGTAAGAGTGAAGAGAGATGTTCTGTGAAAGGAGATGGAGACTTTGCATTAAGTGTTACATACTTAATTTGGTGCTTAGAGAGACCACTCATCCTGCCTTAGGTCACACAATATACTTTTGTGAGGGAATGAAATGTTTTAACATTTAATTAACATTAATTTAAAACATTAAATGTTTTAAACATTTTTTTGATTTCATATGTGTCCTAGATCACAAACTTCTGTAGCAGAAAACACTTCCTTATGCCATTAGAATCCTCAGGCCAGTGGGTGCCATTTAGAACATCATAGCAGGAATTTCTTAAGTACAATAGTATTTGAGGTTCTTTCTGAGTTTGGTTCCCCCCTTTCCCACAACCATTCCCTCCCCACTTTCTACGCTTGTCTTACTAAGGGTGGTACCACATAGCAGGGGCCAGAAAACAAATGGGCAACTGTTATCATGACCTCTCTATAGCTTTTGGCCATCCTGGCCCTCCTTTTGAAATTTTTACCTCTGTACTACAAAATTTCTTTTATAAAATGAGGCAGTGGGACTCACTGGCCCCTGAGATCCAGTCCATTCCTAAAATCTGTTATTCTATTTGCAATTATCTAAATAAAAACTTATATACAAAATATGATCATTTTATGAATAAACCAAGTTATATTTCAATATTCCTAAACTAAAAATGACTTTAAATGTGTAAAGGGAACAAAAATAAAGTAATACATCTTAATTTTCCTCAAAATTCCAAAAAATTTATATACTTGTAACTGGTTATTTTTGAGGAATTTCTAAGAGATTTTACTTAGATCATCCTGACTAAATGGGATATTGTAATCTTATTTCACCTCTTGTTCCCACAATACTGGAAACTACTACCAGTAACAGTATTTCAGAATTCCAGATGAAGTAGAAATTCCTTTAGAAGAGACAGACATGATTTAAAGACTATACAAGCTCAAAGATAAAACAAAAACAAACCCAACCATAGTACTTGAATTCATCTACATTCAACAAATTCCTACTGGGGAAAATGTTTGAAGTTTTACCTCTTTTGTAATTTTAGCACTCTAGTGCGAAGACATGAAAACTTAGCCTCATTACCTAGGACAACAGTACTGACAACTAAATTCCTATCATTACACAAGATGTCCCAAAAGTCTTAATGCAGCTTTAAGCTTTAATGGCTTAGAGTTTAAAACTTGCACTAAGACTTTTTAAACATGCTGTATATTCTTACCAATATAAAAATATGAAAGACTTCAGAAACATTATGCTGTAAAGGCACACTGCTACCAAAATTACATCGTTCAATACCATTAGAATGAGTATTATCAAATTATCAATAAATCACTACCAGTGTTACAGTGACAACATAGTAGCTCCAACTGCACACAATTAACAAATGGAGTGCTATACAATGTGTGAAAACAAGAAGTTTGAATACTAAATTAAAGTAATTAGAGGGAACATTTAAATGATCTCCTAGATTACCTCCTAATGTAAAGCAAAGTGACTAAAAAGGTAGCCAGCTATCGAGTCAATCCAGCCTGAAGAAAACATATAATTTTGACCTTAGTCCTCGTATCAATGTAAATAACAGATATGAACTAGTCCTTGAGGTCTCATCTGGGAGAACTGAAAATGAATGAAAAGACTAGGGTAAAAGACAAATCCAGAGCAATTCAACCGCGAAAGAGATTTTGCTGGAGTAGAAAGAAGTACAGGAATTTGGAGAGGAAAAGTTATAAAGCCTTGAAGATAAAGAAAGTAGGGAAGAGAAGACAAAAACAAAAAAGAAAAAAAACAATAATCTAGGAGTTCCATTATACAAGAACCCATTCTATATAACAATCCATTCAAGAGACGGTGCAATGTGGTGCAAAAAATTATAGAGTTCTCACTTTATGTAAATTTTTGTATAATGCAAATATGCTCTTACCCACCCACTTCATTTAGCCTATATAACAAAGGCATACACAAAATAATACCTTTATGCAACTCATAAAATGTACTAAAATGCAGACAGTAAATACTGTACCATGATAAGAAACAGAATTATGAAATGAAAGGCAAAGGTAATGATATCACAGTACCATACAGTAAAGTTAACACAGGTGTGCAGTATGTTGCCCCTTCCCCATCCACTGCACCTAACAAGCAATATTATCCAACTAGTCTCTGAACTTTAAAAAATTAGATTCATATAAGAATATGAAAGACATCAGAATCCAACCATTCTGGAGAGCAATTTGGAACTATGCCCAAAGGGCTATAAAAATGTGCATACCCTTTGACCCAGCAATAGCACTTCTAGGGCTGTATCCCAAAGAGATCACACAAATAGGAAAAGGACCCACATGTACAAAAATATTTATAGCAGCTCTTTTTGTGGTGGCAAAGAATTGGAAATTGAGAGGATGCCCATCAATTGGGGAATGGCTGAACAAGTTGTTGTATATGAACATAATAGAATACTATTGTGCTGTAAGAAATGGTGAACAGGCAGACTTCAGAAAAACCTGGAAAGACTTATATGGTCTGATGCTGAGTGAAGTAAGCAGAACCAGGAGAACATTGTACACAGTAACAGCCACGTTGTGCGATGACTAATATTGACAGACTTAGCCCTTCTCACCAGTGCAAGGATTTGTCCAAAGGCCTCATGATGGAAAATGCTATCCACATTCAAAGAAACAACTATGGAGTTCGAATGTAGATTGAAGCATACTATCTGCTATTTTTTTTCTTCTGTTGTGTTTTGTTTCCTCTTTCTGGTGGTTCCTCCCAGTGGTTCCAATTCTTACTTACAACATCACTAATGTGAAACTATGTTTAATAGGAATGCATATGTATAGCCTACATCAGATTGCATGCCGTGTTCGGGAGGGAGGAGGAGAAAAATTTAAAACTCAAAAGCTTATGGAAGTGATTGTTGATAAATCAAAATAAATTAATTTTTAAAAAATAAAATTAAATTAAAAAAGACTTCAGAAACATTATGCTCTAAAGGCACACTGCTACCAAAATATGAATCTAAAAAAAGTATTTGGATTCATCTTTTTGATATAAGAAAAAAGTTCACTCAAATGATGAAATGCTTCTGCCAACTGTTTCACTGTGAACCTTTTCTTCTGCAGTCTTTGCAGCTAGCAGCTCAATCAGATCCTCATTTGATAATTCTCCATGAGACTCCATCAACTCTTCCACATCATTCTCATCTACTTCTAGCTCCAAATCTTGTGTTAATTTTACAATCTTATTACTCACTTCTTTAATTCATCCTTGTAAAATCCATGAAAATCAGTAATGAACTGCAGGCATACTTTTCTCCAAACTTTCTTCATACATGTTTCTGTTATATCTTGCCATGTCTTAGCAATACTTTGGATTGCATGGTAAATATTATAGGACTTCCAGAAATCTCTCAATGTCAAATCCTTATCTGCATCCAAAGCTAATATTGCCTGCATAAATGTAGTGAGTAAATAATAGGCCTTGAAACTGCAATCACTCCCTGATACAAAGGTTGTAATAATGAGGTAGTGTTGAAGGGAAAGGTAGATCACTTTTACATTTTCATTAAATTCATCCAGATGGGGAGGGTGACCTGGGGTATTACCCAAAATAAGCAGAATTCTGAAAGGAATGTCATTATCATTACAAAACTTCTCCACTTAAGTAAAGAAGCAGTGCATACACCATTATTCAAAGATGATAAAGGTTTATCCAAGCCTTAGGGTTAGTGAAATAATGCACTGACAGTGTTGCCTAGCTGATTCTTTTCAATACTCAGAGATTTTGAACAGCAAAGTTTTAATTCACAAGTCCCAAACGCATTTCCTTCAGGCAGAAGAGTAACTGTTTTGCAAAGCTCTGTGCCCTGGCATAGTTTTTTCCTCCACAAAGACATAGGTTCAAGATGGCCCTCTTTGATTACATAAGCTGGTTTCATCTACATTATAAAGATTTGCTCTGGCAAGTAGGGACCTTCATCTATTATTTTTTGCAGGAACTTTGGGAATTTCTTTGCTGCTTCAACATCTTCACTGGCAGCCTCTCCTGACACCTGCACATTATAAAATCCTGCATGATTTTTAAACCAGAATTGGAATGTGTATTTCTTTCAGAATTCTTTACTGCAAAGCCAAATTTGCGTAAAGTGAGAACTGTCTGTATTGGACTTTAGTCAGATGGTTTAAATACTGATCTTCTGCTTACTCTGTAATTTTGGGCAAGCCACTTCCTTGGCTAAGCCCAAATTTGCTCACCTACAAATGAAGTATTGCAATACATGATTATTAAGTTCCCTTTAATTATAAAATCAATGATCTTCTGATCCTGTATGGACTTAAACCATAACTTTGTATCTTTGGACTTTGAATACATTTATCCCCTAGATATGCCCTGGTAGCTGTTAGTACTCAAATACTTTAAAAGTCTATAAACTTCATGATCGCTTAAGGAGCAATAGAAAAGCAAGGGGAGTGTTAGATCCTATTATTGGCCTTGCTTGCACAAAACTAATACAATGGCTAGGCCCTCAAAATCAGTAAAGTCCTGAGCCACCAAACTGGGCTTCACTTAGAGACTGCACAACTTTGCTACCTCTTCTAGAGACTTCAGACTGGCCCAACTCACAACCTCTTCAGTCTAATTTTGACCTATTTCAGCAGCCACACCCATCTATTTCTCCTATCACCCGTTCTCTTCCCAATCATGAAAAAATTTATGCTCTTCAGGGATCAGCTCTAACCTCTTTCTCTTCTTCAAACATAGTTTTCTCATGTTCCAACCCCATTAAATTTCATCTTCCCGATTTCTACCCATCTTTTTAGTCTTGTAGGGGTCTATTTTGAACCTTGATTCCAAAGAAACATATAACCTGGCTTAACTAAACCATTCCATTTCCAGGAGGAAACTGTCCTCCATTTTGTGAGTAGGCAAGCACATATGGAAAATTCTTAATAATTGCAATTATAATATGTTGTATTATCCCATCCAAGACTTTGTTCCTATAATCTCTTCTTCTTAACTGTGCTCATAACTACTATTTACCAACTTGTTTACTTGCCTGTATAAATAGCTAGAGGGCTAAATTTCTTGTTGGAATCCTGCTCAGAGGATGATATAAATTCCCTAATACCAGTTGCTAAATAAATCCTGAATCAATTTACCTGCCAAACTTGGGGTGCTTTGTTTTAGCCTTAATTGTAGCATCTTAAATATTGGCTAATCCCTATGGCTTTGTGTTTTCTGGAAATTTAATGTGTGCCCATGTCTTCATACATGTAAATGAGAAAAATCTTGACTGCAATTGGGAGAAAAAAGGGGAAATGGGGAGGGAGTGACACAGTACCAAACATATTATCAGAAAATCCTTTCCCCTAATAACACACACCACCGAATTAACTCCTGGCTTCCTCAAATTATAAATTAATCTGTCACTCAACTCTTATTTTTTTCTATTTAATCCACAAGAAAAAAGAAACATGGAATAGTATAAAGAACACTGTTAAAAGTCTGGAAACATAGGTAACATAGCTAGATAGTTCAAGAATTAGGAATGATTCTAGGACTTATCATTTATCCTGACTAGAAGGGTTACACATAAAGACACGGAATATAAAGATGTCTCATAAAAAAACTGAAAATGCAAATATATGTAATGTATGTATGTGTGGGTATATATATATTACATATATAATACATATATATGTAATATGTATATATATACACACACACACACACACACCCCCACACACAATATTCTGATGGAGAAAGCACTAGTAACTAGGGTAATCAGGAAAGGAGAAGCTGAACCTTGAATGAAACCAAAAGGCAAGGATGAGGTGGAGGATAAGGAGATGAAAATCCTTGATCCCCACAAGTAGGTCACTTTGTCTAAGAGTGTGTAAAAGGGAGTAATGTGAAGTAAGTCTGGAGAGGAAGACTGATATCAGACTGTGAAGAGCTTTAAAAGACAAGCTAAGGAATTCTTATGACCCTAGATACAGCAGGGAATCAATTATGGTTCTTGAGTAGGAAGAATAACATTAACTATGCTTTAGGATGATTATATTAGAAACTATATGGAGAATGAATAGTAGATAAGAGATAATGAAAATGGTCCAATTAGATAACCATTATAATATTCTAGGGCAAGGGATCTTAACCTGAGGTTCATGACCTTGCTTTAAAAAATACTAATAATTGTTTTAAAACAAAATTGATTATTTATTTTATATGTTTAATAATCTTAATCTAAGCAGTGGTCAATAGACCATCATATGGGGTCCATGACATAAAAAAGGTTAAGAAGCTCTGTTGCAGAGAAAAATGATGAAGGGTTGGTTGGCCTAGAATGTTAGCAATGGGAATGCCGAAGAGGACAGATGAGAGAGATGTTGTGTAAATAGAACTGTGGCAGCTGATTGGATATGAGGGATGAGGCAGAAGGAAGAGTTGAATCTGACTTCAAGGTTGTGAACCTCGGTGACTTGAACTGCCTGGGCTTTAACAGAAATAAGGCAACTAAAAGAAGGGCAAGTTTAGCAAAATAATGAGTTTCATTTTGGAAGTCTTGAGTTTGAGATACCTGTGGGAAATCTAGTTCATGCTATCCAACAAGCAATTGTTAATGTGAACTGGAACTTCAGAGATACTACAGCTAGGAGTTATCTGAGTAGAGATGGTAACTGAACCCATGGGAGGTAAAGAGATTGCCAAGACAGAGAAAAGAAGAAGGTCCCAGAAAGCGTGTTAGGGGAAAGTGAAAGGATGTAAGTTATTGGCTAAAAAAAAAAAAAAAACCAAAACCAAAAATTTTGTTTTTCCAAGTTACCTGATAGTTAATTATAAGAACATGTAAGAAAAAATATTTTCTCTTTTCCTCTAACCAACAATCTTTCTATTATTTATTTAAGATACCATTATATTGTTAGGCAACATAAGGCATGATATATAAGTTTTGTGGCTGAATTATGTGGGAAATTATCTAAAGAAATCTTAAGATACAACTGTAGGATCCTGGTAGAGTGAGGTCTTATTCTTTAAAATGCTTCTGTAGCACCACTAAGGTCCTTTGCAGCTCTAAAATTCTATTCTCTATGACTAGTCTCTAAATTCTAAAACTAGGACCACCATCATTTTCCCTTAATTGTTATTAACATAACCAAATATACTTCACATTTCTTAACTATACTTTGTGTTTTCTTGGCTCTGCACAAGGAAATCACTGGTAAACTTCTGTTTTACTTTGATAAAGTTTTGCACTTTGATAAAGAGTATCTAATGTTCTTTTAGACTTACATTCTTCAAATATGTAGGCTGTTGTAATTTTCCCACTCAAATCTATCATTTAATTAAGTTATTATCTTTAGTCTCTGAATCACTAATAAAATTACAATAAGGAAACATTTGCAGGTAGCAAAAAGGATCCTACATGCTATCACAAATTACAATTTATATTGATATTGCTTTACGTGGCATTTTAATCAATCAATAAACATTTATTAAGCACCTACTATGTGCCAGGCATTGTGCTAAGTGCTAGAAATGACTGTTCCCTCTACCCCCAAGAAAGTCCCTGCACTTGAGGTGCTTATAATCTACTCTGAGATTAAAAAAAAAGTATAAAAGGAAGCTGAGGTGGGGGGGAGGGGTGCATGCATGATAAAGAGATGACTGGCCTGGGTACCCTCCTTGAATGGAGCAAGTTCTGGGAGGAACTCTCCAACTCCCACTGATACAATCAGAGGGAGGTGCCCAGGGGCAAAGGGGTACTGGTGACATGTGAGTTCCAGAGTTGAAGTGACCTTGTTTTTATATTTTAAAATTATATATCCTGATTGCATTTGGTGAAATTTGAATAATTAACTCCATTCCTTGAAATATTTCAATGTTTCATGACAGAAATTGCAGTTATCAAATCTGTGTTTTAGAAAGGAGCTTAAAAATGATCTAGTTTGGGGCAGCTAGGTGGCGCAGTGGACAGAGCACCAGCCCCGGAGTCAGGAAGACCTGAGTTCAAATGGGACCTCAGACACGTAACACTTACTAGCTATATGATCCTGGGCAAGTCACTTAACCCCACTGCCTAGCCCCCCCCCCAAAAAAATCTAGTTCAACCACTTCTCTGATAGATGAATCCCTTCTATAACTTACACAGATGCATTATCCCATTTCTATTGGAAAATCTCAAGTGACTGGGAAATCACTAGCTCAGGGGTAGGGAACCTGGCTTTCTAGGTCCTTGAGTATGGCCTTTTGACTGAGTCCAAGTTTTACAGGACAAATCTTTTTATTAAGGGGATTTGTTCTGGGAAGTTTGGATTCAGTCAAAGGGCTGCACTTGAGGACCTAGAGGGCTACATGAGGCTTTGAGGCTGCAGGTTCCCTACCCCTGCACTAGTGGGGCAGCCATTCAATTGTTGGACAGCTCTGATTATGAGGAAGTTCTTTGTCACAATAACTAAAATCCACCTCTCTGTTTCTTCTACCCTTTGGTCTTTTCCCATTTAGAACAACAGAATAAGTCTAATGTCTCTTCCACATGACATCCTTTCAAATATTTAAAGTAGTTATTAAATCTCTTACTCCTAAATCTTCTTCTCCAGCCTAAATATGGCAAGTTGTTTGGGTCTTCTCCTTCTGTGAGCTACAAATCCATCTATTATTGAGCCCATAGTGCTCCATTTTGTCCATTAAGGATCATGAGACTTTGTATTATCTATTAAATTCCTTTATGAAATCCAATGTCTACAGTATATGTACTCCAAGGACATGAAGGACACATTGTCCTCTCAAACTTTTCATTCCAAGGTACAACTGCAAATTTTTAAATTTGCTCAGCTCCTAACTGAGACAACATCCACTGATGAAGATTAAAACAAAGAGGTGCTGGTAGAATGGAAAGGTAGAGTGGGTCTTTGAAAGAAAAACATCAGGGCAGCTAGGTGGTGCAGTGGATAGAGCACTGGTCCTGGAGTCAGAAAGACCTGAGTTTAAATCCGGCCTCAGACACATAACACTTGCTAGCTGCAAGTCACTTAACCCCAATGCCTAGCAAAAAAAAAAAAAAAAGAAAGAAATATATCTGGATGTACAGTAAAAAAGTTAGAAAGCTATCTGTTAAAAGGCTATCTGTTACTAAAAGACAGCTGAGATTTTGTGTCATATATTACTAGGACTCAAGCAAAGTCTGAAGTAGGAGGAGTAAGAGGAAAGAAGGGTACAAATTCATGAACAGGATTAGCTGTAGCTATATACAGTCCATAGAAAAAATTGCAGAGAAAGCTTTGTTTACAACAAAAATCTGTCAGGGCTAACTTGAAGAACATGTTCTCCAAACACACTGGTTTTAAGATCCTTCTCTGACATATTTATCACTAGAGAAAAAAAACCACTTAATTAAAACAGAGCAATAGTAATTGATTTGGAAAAATAACAACAACAAATCCACAAATTACTTTCATATTCTCAGTCTTGGGAAGTTAATTCACTCCTCTCTGAAGCTCCCACTCTAAAGCCCAACCAAGTTAACTGGTAAACTAGCATACCATATCTATTGGCTGGCCCACTGCACCAGCCTCTTATTTGCCTTCCCATCCCACCCAGGTGACCTTATCATTTGCCTGCTTCCCCTCCACTTTCCATTTTTTTCTCTAGGTGCATTGAGCAAAACAACAATATCATTACTTATGGAAAGGCACGTCATGTGTGTCAACTCATCATTTCTAAGACTCCCCAGACCAAAACTGTCTTCTTTGTCCAGTATCCAGACTCAGTCCCTGATCTCAGCAAATTTACATTTTAATGGGGAAAATAACACATCCAAATTTCCTGAGAGTAGGGAGCCAGTTTCTTTTTGAAATTGTTTACCCAGCATTTAGCACAATGCCTGAGACAAAATGACCACTTAAGAATTTTTTTTTTTAATTTATTCATCTGCTTCCTAGCCTGATACTTCCTGCAATCACATTACCAATACAATTCCCCCCTTCTTACTCCTTTGTTTTAAAACACTTCTGTACTCTGTCTTGGTAAGAAAATGTCTGAGGTACTGTGTTCAGTTCTGGGTATTCTAGTTTAAGGACAGTGGTAAAGTGGAAAGTATCCAAAGAAGATAAACAGAACCAGAAGAGAGGTGGCTAATGAAGATATGACATCAAACACATAGAGGATTAATACACTTTTTTAAAAAGCACAAAACATGGGGATCAGTTACTAATCTTCACTTGACAGCTAAAATTTTAATACAGAGTTATGTTACAAGATGAGTTAGACAAGACTTGGGTTAGATAAAAATGAAGAAGTTTATGAACATTTATCAAGTACTAGAAAAAATTACTGAGATTATGGAACTCCTGCTCTGGAGATCTTTCAAAGTAAATTGATTCCTTTTTTAGGCTGGGTTATGGCTCTGACTAAAGTCAAATGATCACTCAAGGCTCTTCCATTCCCATAATCACAAAATTCTAGTGCAGCCAGGTGTTTTACAGGAGGTAATCTATGTTTGCAAAATACAACAATATGTTGTCATTTAAATGTATGCTTCACAGAAGTGTATTGCTGTTGGCAGATACACTAAGAAGGGTGATTTGCCACTATTTCCAATTCCTTATTTTGAAATAATTTGTTAAAGGAAAGGCTTAAAAAAATTAAATAGAAATACTGAAAATATAGATTAATAGGAGTTCTCTGCTTTGACATTTAAATTTAAAAGTCTCCTAAATGTTTTTGTTTCTATAAAATCCAGTCAAGTCTTCCTTCTTTCCCAGTACTTTTCACACAGTAAATATCTAACAAATATTTGTCAGACTGAATTTTCAGTTTTCAATTTCCCTTCTGTCTAGCATTTCATAGCATTTTAAAGATCTAATCCAACCTCATTTAAACATGAGGTCACTGGAGGAAGCTTAAAAAAGTTAAGCAACTTATTCAAGGTCACATAATAATTAGCAACAGATCTTAACTTAGGTTTCCTCTACCTTTTCTTACATATAAATTGCTAGTACTACTACCCCACTTTCCTGTACGTGTAAATATATTTAAGGTCTAAATGGGCTGACCTTATTGCAATCTTCCATCTACTGGATACCTCCCATACCCAATACATTCAAGGTATAGATAAAGGTAAGGAAACAGGAATGGTTGTGTCAGGGAGGACAGAGAACAGTTTCCTAAACTGAATCTTAAGCATGGCACAGTGGATAGAGTACTGGGCCTGAAGCCAGGAAGACTCCTCTTATGAGTTCAAATCCAACCTCAGACACTTACTAGCTGTGTGACCCTGGGCAAGTCACTTAACCCTGGTTTGCCTCAGCTGCTCATCTATAAAATGAGCTAGAAAAGGAAATGGCAAACTACTCTAGTATCTTTGCCAAGAAAACCCCAAATGAGTTCATAAAGAGTCAGGCATGACTACAAAACAACTGAATCAACATAACAATCTTAAATCCTCAGATTCCTTTTAAGTGCACATCTATAATGTTTCCTGCTTTAACTCTGTAATTAAGCCCCATTCAGCACTACTTATCCTACTATTCACTCAGATAGAACAGATTTTGATTGAGAATATTTTACTGGACCTTTTTAGGTCTCCAAAAATTTCTTCATAACACTTCGGATAAGTGAAAACAAAAAACAAAACCCAGAAAACATTTAATGTTTTTCCAATGTACTTTATATTGATTCTTTATTCCTACTGATAAAAGGAATTGGGAGGTCCAAATATCTATTCCTAGATGTCTCAGATAAGTACATGACAACTAAAATAGCAAAAATCAAAGAAAAACTTGTGCTACTTAAAACATAGATTTGGGGAAATAAGTAGAGTTGTGTGGGATAGAGATTTTAAAGATACACTAATGGAACTTTAAAACATCTTTTCTCTACAGGGAATTGGTTTTAAAAAGGATGAAAATGCATACCCAAAAACACTCTTTCCACTGTACCCTACTTCTCTTCACTTGTATCTGCTTATGTTTTAAGAAATATAGCAGTTGGGGCAGCTAGGTGGTACAGTGGATAGAGCTCTGGCCTTGGAGTCAGGCGGACTTAAGTTCAAATCCAACCTCAGACACTTGACACTTACTGTATGCCCCTGAGCAAGTCACTTAACCCTGATTACCTCACCAAAAAGCAAAAAAAAAAAAAAGTGTATGTGTGTATCAGTCTTATTACTTATTACCTTGTAGAAATTAGTTAACCCAAACTAAAAGTTAGCAACAGTGATTTTTTTTAAAAAACACATTTGTGACCTAAATGAATTTGTAATGGCAGCTTTAAACATAAATAAATGTTGGCAAAATTCCAGATTAGATCATGTATCCTTCCTAACACTGCTTAAAAACAATTATGCTTACAGAAAAAGTTCTGCACATTATAACTATGTTTAATGTTTTAAACAAAAATTTACTTAACAGTACTAAATATATACCTGGCAGAATTCACGTGTAACTTGAATTTCATAAGGCAAACAACTTATCGCATCCACTTTTCATGGCAAGGATACTGAAAAACAAAATAGTTTTGCACTGTTAAAAAAAAAAATAGACTGAAACACTAGGGGAAGAGCAAACTATAAATACCTACAACAACCACGAAATATGGTTGACAGCTACATTACAAAGTTATTAGAAACAAACGAATCATCTACCCTGCCAATAATACTGGTATTTATGATATATCACTGAGGATTTTCATAGTCTTTTGATCCCCAAGACAGGAACACATCACTTATGAATGCCTAGTATAAACAAAAGGTTGCTCTGGAGAAACTCATGGTGAGTACAAGCAGATCTCTGGAAGAGTAGCAGAAGGGGTTGGAGAAGTGGTTTCTTGGATGAAAATTCTTATGCAAGAAAGGACAATTAAATCTCTTTTAGATATTTCACAAGATTGAAGGGCTGCAGACTGTAGAGCTGGAACATATTTTCAATTCCTTCATTTTACAGATGAAGAAAAGCTGAGACCCAGAGAGATTAAGTGATTTCAAGGTCACATAGAGAAGGGAAAAATAATCAGGATTTGAACTCAGATTCCAGTCTTGGAGCTAATGCTCTTTCTACTGTACTATGATGCTTCCCTTCACTTTTATCTGCTTATATTTTAAGAAATACTTATCTATTAACAGATTAAAGTAATTAACACAACTACATACATGATGGATTGCTCAAATAAGGCTCTGTGGGTTAAATGCATATTAGAAGAGCTCTGAATCTATGACTGACTGGTAGAATATCAGAGAGGCTGGAAAAATGAGGGATTTTTGACAAGACAATCATTCCCAAGTCTTCTATGTACCAACTGCTAATGCTAACATTTTTCCTTCCTGCCGTAACAGGAACTAGGGTTAAAAACTTGGTTCCCCTGTTTGGTTGCCTTCCAAAAACATTGCCAAACCCTGATTTAATCTAACATTTTATTATGTATTTATACAAAACCACAAATGATCATGGCTTTATGATTATGAACAATTTAATGTTTAATAATAAGTTCCTTTAGGGACAGAAGTTCTTACTCTATAGTGTAGCAGGCCGTAATAGCTAAAGGAAAAGACATGGCTTTGGAAGCAAAACAAAACAAAACTGGGTTCAAATGTTAATTACACTATTAGCTATATAACCTTAAAGAAGATATTTAACTTCTGAGTCTCTATTTCTTCATTTGTCAGAGATAATACTCATATAATTTTTTTTGGAGGCAGTCAGGGTTAAGTGACTTGCCCAGGGTCACACAACTAGTAAGTGTCTAAGACTAGATTTGAATTCAGGCCCTTCTGACTCCAAGGCTGGTGCTCTATCCACTGGGTCACCTAGCTGCACCTAATACTCATATTATTTAACAGGGTTGTGAGGAACTTGTCTAGAGCAAAAAACTCAAGTTAAATGAATTAAATTAATTAAAGGAAACTACTACAACATAAGAAGATGAAACCTTATGGATTATCACAAGGGTACTTGTAACTAAGGCATTATTATTATATGACAGTCAGTTGAATGACAGTAAAAAAATTGTCATCTGGTCATTATATATCAGGATCATAGGCCCTAGAAGTGGAAAAGACTTTGGAAAATCATATAGCTCAACCATCTCATTTTACAGATAAAGCCAAAACTCAGGAAATTTAAGAACAAATTTAAGCAATTTGAGATTCACATCCTCTGACTCCAAATCTGATTAGTTTTCAATCAAATATAGAGATTATGAAAACAAGTAATGATAGCTTTTAAAATATCCTTATAAGAAAATAATCAACAATCATTCATTATTAAAAATTTCAAAAGAAGGAAAGAATAAAATATTCATAAAGGTAAAGTGAGTAAAAGCACTTTTTACTAGGAAAATGGAACTTGTAAAGCATTATTTTTAAGCATAGTACTTTTATATAACAGGGGCAGCCACATGACACAGGGGATAGAGTGCCAGGCCTGAAGGCCGGAAGACTCCTCTTCCCAAGTTCAAATCCTGCCTCAGATACTTAATAGCTATATGACTCTTGTCCAGTTACTTAATCCTGTCTGCCTCCATTTCCCCATCTGTAAAATGAGCTGGAGAAGGAAATGGCAAACCACTCTAGGATCTTTACTAAGAAAACGCCAAATGGGATCACACAAAGAGTTGGACACAGCTGAAAAACGACTGAACAAGAAAACCTCTACAGAACCACTAAAAAATAAGTCTATTTCTTACCATTTCATAGAACCTAAGAATTTTGGGGGCTAGAAGGTACCTCTGACAGCTAAACTGTCTTTACATAATAGAACTAAAAACAAAAAAACAAAAATAGGCATTCTTTCTTCAGAATTCCCATGCTATATATACTATAAACAAAAATAGCCTTAAATAAGATTTGAGAACAAGGCAGAGCAGGAAAATGGTGATGGGGGAGAAAGACACTTCAAAGTAGGTCATGGATCAGAGAGACACAATTATTATCTTGCTACTGGAATGTAATTAGAATTACTGTGTATGGGGGTAAAGGCCTACACAGTTAAAATCTGGCCTTTAACTTGAATCCTTTCTCTCCAAAACAGCTCAGACCCAAAGTGGAGGTTTTAAAACTCCTGTAGGTAAGAAGTTTTTGTAAAGCAGTTCATTTTTCATTAAATAGGTTCGTATTCACATCTTTTTTACATTATCTACACTTTCCAATATTCCCTTTCAAGAAAAAATGAAACAAAGAGTTCAGCAAAACCAACATATCAAAGTCTGACAATATACATATAGCTCCACAACAATAAGAAGTGAGGGGAGGCAACTTAGATCTTTTCTTTGGGGCCAACCTTGGTCATTATAATTTCAAAGCATTAAGTCTCAACTGTGGTGGCAGCTAAGTGGTTCAGTGGATAGAATGTTAGGCCTGAAGTCAGAAGCCCCCAGTTTAAATTCTGCCTCAGACATTTACTAGCTGTGTAACCGTGGGCAAGTCACTTAACCTCTCTCAGTCTCACTTTTCTCATCTGTAAAATCAGGATAACAGCAACTACTTCAAGAGTTGCTTTGAAGATGAAACGAGTTAGCATATGCAAAGCACTTTACAAACTTGTATTATTATTCATAACTAACATTTATATGGTGCCTATTATGTGCCAGGCATTATGTCATTATTGTTGTTCTTCCCATTTATGTTTATCATAGTCAATGTTTAGCAGATTTTTTTAACTTGGTTCTGCTTAATTCTCTTTACAACAGTTCATGTCTTTCCATGCTTCCCTTATTCACATTCATCATTATAGTTATCATTTCTAATAGCACAGTAACATTCCATTCCATTCTTGTTCCACAACTTGTATATTTCCCAAACATACAACTTTCCCCAAATTGCATTCCCCAAGTTGAATGGTATCTATTTTATTTCCAGTTCTTTGTTACTATAAAAATCTCTACTATAAATATTTTGGTGCATATGGGGGCCTTTTTGTCATTGACCTCATTGAATACATGCCTAGCAATGGGATTTTTCTACATTTTTACTTGCAAAATTCTACTGCCAAATATAAAATCTTTTACTTGTCAAACCAAAAACTTAAATTTAAAAGTTATACTTTATATTTCATTGTCTGACACAGCTATTTCAGTTATAGATATAGGAAAATCAATGATCCATATTTATGTGACTAAGAAAACAAGTTTCCATTTTGGTGACAGTGGTCAGAGGTGTTTTGTGAAATAAAATTGGCGAAGTTATCACTTATATGAACTGAAAGGATTCTGATGAAGCATTTAGATCTATTGCCAAAAAATCTTATGCTGTTCTTAGTGGTTAACATAGGATCACAGAATTGTAAAGCTCAAAGGGACCTTAGGGAATCTAGAAAGGGAACTGAAAACCACCAAGTTTAATTGATGTATCAAGGGAAATTTGTGGCACAGTTCGGGAAAGGTAGCAGTGTACAGCTGACAGAGGGCCAGAGAAAGAAGACCTAGATTTGAACCCCAGCTTTGCCGTTTACTACATGTGTGGCCTCTGGCAAATAATCTCTTTGGGCCTTAGTTTTCTCATATGATAAGATCAGTGGGGAGTTAGACTAAATGACCACTGAGGTCACTTCTAGCTCTAAATTTGTGACCTAAAGACCCAGTCTACTGATCATGAATGCAGTTTTCCCTGGGACTCCCCATGTTGCTGGTTATACAGACATATCTGTAGATCCCCTTTTCCTTTAACACAGCTCCATCCCCTTCCCTCTAAAATCTGAGATTTCCATAGTTATCTGGTAGGCTGACCTATATAAACACATTCTCGAATAAGAGTTTAAATTCCAGGTAAAACTCTAAGTACATTACCTTATTCTTAACAATAACTAAGACACTTACATGGAAAAATAAACTTCTTCGTCATCAATAAGTAAACAACGTTAAAAAGGAAAACAATGACCTAAGGTAAAAATGTGTTAACACTGTACTTGGTACACAGTCATTTGAAAGAGACTGTTTTGCGGAGAACATATAGTAGCAAGGACACACATTCAAGAGAGATGGAAGAATAAAAGGAAATGGCAAGTTTCTCAAAATATTTTTCATAGGTAGATGTTTTACTATAGAAAACTCCACCTTCAAGAAACTAATTTTTTGAAAACTGAGATAGAAAAGTCATCCACATGGATTCAAGGTAGACATAAACTAGTTATTATTTCACTTCTGGATAGATTGAATGTATTTTTAGAAGTAAACTTAAGAAAAAACTTCAGAATGGGGCCCTAACCCAATACTCAACTGCTTGCTACTAGTTTGTTTCTTCATATTATGAGGCATATCCTAATAAAAGAATACTACATTTCGCTATAAAATTAACAGCAAATGGAATAAAACTAGGGCTATTCTTATGACAAGAGAGACTCAATGGGTGATTTATAGGTAATGCTTTTAAAAAAGATAGGAGATACTCTAACCCACAATACAGAACTGCTCATGGTATTTAGTGAGGTACTAGAAACATAAAATCAACCTACAGAAGGTAGTTTCCATTCACTCAAGCATTCATTTTACCTTTACCAATAAAGTTAAAGCTAAAGGCAGTTCCTGGAAGGGCAAAGTTGCTCCCAGATTAAGTGGCAACTGTGACCTGTTCTATATTCTTATTCGGTATAAAAACTGCAAGCACTTAGGGCAAGCTAGGTGGCACAGTAGATAGAGCTCCAGCCCTGGAGTCAGGAGGACCTGAATTCAAATCAAAGTCAGACACTTGACACTTACTAGCTGTGTGACCCTGGGCAAGTCACTTAACCCCAACTGTCTCACCAAAAAGGAAAACAACAACAACAACAACAACTGCAAGCACTCAATTTTAAAGCAGCCTTCATATTAGTACTTTCAGTATTTTATAAATTTTGAATCTACGCAACAGATACAACAGACTTCAGAAATACATAATAATTTATTTAGAGACTCCAGAGTCCAATTCCAAAGCCTCATCAGAGTGTGGAAATGGCACAGGTGCAGTGGAAGCTCAGTCAGGTCCAATACATGAGAAAAGATTTCAGAGCATGGTCCCACAAATACCTCACATCTGACTTCCAGGAGCAGGCTGACCTCCCTTGGCGATACAAATCTTTGCCCACAGCAACTGAGAAAACAAAGTTCAGAATGGTCTCCAATACTACTTGTTTCCCTTCCACTTTTGAGGTTATGGTGGCCAAGCAGCAGAAAATGAGGCAAGTGCTTGTAGAAAATCAGTTTTAAAAACAAATTTAAATGCTGGTATTCTAAATGTGAAATTCTTGTCCAATGATCAAGTGCATACACAAATGATTCCTATTAGTCTTAACGTTCTCACTATAAAGAAACTCCAAAGACCAAATGCAAAGTTTTTGGAGAATAAAACACTTGGCAAAATTGGGTTTTATCAGATGTCAATGTAACTATAAGAAAAATTTCATGAGACATTTCATCAGTTTATATTGTAGGGCTCATGAGTGTGGTATGCAGTTAGGTGATGCAGTAGATAATGTTGAACTTGGAGGTGGGAAGACCTGAGTTCAAATCCTGCCTCAGACACTAGCTATGTGACACTCGGCAAATTGCTTAACTGCTCTGTGTCTCAGTTTCCTCATTTGTAAAATGGGGATCAGAAAAATAGCACCTATCTCCCAGAATTGTGATGAGAATAAAATCATATACTTGAAAAGCACATTGCAATCCTTAAAATGCTACATAATGCTAGCTATTTTTATTATTGTTGTTGTTAAAAATACCACCATGAATATAATTAACTTAATGTGACAGTAACTGTTACAGAGGATTGAAAACACAGAGAAAGTCTACTTGGAACTCAGTAAGTCCCTCAATATACTCCAATACTGTGACTTTTATTTATTTATTTTTAGTTTTCGACAATCACTTCCATTAAGCTTTTGAGTTTTAAATTGCCTCCTCCTCCTTCCCCACCTCCCTCCCCAAGACAGCATTCAATCTGATATAGGCTCTACATATACATTTCCTATTAAACATATTTTCACGTTAGTCATGTTGTAAAAAAAAGAATTAGAACCAATAGGAGGAACCACAAGAAAGAAGAAACCACAAAACAGAAGGAAAAAAGAAAGCAAATGGTATGCTTTGATCTACACTAAAACACCATAGTTCTTTCTCTGGTGAATTGCATTTTCCATCATGAGAGGAATACTGTGACTTTAATGAAAAAGTATATTTAAGGGGGAAGGGGACAAATATAATTCAAAGGCATAAGGAATGAGAAAGGTCAAAAGACTACAAAAGCCTTATGTCTTTACATCATTAATAGTTTCTTTTTTAAAAAAAATCTGAACATGTTGGATGTGGTGAGCACCAAATAAATAATAAAATTGATTGGATATGGGAATATCCAATACAGGAAATGACTTGTTAATAATTAAGAAATTAGTCCTGAATCAGCTGTTTGTAAAGACTCAGACTGTCAACTTGTTAAATATCAAAATTAATACAAAGCTAAAAGAAAAAACAGAAATGACAGAGATATAATTCAACTTTTAAAAAGCTCTATTTCATTTAACCTAAACAATCTCTTAACATTAAAAAATGGGAAATTAAGCTTCAAAAGAAGGACACCAATTATAAGTAACTCCATTCAGTAATTTTATCAATGTCAATCAATTGCCATAATGAATTGACCAGAAGAACCTAAAACCTACCTGAGTCAGAAAATACTTGGCCTAACTTGGTATAAAAATTTGTATAGAGAAAAATGGTGGTAAATTATGAACACTATCACCTCTTAAAATAGTAAGATCAGTATAGAGAAAACCAGTCTAAAAGCTTCCCAAAGAGTTCAGCTTAATCAAAGTTATCTTGAGAGCATTTAAGAATGACCCTAGGAGGTGAAGATCAAACAGTCTAAAAGGAACAGATTTTCGTAACTTTCTTCAATCTCAAGGATAGTGGAGCTAATACATTTGGACTCTAATATTAGAGCTCTGGACCTGCTTAAGAAATGGCAATGAAGAAAATAAACACTATAGTTTAAAGAAATAAAGTGGAAGGTCATCCAAAGGGCAATGGAAAAGCACATTGCATGAAGCATGAATAGGCTCTAACGTTATAAACAAGGAATTAGGAAGGAGAAGCAATTCAAAGGATGTGATCAAATAAATATATGATAAAAAAAAGAAAAAAGATGAGCTATAGTCACATGATAAAAAATGAAGGGCTTGTGTGCTATCCCTGTTAAGAGAACTCCAGGAATGGCCCAACTGGTACACTTAGGGATGATCATATATAAGTCTCACAGGTTTGGTGAGGGAAGGGAGTAAGTACTTAGATAGCACAATGTGTCAGGCACTGTACTTATTTCATTTGCTCCTCACAACAACTCTGTGAGGTAGGAGCTGTTACTAATCCCATTTTACAATGGAGGAAGCTTGAGTGTCTGAGGCTGGATTTAAACTCAGATCTTCTGGACTTCAGGCCTAAAGCTCTATCTATTGTGCCACCCAGCTGCCTAGGCAAGCATGAATGTGCTGTGATTACATCACTGGAAGGAATACTCACATCAATGAGATCACAAATAACTGAAATATTATACTATAGGTTAAGATTAAAAGGTAATACAGAAACTCATTCCTTTATGGCATGAAGATTCTCTTACTCTGTGAAATTCCATGATTCACTAGAACAGACTATTACTGTGAGAGTTATTTGGTGACAGTCAAAAAAAAACAAAACAACATAAAAACACCCTGAAATCTAAATCATAAGCCTATAATCGATTTAGCTCTCTAAATCAATAGAATTCTTAGACTAAGATTCTAAGGTTAAAATCTACAGAACTGAAAGCAAACTATCAATTGAAGATCTTTCCCTTTATTTAACAACCGAAATCTACTGATATAGAATAAGAATTCTTAACCTTTTTTATGTATCAGACTCCTTTGGCAGTCTGATTAAATTGAGGGGCTCCTCAGAATGTTTTTAAATACATAAAATACAAACTTACAAAGGAGAATAATTATATTAAAATAATTTATCAAAATTTTTAAAATGTTCATGGACCCCCAGTAAAGAACCTCTGGTCTAGGGGTTAACTTAAGATTAGTGAGGTATAGATAAACCACTTGAACACTCTCTTTTTTCTGTATTTGGAGGTGAAAGCTGACATCTCATCTAACTTAGAAAGAATAACCCTCACGGGGTAAAAAGGTTAGCCTACATAATGAGAAGGAACTAAATTAACTTAATTTATTATTTATAATAAATCTATAAATTAATTTATATTAATTTATTATTTATAATATTTATTAAATTTTGATCTAGGAATTCTTGAAAAGATTGTATTTTTAAAAGATGGCACAAAAAAACTTTATACCACAAATTAAGTCATCAAGTTCATTCAAAGTTGGCAGTAGCCAACTTGATCAACATTAGGACTACTGCACAAATTTACAAATATTATTATAGGAAAACCCCTTTTCAAACTGGTGCTTCCTAAGTTGCCTTTTTCCCCATACAGGAGTCTCATCTTGACAGTTCATAGTAAGGGGTCATGCTTTATGTTATAGAGAGTACCTTGGGTTAAAACCTCAATTAAAATGGGGCAAGATTTACATTTGGTAGTGGTTCTTTGCAATACTCTTAATATTGGCTTATATTTATTTTTATCCATGGGATATTGCATTTTTGCTTGGTACATTCTTGCAGTCCTTGGCAGTCTACCTGTAAGACACTTTAAAGTTATAAAGTTTTCAGGTAATTAAGAAACAAGGGTTGGACAAATGAAGTAATAAAACAAGGGCAATATGTATATGGAATATCCCAAATAAAAAGAATGAGAACAAAAAATTATAGAAAAGAGATTAACTGAAGATTCAGTGATACTGTAAATGCTAGCTGTAGATCTAGATGCTAATTGCAGAATTAGAACAATTATCAATTAAGAGAAAATGTAGTCCACAAAACTTAGAAATCCAAGAAACCCTTGGAATAGTAAGCTCTTTAAATTGCTTAACAGAGAAACACTGGACTCAAATTTTAAAATGTAAATTTCCTTTTACCTGGTCTACTTTTCTTATTTAGAATAGCTGAAATGAGGAACCAAGAATTAAATCTTTGGTTCAACTTTTTATCTAAGACTTATTTTACTTTGATCCCTTACCAATAGCCTAGGTAATACATAATGACAGTTCATAAATCTACTTGGTATACTGAATTCAATTTAGTTAGAAGAAAGCCCAAATCATTCATTATAGCAACTTCTTAGTTTAATCATATGGGGGGCAAGGGGAAAGTGCGAGGAAATCAAACTCCTCAAAAAAAAAAAATAAAGTTGGACTCATATTTTGAATAGTACTCATACTACTAAAAAAAAATTTCTTACCAGGTATATATAGGGAGAAAAGTGGGTGAAAAACAGAACTGAACTTTTTTGCAGCATTTTTAAAGAGTAGATTATCTTAACTGTACCACCAATATGGTAATACCATCAATAATCTTTTCTCTTCTATGAGATGAGAAATAAAGGGAGATGGAAATTATCTTTATTTCAATATATGCAAAGGACAAAGGGTGAATCCATTTCTTTATTACTGGTATAAATGGAAATGTGAATTTGATACAGTCTGAGTAAAAATGCTGTTTCTATCTAGCCAAATAATAATGCCCTCTGTTTTTGACAATAGGTTGTTTTTCAAATTGTTGCTTCCACTGATACATACTAAAACACCCTACACCTTAAACAGTTTTCATAAGTTGCCACAGCCCAAAAACGTTCTACCTAGGGACCAAATTTCTGGTAATGAGACTCACTCACACTTAGGGAGGTTTGTCTTTTGGTTACAGTTATGGACCCATATTCAAATACTTTGCTAGTCACTTACTAGAGTTGTGTTACTGCAGGAAACTACAACAGCCCAAGGCATAAGAGTAGGACCTTCACAGGGGATAACTGATACATCTGCTATATTTTTTGCTATACTTCTTTTAAAGCAATTTCTATTGATGAAATAAACCTAGATGCTAGGGATATGAAGAAAGGGAAAATTTTCAAGTCATTCAGCTATACATCTATTGTGAGCACACACATAAATATATTTATACACATAAACAAATGTGTGTATGTAAATATGTACACATACACACACACACATATACATAGTTCCATTCTACATATTAAGGCACATTTGTACTACTTTCAATAAAAAATTATGTAACTAGAATTATGATCCTGTCAAAAGATGTGTCCTCCCTTCAATACTTTAAGGAGCTGTAATTTCATTTGATTAGATACTCCTTTCATTGATGTGGAAACTCACAGTCCTCAAGAAATACTATGTCCAAAATATTCATCATCCTGCAGTCAACCAGGTGATGAGCTAAACTGGTATTTGGACAATTTAGCTAAATTGGTCATAGGCAGGCCCCTACTTCCAGCTTGGTAAAACCTGTCAGAGTTTTTATGCTACTAGCATAGTATTCAAGGACTCTTAACAGTTGCCACCATGGTTATAATGAGAAATCAGAAAAGAACTTCAGTGGAGCAAAATTTCAGGAAGATATATCTTATTCTAAAACTGTTTCTAAAAAACAAACCCTGACATTAAATTCAGTGATAAATTATGTGAAATTATACAGACTTTGAAGACCTGTACCTATAGAAATTAAGATGTTCAAATGGTAGCAGCATCAAAAAAGATGAAGTCACAAGTTTAAAAAAAAGGTTCATATGAATTCATTTTAGGACTGATTCATAATAACTTGGGGTTATTAGCCTTCTTATGCTGTTCTTAAACAATACACTCCATCCCCCAGTTCTGCATTTTCATTGACTGTCCCCCATACCTGAAATTCTCTCCCTCCTCAACTCTGCCTCCAAGTCTCACCTAAAACCCTACCTTCTACAAGAAACCTTTCCTGGTCCCCCTTAACCCTTAGAAGGACTAAGAGTGTCAACTGACACAAGAATTTCATTATCATTTTACTTTGAAATAAAAATGTTCACACTATTTTCTTTGTCTTATGGATAAAAAAACGCACAGTATCAATTGATGCAGCTTGGTCCTTCAAGGAACTCTAAGTTCTGGTCCTTCTAGTGCTTTCCTTCCATTTATTATCGCCAGTTTATCTTCACTACAGCTTGTTTGAAAGTGTTGCTTTCAGGTTGTCTCCTGCTTCACGTGAACTCCTTGAGAGCAAGAACTGTCTTGTATTTCTTTATATCCCCAGTACTTAGCACAAAGCCTGGCACATAGTAGATGCTTAATAGTTGCTTGTTAACTAACTAAAAATGTTTGGAAGCAATTTCTAATCATTTGAGGTTAACCTCATGAAAGACAATCACAAACTCCCAAAGTGGCAAGGCAGAAATAAGCTATTCATCAGAGAATTCTGAAAGAAACTGAAAAGGACCTTGGAGACCATACAACATAAAAGTTGTACTAGGCACTATAAAGTTTAGGCAATACAATAGGGTTATGAGACAAACACAGTTGTAAATAAATATATTAAATATAACAATACATACTAAAGCAATACAGAATATTTAACACATGCTATACATCTAGATTTCCTTATTTTATAAAAGAGGGGAAAACTGAGATACAGGTCTAAATCAATGTGAATCTTTTTATCACATAAATATTTCCAAACTAGGAAAAGATATTAAGCAGAAGTTAAAATGAAATTTCCTTAAACAGAAAATTCATTATAACAGTACATGTGAGAATAAAAAAAAAATTGTTTCAAGGGATTTTCCCAGATCACCACAACTATTTCCTCATCCATGAAAATGAATTAACTGCCAAGAATTGTGTGAGATACTTTCAGAAGTTTAGTTTAAGAAGTAATAGTCTTCAAGAAACATATGATCTACTGGAGATATAAACAAATGAATGTACTAAATAGAACAATTTATACTTAACATGGAACATTTAACAAATATTGCACATTTCAATTTTAGTGCCTAGCACGGGATTGTGAGTTTAATAAGTGTGTAGAAACAACAGTAATATTTAACAAATACTATAAATACCATATTTATTTAGAAGATCAGCTAGGTACAAAAAGGTACTGGTCTGATTTTAATCACTAGAAATTTTAGATAATGTGAATTTTGGCCATTTGTAGCTATTTAAAAAACTGTTCAGAGTTTTATATAATAGCTGGGAAAAGACAAAAGACTGCCAGAAAAAAATTAACTTCAAGATTAAGAAGTAGTAGAGGACCACTATACATGCTAGGGGTGTGAGGGAGTTGGAACAAATTTAATCTGTTACTATGGAAATAAAATTCATTCTTTAACAAAAGGTCAAAGAATCAGTCATGAAAAATTTAAGTCATACATAGGATGAGGGGAATATGTACTTCTACATGAACACACACTTACAAAAAGTATTCCATAAATAGGGCTTTAAATGTGCATCTACAAAAATGACTTTTTGTATGTCTGGACCTGTGATTTTATCAATATAGGGAACTCAGCGTAGAAAATTTCTTTAATGATATAGACCTTCAACAGTCAGGAACATAAAGTCTTCAAGCTAGAGTTCTTAACCTGTGAACATTTTAAAAAAACACTTAGATAGTTGTTTATCAGTATTGTTTTTTCCCTTTGTAATCCCATGTATTTTGTATTATACATTTAAAACCATTCTGAGAGAGGGTTTGTTTGTTCACCAGAATGCCAAAGGGTCCATAACATAAAAAATGTTAAGAGCCTCTTAAAGGCTGCCTCTTAGGGTACTAAGAGGTTAAGTGGTTTCCCAAGGTCACACAACTAGTGGGCGTCAGAGGCAGGACTTAAACCCAATTCTTCCTAAATGCAAGGCTAGTCCTTTGTCTGCTTTAGTACACTGCCTATCATATAAATACACAATAAAATATCATGACACTCATTTAGCTTCCAAATACTGAAAATTACTTGTTAACTACCGGATTTTGTAATTATCTTTACAAAATCTATTTTTAAAAAAATAAAAAATAAACTAGGTGAGAATTTAAGGTGGTAGCATAATGGGAATTTTTTTTAACTATATAAAATTTAATAAAAAAGTACTGCCCCAAACCAAACACAACCTATAAAAAGAAGACTGAAGCCAGCAATTAATAGACTAGAAGTAGGAAAGGGTATTCAGAAAGAATAGTCAGATTTAATCATTTTTTAAAATGGCATCTTATGGCACAATGTTCAACATTCAGAGAGTCCCAGAGTTGGAAGATCTCAGCCTATTAAGTCCAATTAGTACCAATTATTAAAAATGGACTAGCCCATTAAATCCAACTAGTTAACTAGAGAACATGAATCTTCTCTACAACATACCTGACAAGTGGTCACTCAGCTTCTTCCTCAAGGTTTCCAGTGAGGAACCTACTTGCTCCCAACAAAGCTCATTCCACTTTTGGATAGCTAACAGCACATTTTCCTGTACATCCAGCCTAAATCTGTCTCTTTTTAACTTCTATCCACTGTTCCTGATGTTGGGGACAATCAGAACAAGTCTAAACTCTCTTTAACATCATAGTCTTTGAAATTCTTAAAGCCCATATGTCTTTCTCTTCTTATAGACTATACATTCCTTGAGGTCTGGGACTGTTTCATTTTTTTCCCTTCTATCCCCATCACCCAGCATAAATGCCTACTGCACAGTAGGAGTTTAATGTTGATTGGCTGAACAAATCAACCACTTTATTCAACCAGTCTTCATATGAATGAGCCAAGAGATTGCACTATTCTACTTACCAAAAGTTTTTGATAGCATAATCAGATCCTCATAAACGGATTCAACTCCCTTTAAATAAACATAAACAAAAATGTCAATTGTGTCCAAAGACCTGAAGTAATGAAAAGCTGCAAAATGTATTGTATACGTCACGACACTTCTGAGATTAACCAGAGTTGTTAAGGAAGTCGACAGAATAGATGATTTTTTTTTTTTACCCACAGTAACTTGTGTAGAGGGGTTTGCCATCTACAGTAATAAAGTAGTACCCATATGGATGAAAGCAAGGGACCTGAAGGAACTGAAGTATATTATTTTCAAATTTAACTATTATTTTACAAAATATTTCAGGCTTCTAAATGTTTATGTTGTTTTTGTTTATTCACTGCTTCCCAAAAAACAATGAGAGGCAGCACGTTATAGTGCATCCATTATTTCTGTGCATGGAGTTTGGAAGATCCGAGTACATCACTTAACCTCAGTTTCTTCATCTAATGATACCATTAGTACCTATGTCACAGCATTGTTGAAACACTAATGAGATATTTGTAAACTTTAAAGTGCTATATCAATATCAGTTAACTTGCGGTCATATTCTTGAAATCCAAGACTGCTTGACAAGAAATTGAGAAAATGAAGTGAAATGCTCTTAATAGTTACTTCTGTTCTAAATATGGAATACGAATTTTCACTAAGAACAAGAAATTTCAAACTTATCAATCCACCTACAGTTAAATGAACATCGGCCTCAGATCTTATTTATTTCCAATAAAACATTTTGGCATTATTCCTCACAAAAATCTATTCTCCTGCATACTCTACATGGTTTTACAATTCTGTACATTTACAATGTAAATTTTATAATTTATAACTGTTTTTCTTCCTTATATTAAAGTGCATCAAATTATTATTTAAAATATTATTATGAAAGACTATTGTATATTACTTCTGGAAGACACTCTATCACAACTTTTAGGGTAATTATGATCTTTCTCCAAGACAATTAAATAATGAATAAAAGAAATTATAAGATCTGTAGCAGTATATGAGGCTTACTACTACCATCAAAAGGCTTTTCTCCTACATAAGTGACTGTGATAAAGAAAACAGGCTTCTGTCTTTGATATTTATACTATTTCACTTATTGCTTGGATGACAGGCAGTGCAGATATGTAAGAGATTTTTGTAAATGCAAAAGCCTCATTTGGGTTCAAAAACCAAACTTCGCAAATTCAAGATGGAGAAAAGTTACCTGAAATAGAAAAAGGTCTCTGAAAGAGACCTTGCAGCTGTAAGTTCAGTTTGAGTGAATAGAGTGATATGGTGACAGAAAAGGTGATATGATACTAACTTGTGTTAACAAGGGCATAATGATGGTTATAGCTCAACTGTACTGTGCCTTGGTCAGACCGCATGTAGAGTATTGTGTTTAATTTTGGGTGCTGCATTTTAGAAAGGTTATTTATTGATAAACTCATGAACATCAGGATGATGCTACTAGGATTGTGAAGAGTTTCAAGATCATGCCATATATGATTCAGCTGAAGGAAGTGGGAATATTTAAGTTGGAGAAGACCTAGGGAGATACACCATTACCGTCTTCAAGTATCTGAAGAGCTGTCATGTGGAAACAGGATTAGCCTTGTTCTTTTTTGGCTAGAACAAAACTAGAAGCAAGGGCTAGAAGTTAGAGGGCAGATTTAGGCTTAATATAAGAAAAAAACTTGATGAGAGCACTCCAAAAGCCTAAGAAGATGTACTAATAAGTCAGCAGACAAAAATGATGGATGGTCAACTTGAAAGATGGTATAGAAAGGATTCTTGTTCTGGGATGGGATAAAAAAGGTTCTGAGGACCCTTCCAACTCAGACTCTATGCAACAGTCTAGGAAGTATTTTGAGAATAACATCACCTTGTACTTCCTGTCAAAGCAGGGAATAAATAGTAGCAACAGTAGTATGTACATGCTTTAGTCACATGGATGCTTTTTCTTTTTTTTAAAGAAAAATAACTGTGTATCCTTCCATCATTAAACATTTTTTGAGTATCTACTATGGGTCAGTTATTATGCTAGGTACTGGAAATATAAAGACGACAGTAATATCTAAACAACGCAAGATTACATTTTAAAAACTAGAATAGGTTAACAATATAAACTTGGGAAATGCTTACACTTTACAATTCATCAGTCAGTGACTTAGATCAGTATTTTCCTCAACTAAAATAATTCACTTTTTGTCACCTAAAATGAAATAATCACTAAACATTTATTAAGTACCTACTACATGTCAAGTGTTGGGGACAAAAAGGCAAAAATATAACAGTTTAAGTCCTCAAAGAGTTTACATTCTATTGGGGGAAAACAACATATGCACACAGGGACAAAAATAATTGGGATAGGATAAAGGGAAAAGCACCAGCAGATCAGTAAGAACTTCTGTGACTCAATCTTCAAATAAAAAAAATGGCTAATTTTACATACTTCTTAGGAATGCTCAAAGAGTTATGGGCTCTTTGGGTCGAAGTCACAAATATAATCCAATAATCTACAAATGATCCAATGACCTGAATTTCATAGTCCTTAATCCCTGATTCCATAAATTTCTTGGCCTCTAAAATAAACTTTTACTAACAAGAGTTCACTTTTACAATTTTAATAGAACAGATGAGAGTAGTTGGGTGTTTTGTTTTTTTAAATGAGAAGTTGCCTAAAACTCCTGTTAGTAACAATTGTTTAACAAATATGACAAATATGTTCTAATATGAGAAACAAAATGTTCCAAGATTAAATATAGATAGCTTTCGAAATACTACTTGGGTGCAGACATTTAATTATCTCCCCTACATCAAACTTAACAAATTATGGAGTCTATGTTCCTTCAACTACAATAAAAGGCTTGGCTTCAACAAGAATATGGGTAATTCCTGTCACTCCTTTATATTTACATAGTAGCTTTGCTCTTTGCCCCAACAACCTCTTGAGAAGATTTTACACCAGATATGAAGAGCACACAAGTAAGCACACACAAAGGGGGGGTCCCACCTCCACCCTTTCCCTAATCCTCTCCCAGATTTTCAGAAAACACAGAGAACACCAGAGTAATAAGGTAGTCTCCACAGGTGCCCTAGGGCTTTAAAGGAAAAAGGGGGAAAAAGGAAAAAAAAAAACAACCCACCCACAGATCATTCCCTGACAAAGACTTTGCTGTACACCAGCGGAGGTCACTGATGGGGAAACACTGATTCAACCCGCATTCCCTTAAAGAAGGGAGGAAAAAGAACAAGAGAAAAGGCCGGCCCTCCATAAAGCCATTTCTACTAGTAGTAGTACGGTTAGCAACGATGATGCCTACAACCCAGGTCAGTGAGGTGAGCGGGCCCAGCTCCCCTCCTCTTCCATGCCGCCACCTCCTCCATAGCCCCCACATACCAGCCGAATCTAGGGGGACAGAAAAAGGGTATTCCTGCTCCAAGCAGAGAGGAGGTAACTTGGAAGTCCCCCCCCACGGTCACGCCCACCTTCACAGCTGGGGACGCAGCCCCCAGGGGCCTCTCCAAAAGCCGGGAAAGCCCGGAGGCGGGGGGGAGGAGAACTGATGCCGTTATTCTGGGTTCAGGAAAGCGCGCGAGCGGGGAGGAGCCGGAACCGGGCAAGCCACCTACCTAACGGTCCGGTCCTCGAAAGGCCGCAGGGCAGGCGCCACCCAGGCCGCAGAGGAGGCGGAACTGCCATCGCAGCCCGAGGGAACAGGGACCCGGGCCGTGAAGAAGTGGATGGTGGGGGGTGGGGACTGTAGCGAGCGACGTCGCCATGTTAGCGACTTCTTCCCTCGGTGCCCCCCGCCTGCTCCCTTCCGATACCCCGATCCCCACCATCACTCACCTTCCCCGCTCCCCTGGCTCGCGCGCCACCCCCGAATGCGGGGGCCGTGACCACGAGCTCCGGCACCCACGGCTGTTTACAAACTACCCCCGGAGGAAAGGGCTGAACCGCACTTTAAAGGCCACGGGCTCCCACAGGCTTCCGTCCGATATCGCGAGATCTTACTGACAACACTTCCCTCCGCCCCTTCCTCGCGCCCTCCCTCCTATATTTCCCCTCCCTACAGAAACGTCCCCTCCCCTTCCTGCCGCAGGACCAACTCCTGGTCAGGTGGTCCCGGCTGGCTAGACTAAGAGGGTGGGGCAGCAAAAGAGTTGGAGTGGGATTAAAGGAAGAGGAGGAGAATGGAGTAAAGGAGGCTGAGAATGAGAGACGGTCCAGCTCCTGTGATTGGTCGAGGAACGTGAAGGGGCGGGAAGAAGGCGGGAAGAGGAAGGAAGTGGAGAGTTCTCTCTGGTTAGAAAGAGTGCGGCGGCTTGTGATTGGCAGGAGGAGCGTAAAGCGGTCCGGGAGCAGTGGAGTTTGGTAGTCGGCCGCTTGAGCTCCTCGGGGTGGGGGGAGGATTAGGTCAGGCACTGAAGAAGGAGCTGCCCTCTTCTCTGGTTACTCCTCGGGGCGCATGAGACCCTCTTCCCCTTCCCCGGGCGCCACCCTCCAGTCCTCGGGCGCGTGCGCATTCCCGCTCTGCTACCTAAAGGCTCTCTGTCCTCCTCTGCCACATCAGTCAGAGGCGGAGTTTAGGCTGTGGAATGGGTGGTGGTGTTTCTCTTTTAAGTGCCTACACTTAAAGAAAAAGAAAGGCCAGGTAAGAGGTACTTTTGAGAGCTGACCGCCTTGATAATCGATTGCTTAGGCTCGCTTCTGACTAGACCGAAAGCTGCCTGAGGATTTGGACTCTATTTCCCCATAAATGTTAGTCACGTGAGACCCAAGTTGCCTAAACGGCCTGAACTTTACCTGGTCGTAAGTGAAGGTTACCTGCTGATCACCCCTGTTCGAGATATAAGAAGGAAGGGGCTCGTTCTTCCCTTGACGACTAGAATTTGAAAGCTTACCTAGTCCACAGTCGAGATTGCAGATGGTCTCCTCCATTCCTGTTTGTGGGTGGAAGTTATTTTCTTAGGCAATACTAATCCATCACTTTTCATTCCCCTTATATTTTTTAAGTAGGACTCAAATAAGATGTCAGTTTTGGCGTTCTGGATTCTGCGAATTTATCATTTGTCTGTGTGATCTTGGGAAAGTTATTTCCCTTCCTTTGCCCACAATTTCTTTCTTCATCTGTAAAAATGATAGGACTTAGATGAGATCATTTTTAAAGTCCCTTACAGTCCGAATTCTGTAATGCTGTAAATGGCCGCCCTCTCAGCTTTAAGAGTATTTACAAAATGGAGAAAATCACTTTTTAAATTCTGAAAAGTGTACATGTACATTACACAAACACAATTGTATTCCCATTCATTAGTAATCCCACCAAAGAATCACACACAAATTTTAAAATATAGGACTTTTTTCTTCGTTTTTGCTTTGCGCTTTCATGGGATTTAGAATTGGAATAATCCTTAAGTGATCGTCCATTCCAAATTCCTCATTTTTCAGATGAAGAACTGAGACCCAAAGAGGTTAAGAGACTTGCCCAACATCATGCAGAGCAGAGCTGGGATTCAGCTATAGGTCTTCTAACTCCAAATCTAGTATGCTCTTTTCACAATTTAACAGTCGTATTTGCAAATCACCAGGCCGTGGTCATACAAAAAGAAAAATCAAACTCCATACTTCGAGAAGATTACATTCTCCTGGAAGAATAAAACACGAATATGTATAATACCTGCTAATTTAAGGATAAAAAAAAAAAAGGCATAACATTCTAAGTTTTCGTTCAGAATTGTGGAAAGGAAATCGAAATTATAAAATATTGCCCAAACAGTAATTTGATTCATGCTTCGAAACCAATGATTATGTCACTGTCTTTCTTTCTTTTTGGTATGTGCAACACTTTTTTGTAATTATATTTAAATAAAGACCCACCATGCATTTCTCTAATAGCAGATTCAGAAGTGAGTATTGAAGACTTCAAATATATCTTGTTATCAGTTCAGCAAAGTTCAGTTACTAATTTGAAACTAGTAAATGGTTGAATCATGCTTGAAAAAGTTATAGAAAATTGTATATAGAAATAACAACAAAATTAACATTACTGTGACTATTACCTTACAGACATCACTTATAATTCCAATAGACAGAGAAACATCTGTCATCTTTACAGATGGCTTTGTAAAGAATATTGATTTTATTAAATTCACATGAAAGAACTCAGGGCTAGCTTTTCATATGAGTTTCCCTGAAATATGGTTTATAGCTCTACTATTAAATCACAGGTGTGTTCCTGAAGTTCATGAAAAGCAGATGTACCCAGACTTCTTAATGATCATTCCAAAATTCCCTCCACAATATATGGATTTCAGTGATGTTCAGTAATATTAGTCAAGTCTGTTTGTCCAATGGATTATTTAAGGAAATGAGTTAG
Source organism: Vombatus ursinus (assembly GCF_900497805.2). Taxonomy (NCBI): domain Eukaryota; kingdom Metazoa; phylum Chordata; class Mammalia; order Diprotodontia; family Vombatidae; genus Vombatus; species Vombatus ursinus. The sequence continues at coordinate 41,146,598 of NW_020954557.1, read as the reverse complement.
AAGTATTGGCACTGGTCTGAAAAGTATGATTGCCCCCCTAGTGAAACTTCTGAACTTTTTATTACTTGCACTTTCTAGAAGAGCAAATTTATTTCAGTATTCTCTAGTCAGTTTTTTCTTCTTAATGTTCACTTTTTAAACAATTTCTAATGGCATGAAAAAAAAACAGTGGACTGGGAGTCAGGAAATTTGGGTTTTAGTTCTGGTTTAACCAATGTAATTGACTTGAAACAAGTTGAACACAGAATATTTATCTGTAAAGTAAGGGAGGGTGAGGAGTTAGACCAATTTCTGAGTTCCTAACCATAGCTACAATTCTATCATTCTGTTTTAAAGCAGATTAAATTATTAATATTTAATATGACATGCACTCTAAAATTATCTTGGTTTATTAATGTACCCAACAAAGTAAAATCTAAATTGATGTATGGATATTCATAGATTATATTTCAGAGGTAAAAAATGTGCAGTTCAGTAATGGTATCTGGCATTAAAAATAAGGTTGTAATGGCACTGGACCTTTTAACAGATTTCTGGCATGCATACATGTACATGAGCCAACTCAATCCTCTTTTAAAACTAATTTTCAATACACTAAAGAAGGATGCCAGATTATTAATGCTTGAACATTAAAAATTAAAATTATGGTAACTTCCCAAATTTAATAGCAAACATCAAACTGTATCATTAAAATTAACTGTTTAAAAAAACAACAACAAATTCACATCCATAGCCTTCATCTATCAGAGATTGAAAGTATTCACTGTAAAAATACTAATCTACCAAATGCAAAGTAAATGCAGATCATAAGCAAGTCTGGAATGAATCATTAAAATAGTGCCTCTTTACTCTCCCCAACATTTTACATAAGAGAAAGGCAGTTGTAATCAGAACAAGAAAATTTCAACAGAGAGGATATAGCATAAGTGTATCTTATTTTACACAGTGGCTATGTTCCTGAAAACTTTCTTGTGCATTTAATTTTTGTGAATCAATCATTTTCTCATTGACATACATTAAAGTTTTGAGATGCTTTATCTTCATTTCTGATTAATCTTCAGTTGGCAGTGACTCCTAATATTTTGGCTTTAAAATTCTCTTGCTCTCCTAACTCAACCTCCCTGCCAAGTAGTTAATGATTTACTTAAATGCACTAAGGGAGCTTTCTATTTAAGGGAAATCTTCCATGAATCCTTTCAGAAAGAGAATACTTCCATAACATGAATAATTATCTCATGATAGCTCTTTTATAAATTAATTTTTTTAATATCAGGCTTTCTAAAAATTAGAAAAACTATGGCACATCAGAGGAATGATAGAAAATAAAGATGAACAGTTTGTGAGGGGAAAAGACCCAAGTAGCAGCCAATTAGGTTGCAGATACTAGTATCAGAATCCTTTTCCTATGACCTGTTCAAATGCTTTTTCTTTCAGTATCCTTTCTCAGTTATCAGTCAATGACTTTTGCTTCCTTATCCTCTAACCTCAGTAGCTCTTACACCTCCTCTCATTCACTTCTTTCCATCTGTAGTTTACGTCTTCAAGAACCCTATTTTCCCTGCTTTGCTCTATGACTAGCCCCCCCCTTTTTTTCCTAGCTTGGTCCATAAATAATCCTGGTGCCAGAGTCCTGGACTTGGAGCAATAGAAATGGACCTCAAATCTTTGCTTATTAGTACCCTAGTAACCTTGGCCAAGTTATTTAACCTCTTTGGGCATTTTTACTCTTCTGTAAGATGAGTTGGGGCTGGGGAAAGAAACCAAATGACTTCTAAGATTCTCTCTGTATAATCTTAATCTGATCTCACTTATTGCTAAAGAGTTATAAAGAGTCAGATAATCAAGGCAGCTAGGCGGCTAGAGCACCGGCCCTGGATTCAGGAGGACCTGAGTTCAAAACTGGCCTCAGACATATAAAACTAGCTGTATGACCCTGGGCAAGTCACTTAACCCCATTGCCTAGCCAAAAAAAAAAAAAGAGTCAAGTAATTTTGCTTTATGAACCAGGTGAGGTTGCTGGGTCCCAGATATTCCTAATACACTAAGTAAAGTTGCTTGACAATGACCCACCACTCTGATGTAATGATTTTCATTATTAGATGAAATCTAATGGCTTTTTCTCAGTCTTCATCTTTCTTAACCTCCCTGCAGCCTTTGACACTGTTGATGACCCTCTTCTCCTTGATATTCTCTTTTCTCTAGGTTTTTGTGACTGATTCTCCTCCTACCTGTCTGACCTCTCTTTTTCTGTCTGCTTTGCTGGCTCTTCATTCTTGTCATACCCAGTAACTGCGAGGGTCCCCCAAGACTCTGTCTTGGGCTGCCTTCTCTTTTCTGTATATATTATTTCTCTTGGTAATCTCATTAGCTCCCATGTTTTCAATTATCTCTATGCAGATAGATGACTTTAGATCCACTGGACTAACTTCTCCACCAACCTCCACTCATCCATCACTGCCTGTTGAGAATCTCAAACTGGATTTTTTGTGGACATCATAAACTCAAAACATGTACAAAATTGAACTCATTGTCTTTACCCCCATCCCTTCCAGTCTTAACTTTCCCATTACTGTCTAGAATACCACTATCCTCCCACTCATCCAAGCTCACAATAGAAGTGTTGACCTTGACTCCTCCCTCTCACTCCCCCTCCCATTTTCTAATCAGTGGTCCCATGTCAACATTTCTACATTGATAACATCTCTTTTAACATATCTTTTCTCTCCTCTGACACTGCCTGGTTCAGGCCTTCATCAACTTATGCCAGCTTTTGCAATACAGCCTTTTGATTGGTCTTTCTGCTTCAAATCTGTCTTTATTCCAGTTTGTTCAAATAATCTCCTTACCCAATTAATTACAGTGGCTTCCTATTATCTCTAGGATCCAATATAAAAATCCTCTGTTTGGCTTGCCCTTTGTGACCTGACCGCTTGCCATCCATCCCAGTCTTCTTACACTTTACTCCCCTATAATTATTCAGTGACCCAGTGACCCTGCTCTCCTTGCTATTCCTTGAACATGACATCCTATCTCCCAACTCTGAGTTTTTTGCTGGCTGTGCCCCATCCCTAGAATGTTCTCCTTCATTTCTGTCTCTTAACTTCAGGTTTCAGGTAAAGTCCATCCTATCTTCTGCAAGAAAGCTTTCCTAGTCCTCCTTAACAAACTTAGTACCTCCCCTCTGCAATTTACTCCTAATTTTTCCTTTATACATATCTTGTTTATACATAGTTGTTTGCATTTTGTCTCCCCCATTAAGACTATGAAGGTCTTTGAAAGCAGGGACTATTTTTTGCCTTTCTTTGTACTGAGAGTGCTTAGCATGGTGTCTGATACATAGTAGGAGTTTAATAATTGCTAGTTGACTAGAGCAGAAAAGGTTTATAATACCTTTAATGGGAAGTGAGAAAGGGAATCAATTTGGGTGGAATAAAAGGTTTGCCTTGCTGTGTGAACATAGATAATATGTAAAATGGGGGTAGAACTGGATGAAATCAAGAGAAGTTTCACATATGTAAGAGGTAACATGAGTTGAATTTTGAAATGATCTAGGGATTCCAAAAGGTAAAATTGAGGAGGGAGTGTATTTGAGGCAGGGGGAACTACTTGTTTGAAGACAAAGGTGAAAATACTATAGTATAGTATATTATAAAATAGTATAGTATAGTATAGTAGAAAATACTTTTTAGTGCCAAACAGAGTACTTTATATTGGATCCTAATTGGGAGCCACTGGAACTTTTGATCAGGGCATTGATGATGGAAAAACCTGTATTCCAGAAACAACATATTGGGAGCTTAGTGGACAATACACTTTAGAGAGGAGACATGAAGCAGCATGACCACATAACACCTTGTCTTCAAGGAATTAGATTTTATAGATATGCCACACACTATGCCTCTTGTTTTGCTTTTTGCTTTTTTTAAAAAATACATATGAATTTGTCCCCTGCTTAAAACCATTTATTTTTATTCTGGTGTGGAAGGTAGATAATGTCTAAGATCCCTTCTTAATGTGATTGGACATAAACAGTGGTCAACTGGTACAATACATTTGCTGTATCCCATGTGCCTCATGTGGTGGATTTTGTTTAGAAGATGGGTTTAGTACCCTGTCTTGATATTTGGTTATAGGACTTATTTGCCTTAAGGACTATAGATAATATCTTAGATACTAATATATGGTCTCATAAGCCTTCCAGAACTCTGAATTCCTATCTTGTTCAGGAAGATTAACTCTAGGTTTACATGAACTGATATTGAAATAAACATACAAGTTTAGAGTTAGAGAAGACCTCAATAGCATTCCAGTACAATCCTTACCTAGAAAAGAAGTCACTTTACAATATCCTTGAAAATTGGTCATTGAGCTTAAAAGACCCTGTTAAATCTGATATTGTTTAATTTGGTCCAATGTGCTAAACTGTCAAGATATTTTTAGAATGTTACTATTATCTCTTGTGTTTGCTATCCCTCTCAGCTTTGTGTCATATGTTGATTTGAGAATCACTACTCTCTCTGCCTAAAGGCAGAGTCATTGATATAAATATCCAGAATAGTGCTAAGTACAGTTCCCTAGAGCATTCCACTGGAGATGTCTTTCCAAGTTGACATTGAACCATTAATGTTTATTCTTTGGATATGGAGGAGATAGTCCCTTGGTACTTTGCCCTGGTCGGACTACATCTGGAATATTGTGTTTAGGAAGAAACATTGAGAAGTTGAGAAGGGCCCAGAAGAGGTCAACCAACAATATGGGGCAAAGAGGAGTACTTCATTTAAAAATATGAAAATAATGAGATAATAATAGCAGACATATGAAGATTCATTAAAAAAAAAAAGCTAGAGATGTAAAGCATAGAGAAGAGATGGATTGAGAAGGCAGAGCCAATATGCAGAGTAAAAGTCCTCCTAAATTCTCCTGGGTTCTTCTAAATTCCCCTCCAAACAACATTAAATAACACCTCAAAATGAATTTTGGAGTAGTAGAACCATCAAAAGGATAGAATGGAACAATTTTCCAGCCCAACACATCTTAGAAGGTTGGCAGGAAAGGTCTTACTCAGCGGGGTGAGAATGGAGCACCATGTAATGCTGGCCACTCTGGCAAGTTAGCAGCGAGGCCCTGGGCTCCTGCACCAAGCTGGCAGTATGGCCATGCCCAGTGCAAGCCAGCAACAGGCCTGCCTTGGCAACTGAATTAGCAGCAGTGACTTCTGGAGCTCTCATCCCACAGACAGTAATGGGGTCAAACAATTGATAAGAAGGAAATTAGAGAAGATCCTTTTCTGGCACTGGGTGCAGGGCTCTGTTATATTGCCTATATACAGTTCTGGGTTGCAGTCCCAGGGCAAGGAGGACTAGCAGGAGCAGGGACCCTGGTCATAGTTCCAAGGTGGAAAAGAGTGCTTGTGGTTGCTCACAGACTAGAGCACAGACCAGGAGAGCATTGACCACACCTCTCCTTTGACCATACCACCTTGGGAGAACTGAAATGTAAGATCCCCCATAACTAGCTTTGAACACAGCAGCATGAAAAGCCTGAAGCTTGGGACAGTGCTACCTCCACCCCAGGAGCACAGCCCCACTTTAACATAAAGTTAAAAGTTTAAAAAAAAGAAAGAATGAAAGAAGGAAAAAGGGCTGGAAAATGAGCAAACATCAATAAAAGAACCTGATCATAGAAAGTTACTGTGGTGACAGGGAATATCAAAACACAAACCCAGAAGACAATGAGATTCAAAGAAGCTACATGCAAAGCTTCAAAAAAACATTGGTCTCAGGCCCTGGAAGAGCTCAAAAAGGATTTAAAAAATCAAATAAGAGGGGGCAGCTAGGTGGCGCAGTGGATAGAGCTCTGGCCTTGGAGTCAGGAAGACCTGAGTTCAAATCCAGCTTCACACACTTGACACTTACTAGCCGTGTGACCCTGGGCAAGTCACTTAACCCAGATTGCCCCACCAAAAAAGCAAAAAATAAATAAATGAACAAAAATCAAAAATCAAATAACAGAGGCAAAGGGGAAATGGGGAAAAGAAATGAAAGTGATACAATAAAAAATCAACAGCTTGGTAAAAGAAGAACAAAGAAATACTGAAGAAAATAACACCTTTAAAAGCAGAATTGGCCTAATGGAAAAAGAGGTACAAAAATTCACTGCAGAAAAGTACTCCTTAAAAAAAAGTACTCCTTATAAAGTAGAATTGGCCAAATGGAAGAGGAGGATACAAAAGTTCACTGAAAAAATAATTCCTTAAAAATTAGAATTGGGCAAGTAGAAACTAATGACTCCTCAAGACATCAAAAAACAATAAAACAAAATCAAAAGAATGAAAAAAAATAGAAGAAAATGTGAAATATCTCCTCAGAAAAACAACTGACCTGGAAAATATATTGAGAAGGGACAACTTAAGAATTACCAGACTACCTGAAAGCCAACATCAAAAAAATAGAAGAGGTGGATAAGAACAGACATAATATCTGTCTTCAAGTATCTGAAGGACTGTCATATAGAAATAGTTATTGGATTTCTGCTTAGTCCCAGCGAACACAACTAGGAGCAATGGAGGAAAGTTGGAGAATGGCAGATATCAATTCTATGCAAGGAAAAACTTGCAGAGAATTAGCAGTATGGAAAAGTGGGCAGTTTCAGAAGGTTTCCCAATTGGAAATTTTTAAACATAAGCTGAAGGAGTATGTTGTATAAGGGATTCTTGTTTATGTACAAATTGAACTAAGTGGAATTTGAAGAGACAAGCACCTTCTAACTCTGAGATTGTATGATCTATGAACCACATTATAATCGAAAGTAATAATACAGATATACCTCAATATACAAAATAAGTCATTTCTGAAAATGTACATTAAATGAAATTTAATGTATTGGTCATTTCCCCACTTAAATTTTTATATAATATTTTACTTTTTGTCAATTACATATTAAAACAATTTTTTAAACATTTTAAAAAGAAGTTTTGAGTTTCAAATTCTATCCCTCCCTCCCCTTCCCCGTCCTAGAGATGGTAAGCAATCTGCTATATTTTATACATGTGCAATCACGTAAAACATTTCCGTACTAGTTATTTTGTACAAGAACGCTTGGAAAGAAAGAGAAAGAGTGAGCATGCCTCAGTCTGTATTCAGATAGTATCAATTCATTCTCTGGAGACGGATAGCGTACTTCATTATGAGTCCTTTTGGATTGTCTTGGATCATTATATTGTTGAGAATAGCTAAGTCATTCACAATTCTTCATCATACAATATTGCTATTACAGTATACAACATTCTCCTGGTTCTGCTCACTTCACCTTACATCAGTTCATGAAGTCTTTCCAAGTTTTTCTGAAGTCATCCTACATGTCATTTCTTATAACACAATAATATTCCATCACAATTATATACCACAACTTGTTTTTAAGCCATTTTTGAATTAACAGGCAATCCCTTTAATTTCCAGTTCCTAGCCACCACAAAAAGAGCTGCTATAAGTATTTTTGCATAAATAGGTCCTTTTCCCTTTTTTTTTAATGCCATAGACAAATTTTAAAATTTAAAATATGATTCAATGGGAAAAAATTGCTCTGTGAACTCAACCTAAAGCTTTTAAATGAGGAAAGGAGATCTGGCTCAATGATATTGGGTAGTACTCTGTCAATATTTTGCTATTATAGTTTCAAAGGCAACATGACATAATAGATTGAATTCTGGGTTTGGAATCAGGAATATCTGGGTTCAGATATGCCTCTGAACATGTGCGTGTGACTGGTCAAGTCACTTAACCTATATATACTATTATGTTTGGTATTCAAAAAGGCATAATTTATTCAGTTATAAACTTACTATTTTAATTTACATTTGTGTTTAAGTTTTGTTATAAATGGAACTATAAGCCACCAGGATATTAATGTGTCATCTCAGTTTTTGCTGATTTATGAGAACAGGAAAAACATAAACAGAAGACAACCCTTAACATGATAATATAATTAAAGTATTACTGAGTCATTAAATTTAAAACTGAAAAGAGTAGAACCATAAAGATCATCTAGTCCACCGTTCACTTTTCAGATCATGAAGCTTATGTCCATAAGGCATCTAGTCAGTGTCAAAGCTGTCAGTGCAGGTCTCTAAATTTGCTCTCCAGTGTTGCCATATTTTTAAAATTTATTGTCAAGCAAATATTGGTAGAGACAACAAATGTTGATAGTACATACTGGTCTCCTTGGTTAAGAAGATAATAAGGTTGGAAAAACTCTCTACTCTCCAAATTAGCCGGGAAGAAAATACCCTGTCACCAGACGGAAAAACCTCAAGAAGAAAATAAGGAAGAAAAAGAAGGAAACTCTAAGGAGACAGAAGCAGGGAACCAAACAAGTGTCATAAGGGTCAAGAAGATGAATGAGATAGAAGAATCTAATAGAAGAGAGGGTATAAGAAACTCTGGGCATTGGGAACCATTTAACATGGTTCCCCCTGAGCATAGGGCTGGTTTTTAGAAGGAGAAACTATTTCCTAATGTTCTATGGAAGAATAAGGGGGACACACTTATGCAAGAATAGGATATTTGCTACTGACTGAAGGAAGAAGACTTGTAATGTAATTAACATATATACTTAGGCAGCCGTATGGTGACCTACTAGAAACATTCAGAAGTTATCCCAAGGCAATGAGATGGGGAAATCTCCAGAACTTTTTCAAATCTTTTTTTTATTTGTGTGAGAAGAAATAATAAACTCAGATACTCAAATGTATCTGTGATTTCATCCATTTGGGAGTTCCTTCCGCAGATTATAGCACAATCATACCTGCGCATCCTAAGTGATTCTCCAACATGCTCTTCCAAAAATATGACACAGGGATGCTGGAAGCCTTCCTTACTTTTTACAAATTGTTCCCATCCTTTTTTCTTCTTTATAAACCTCTTTCCATTTTTATCCTTGAATATACTTGGGATGACTTTGTTCAAGTATCTTTCCAAGCCTTTTAAAAACTGTTTTTACCCTTCACTGCTTCTATCTGTTTTATGACATGATCTTATTCATAATCATCTATCAAACTTCATCAGATTTTATAAATGAGTTTATATTCTAATCTGGTATTGCCTTTGCCAGCCATATTTTTGCCTCTGGAAAATAAATCAAATGTTTGCTATTAGGCTTTTGAGGCTCTATTGTTTTCCTTATTGTGGCAATTGGCTTAACTTCTGGATGAAATTATTATAGTCATTAATTGTCATTTTTGTTGTCCATTTCCCATTTTGGATTTTTGATTGCTTTTTAAAACAATTCAAGATTAAATGTTTTCAGTCATATGCCATATCTTTTTCAAATTCTTCTTGTTTGTTATAAATTCTGATCTCAGCTCTGATGACTTGATGGTCTGACTGCAGAGACAGCTGACTCAGAGAAAACTTTCACATTCATAGTATGTTTTTTTAATAAGATTTAAAATATAGTAAATTTCATTCTTCATGATGGTATTTGGTGCCTACCATATCCAGTCTGTACCAATTCCCCCCCTTTTTTATAAAGAAATGGGTCATGATGTAGAGGCATGAAACCTCTACATTATATATCCTTTTATTTTCTATGAAAGCCTTTTTCATTTCTCTTTCTCCTAAACCAAACTTTCCAATATATTTCTCCCATCCTTACCTTTTCTTGGCTTTACATCAGTCTTCAAATATCAGAGTAGGTTGATTTGATTTAGTGGATGTTAGCAAGCTTTTCGTAGAATTTCATTGCTGCTTTGTCCTTAGCAACTGATGTTGGTGTGTAAACTAAAGTTATTTTCATGGTAATCTTTGTTCAGATATTTATCATTTGTATTTCAATGACAAAATGTCCTATAAAATGCTGTATTTTTTTTTAATTTTAGGCATTTGAGTATACAATAACACCTACTCCAACTCCTTCCTTTTACTCTCCTAGGAGTACCTGTGAGTCATCCTTCCATTTAGCTGCAACTTTTTTCTTCTAATTTCATTTATAGCAAGAATATCAAGGTTGATATGATTCAGCTGCTTTAGCAGTATATCTACTCATTGGTCATTGGACAAGGATCTCCTATTTAGAGTACCAGATGTTAAATTCAGGTTTGTTGACAGTCTAAAAACTGTGTGTCCCCTGGGACTAGGGTAAAAGTAGGAAGGCTGCCTGAACAGGATTTCCCTGTTGACCAAATTGAACATTTGACTGTTACATTCTCTGTAGCAATTGCGTATATATCATAGTAAAAACCTTTAGTTTTACCTATTCAATATAGGTCAGCCAGTCAACAAGCATTTATTCAGTGCCTACTACTAAATAAATACCCAGGCACTGTGCTAAGCACTGATACTATAAAGAAAGGCAAAATACAGTTCTTGCTCATAAGGAACTCATAGTCCAGTGGAAGAGACAATTAAACAGCTATGTATAAACAAGATTATACAAGATAAATTGGAGATAATCAGCAGCAGAAAGGCAGGAGCATTAAGAAAGAGCAGGAGAGGCTTCTTATAGAACATTGGATTTTTTTTTTTTGCTAGAATTTGAAGGAATCCAGAAGCCAGTATAATAACATTCATCAAGAAGATATTCATTAGCTAGCTGTGTGTGACCCTGGGCAAGTCACTTAACCCCGATTGCCTCACCAAAAAGCAAAAAAAAAAAAAAGAAGATATTTACCTACCTGGTGTATGCATGGATGGGAGATATTTGGTCAACGATCACCAAAGGAAGAAGCAAAGCTAGTATCACAATGGAAAGTGTAGTACTGGTCACTGGACAAATGCCAGGAAATAGATGATAAGTTCCTGGCATAGATCACTAAACTGTTGCAGAAAACATATAGTGCTGAAGGACTGTCTCTGCTAAAAGCAAAAAAGCTGAATTCTTTATTTGCCCTGTTGTGAATTTGATCTTTCAGAAGATGAGAGAAACAATGATAGGAACTGCTCTTCTGAAACTGACTCTGACAAATAAAAATAATAATATTAGCCAACATTTATATAGTGCCAGGGACTGTGCTAAGTGCTTTATAAGTATCTCATTTAATCTTTACAACAAGCATGGGAGGTAAGTGCTATTATTATCTCCATTTTACAGATGAAGAAGCTGATACAAAACAGAAGTTAAGAGCCTTTGCCCAGGGTTACACAGTTAGTAAGTGTCTAAGGCCTATGAACTCAGGTCTTCCTGACTCCAGGCCCAGCACTCTATGCATTGCACCAAGTGGCAATGGAAACCATGCAAGGTAGCGATCATGCTATTTTAGAGAAGATGATGGAGAGGGAGTAATGCTAGGCATAGTCTGAAATACTCTAATCTTTAAAAGATCAGATTTCAAAGGATAGAAATCCATAGCCAAAGACTAAAAGGAAAGTTGACTTCAGGGAAAATCAAGCAGAGAATTTTGGCATTATAGTTGTCAATGATTATAAATAAAAAGAGGTGGTTATCTTAAAATTTTAAGTGCATAAGGAGCTCATCAATGAACTGAGATTTTAAAGAAAACATGAGACAGATGAGGGAAAGGAGGCAATTGAGAATGAATACAAAATAATGACTAGATCCTAATAGTGATTTCATGAAGACTATAACTTATTTTCAGAAAATTAGCCGAGTCTTGTGATAAATACTAAAGACGAGAACAACAAAAAGATTTTTTAAAAGATGTGTTAGGAACAGGGAAGATCAAGAGATGGATAGGACCCCTACTTGGAATGAATGGACAGATGATAACACATGGAAGAGGAAAAGTTAAACTAGTGGACTCGTATTTTGCTTCTCCTTTCTCTAATAAAGATTTGTTTCCAAATCTTCCCTTATGAAAGAAGAAACAAGAATAGTTAACATAGAATTAAAACAGAAATTAAGTGAGGAGATGGTAAGAGTTCTGTCATAACATCCTTAATGACACAGTTACCTAGCCTAGATGAATTACAACTCAGGGTAATGAAAAAACATAGACATGATTGCTGAACCATTGTGTGATCTTTGAGGAACAGCAAATGTGAGCAGTACAATGAGATTACAGATAGGCAAATGTCCTGTTTTTCAAAAGGAAAAAGAATTCCTAGTTAAATTCTGAGTTGGATTATTTAAGCAACTGTATTTAAGTGCTCAGAAGAAAAGAGATGATCACTGCAAACTGACAAGAATTAAGAACAAATGGCACCAGACTAACCTCATTTTAATTTTGGACAAAGTTAATAGTTTGGGAGAAGAGCATTTTGACAATATAGCTGGATATCAACAAGAAATTGTACAAAACTTCTTTGTGGTGTACTGGGTAGGGGAGCACTAGATATGGAGTCAAGTTTCAAATACTGCCCCAAACATACTAGTTAGTTGTTTCTTTGGGAAAGCCATTTAACATCTTTGAGCTTTCACTTTCCCATTTCTCCAGTAGAAAAACAAAACAAAACAAAACAACTTGTACATCCTACTTCCCAGGGATATTAGGAGGAAAGTGCTTCACTAATTCTGAAGTGCTATAGAAATGTGAATTATTATTGTCATATTCTTAGGAACAGTTTGAGAAGATGTGAATGATAGAGGCATAGCTTCAGAGTTGGGAAGACCTGAATTCATGTACTGCCTCTGATACATCCTTGATGTATCACTACAGGCAAGTTACTTAATGTCCCACCACCCTAAACAACCCTAAGACTGCTCATAGGGAGCTCCCTATAGCAGTGAAATCATACTTCTGGTCAAAAGAAAAACGGACCAGACAGAGAGATAGAAGCTTCTGGTGGAGAAAGGGGGTGAGTAGGAGGTGACTGGGGATGTTCAGAACCAGGTAACTAACTCAGAGAAAATGATAATGATTAACAATGAGCGTAAGTCTCAAGGAGGTCTCTCCTGGAGAACTGCAGAGCTCTCCCTGTCCTTGGCTAGTTATATTGTTTAACAAATGACTTAGATAAAGATAAAGACAGCATTCTTTTCAGAACTGTGGGCAACATCAGTTTGAAGAGCATAGCTAGTATATTGGGTAATTATATTTACACGTTGTTGAAATGAATGACAGAATTAGAATCCAAAAATATTGGAATTGTAAATTTAATAAGGTGAAATTTATAAGAAAACATTTTGATAGTTTTACATTTTATATTTTAACAGGACCATTGGATGTAAATTGCAGGGAGGCAAATAAGGAAAACTTTTCCTATAGTTACACGTCTCAAAAAACCAAGAATGAGCTGTCATTAAAATATAGGATTCCTTGTCACTATGGATCTTGAAGTGGAGGCTGGTTGACTAGGTGTAGAGATATATAGATATGAATCTAAGATTCTAATGCTATACATTTTCAGAAAAGAACTTAAAAAAGGAGGGAGGAGAGAATAATTTTAATACTCTTGGGGAAAAAAATTATACAGAATTTTGTCTGACCATTTTCGTTTTCTAAGCAATCATATGTTATCCTGTTTCTTGCTCTTCAAAAATAAAAAGCCCCAAAGAAACAGGACCTCATTGTGTTCCATTTTGAAATTATATATTACTACTTTTCATCAATGTATGAGAATTGTAATTATCTTTCACAGTCTTACACACAAAAATCTAACAACTGAATATGTTTTGGAAATTATTTTGGTGGGATTAAAGACAGGGTAGTAACCAAGGGACATTTTAAACATTTTAATCTTTTTTTAAAACAAATTCGAATTAAAACTTTTTTAGTTTTTCAAATTGTGCCTTACCAATAAACCAAAAAGTCTTCAAGGGGGGAAAAGACAAAAACAGATTTTGCCACAGTTACACCTCAGGTTATCACATTTCAGATTATTATTAGTAGCATGTTATCTCAATATAAAAAGTCATGACACCTATAACTACAGTTTATAAATGAAATCACCTAATACAAGTGAAATAACTTTGCCATTAATAAGGCAGAGATTACTGCCTTCAATTTCTTTGATATATTCCATTACTATTGAGATAATGGAATCAAGAATATTATCTGTAACTTTGAAGTATTAAAGCACCCATCAAGAACAAAATTTAGAGTTTCAGTCCCAAGTCTAAATAACATTTGTAGAAATAACACAGTATACAAGAAGTGTTCATAAGGGCAGAAGACAGTTTAAAAATACACTAAGAAACAAAAGAATCTAACTTTTTTTCAAGTTAGTGTCTGATTTTGGGTTTGTTTTTTTTTTTAAAGCCTAAGTCTATAACTATAGTGTAGTCAACATGATTTATTTGGTTCCACAAATATTTTCAATTCCTCTTATTTCCTTCTTTGACCACAGCATCCTTTTACTTTCCATCTTCCTCATTCCTTCTTAAATTTGCCATTTTCACTCTGGTCCATCTATCTCTACATTTTAATCCCAGTGCACCAGCCATTTCAGCTATGCCCCTGTCACTTTCTTTTGTGTTCATTTAACTCTTCTCCCAGGCTAATCAGAGAAAGGGCCCAAATCATTTGGCTTCAGTTTTCTCATCTGTAAAATGAATGAGATAGGACTAAATGATCTTCTGAAATCCCCTTTACAATCCTGAGTTTAAGGATAGTATGTTTGGGTAGAAGGGGAGTAGAAGGGCAATTCAGATTTCAGCTTGACTCAAGCTCCTACCCAGAAGCCTAGGGACTTCTTGTGTTTCAGTCACTTGTAAGAGGAAGATTTTACTTGAAGAAAGGATGGGGTGGGATAAGGTAGGGGGAATAAAGGAATAAGAAACATAGAAGAGACTTGAGTCTGAAAGATCTTGTTATTTCCTAGCATCATAGCACTAAGAGCATTCTTCCCTGTGACAGAATCACCTGTGAGTTGTGAATTGGCTGAAATTTGTTGCAGTGTCCTCTGCTAGCCCCTTTCTTTAGCAGATAGTCTTGCTAAGTCTTTATCATCCAGAGCATTGCCATCTGTCATAGGTCACAAAGAAGGCCTCAAAGAACTCTTACATTCACATTCTCACAGGATCAGAGGAGTTTTGTCACTGCTGTAGCACAGCATTCCCATCTTCCTTTGGTGTTCTCTATCACTTTTTTCCCTCAAACTTTTTTATCCTGCCACTGAGTAGGGATCACACATTCCAATTGTAAACTCAGGATGACCCCTTACCACTTCATAGCATTGGCAGTCGTTCTAACCCTTAGAAATAGGTCCTAGGATCATAGAATGTTAGCATTTTAAGGGAATTTATTGATTATGTAGTCTATTCTGTTCTTTTTCTGAGTGGTAAAATATCTTGTTAAAAGTTATATAGTTATTTATGTCCAAAGGGCTATAAAACTGTGCATATCCTTTGATCCAGCAATACCACTGCTAGGTCTATAGCCCAAAGACATCAGAAAAAAGAAAAGGACTTATTTATAGCAGGGCATATTTCTAGCACCTTTTTTTGTGGTGGCAAAGAATTAGAAATTGAGAGGATGCCCATCAATTAGGGAATGGCTTAACAAATTGTGGTATATGAATGTAATGGAATACTATTGTGCTGTAAGAAATGATGAACAGGCAAACTTCAGAAAAACCTGGAAAGACTTGTGTGGTCTGATGCTGAGTGAAGTGAGCAGAAGCAGGAGAACATTGTACACAGTAATAGTCACATTGTGTGATGACTAATATTGATAGACTTAACCCTTCTCAGCAATACAAGCATCTAAGACATCTCCAAAGGCCTCATGATGGAAAATGCTATCCACATCCAAAGGAAGAACTATGGAATTTGAATGCAGATCGAAGCATACTATTTGCTATTTTTTTTCTTCTGTTGTGTTTTGTTTCCTTCTTCTGGTGGTTCCTCCTGTTGGTTCTAATTCTTACTTACAACATCACTAATGTGAAAATATGTTTAATAGGAATGTATATGTATAGCCTATATCAGATTGCGTGACGTGTTGGGGAGGGAGGAGGAGAAAAATTTAAAACTCAAAAGCTTATGGAAGTGATTGCTGATAAATCAAAATAAATTAATTAAAAAAAAAAAAAGAAATGACAAGCAGGATGACTTTAGAAAAACCTGGAAAGACTTACATGAACTGATGCAAAGTAAAGTGAACAGAACCAGGAGAACCATTAACAGGAGTGTTGTATGGTAAAGAACTCTGAATGACTTAGTTAATGTCAGCAATACAACGATCTAAGATAATTCCAAAGGACTAATGATGAAGCATACAATCTGTCTCCAGAGAAAAAACTGATATCGTCTGATTACAGACTTAAATGTGTCATTTTTCACTTTCTTTCATTCTTTTATTCAACTCTTCCTGTACAAAATGATTAATATGGAAATATTTTACATGATTGCACATGAATAAACTATATCAGATTGCTTACCATCTCAGAGGGGAGGAAAGGGAGGAAGAGAGGGTTAGAATTTGGAACTCAAAACTTTTTTTTTAATGTTTAAAAAATGTTTTACCATGTAATTGAAGGGAAAACAAGATTATAAAATGAAAAAAAGGTTACATAGTTATTAATGACAGTGCGAGTACTTGAACCTACATTACTTAACTATGAGGTTCAATAATCTTTCCATTACACTAAGAAAGGGGATGATAAATATGGTTTAGAATTTGAAGGGCAATCATGTAGAAAAGAGATCAGACTTGTTCTTTTTGATACCAGAGGTTGCTAAGGTAGCATGATGGTTAGAGCACTGGACCTTGAGTCAGGCAGACCTGAATTCAGATTTAGCTTCAGACACTAGCATTGTGACCTTGGTCAAGTCAAGTCACTTAACCTCTGTCTGCCTTAGATTCCTCATCAATAAAATGGGAATAATGATAGCACTTAGCTGCCAGGATTGTTGTGAGGAACAAATGAGATGTTTGTGAAGTGTTTTGAAAACTTTAAAGAACTATATAAATGCTACCTATTATTGTTTTTACAGAGAGCAGAATCATAAGAAGACAACAAATGAACATTTAATAAGCATTTACTGTGTACCTAAAACTGTGCTAGATGCAAGGGTGGTACAAGAACAAAAATGAAATAGCTTTTATTCATGTGAATTCCTTGAGGGTAGGGAATCATGTTTTTGCCTTTATTTGTATCCCCAGCATTTATGAGTGAATGGCACATGGCAAATGCTTAATAAATTCTAATCAACTTAATGATAAATTTATACAGAGTAAAGATAAAGCAAATGCAAGGTAGTTTAATACAAGGAAGAGCAAGCACTGGAAGTGTGTAAGATCCACAAAAGCTTCATGTAGAAGAGGGCTTCTTAAACTTCCCCTTCAGCACTTCTGAAACTGTGGGTCACGGCCCAAGACAGTTTAAAAAAAACTAGATTGCAGAGGATAGCACTTGAGCTGAAGAACTTGAAGGAAATGAGGGATTCTGTAAAATAGAGGTGAGGAGGGAGTACATTTCAGGCATGGAAGATGGCCAGTGCAAAGGTACAAAGAGGAAATGAAATGCTGTATGTGAGAAGCAGGAAGAACTCCATTTTTTTTTCTGCACCATAGAGTTAATAAAGGGGAGTAATGAAGCTAAAAAGATAGGAAGGGGTCAGGTTTTGAAAGTCTTTAAAAGCTAAACAAGAGTTTATATTGTCCTAGAGTACGTATGTCCTATAGACAATAATAGGGAACCACTGGAATTTAGTGAATAGGAGAAATAACGTCAGATTTGCACTTGAAGGAAAATCATGTTAACAGCTGTGTAGAGGACTTATGTGAGTGGGGACCTGACAGAAAGTAGCAGGCTGTTCCAGTAGTCTAGGTGAGAAGTGGTGAAGGTATATCCTAAGTGGTGGATGTTGAGGAGTGAGAAGGGAATGGATGGGGGAGATGGAGAGATAGAAATGGCAAAGTATTTGGCAACTGATTGTATATATGGAGGGGGGAAGAAGTAGGAATGAAGAATAATATTGAGGTGGGAGAGAATTCTGGAAAGATGGTAGAAGTAGGTCAGGAAACTTTAGGCTCTCCAAAATTCCTCCACAAAAAAAGACAAAACATCACCTCAAAGTGAACGTAGAGCAGCAAAAAGAAAAATTGGGGGAAAGCAGTTGTCCACCTAAGACAACTTGAGAAGACCCCAGGAAAGACTCGACCTCCAAGGATGGATGTTCAGCCTGAGCGCAGCCGAATCTGTGGAACCAACAAACAACAAACCCTGGGGGCAGCTGGATTGAGAGGCAGCCTCAGCCTCAGGAACTTTTACCTCATGGACAATGTAGGGGTTGGACAGCTGAGTAGGAGAAGACTGAGGTGTCTTCCACTGTCAAGGGATGCCAAGCATAGCTGTGCTGACCAGAAGTGGTCCCAGGCTGTGGCTGAGGAGAAGGAGCTAGCACATACCTGGTAAATGAGGTAGCAGAGGGGTGGGGACCCTGCTGGCTATGGGACTTTGCAGGAGAGTAGAGTCCCTGGTTTCAGTTCCAGGGCAGAGAGGACAATTGAAGCTTGTAGCCACCAGAAAGGCCATAGGGAGCAAGATCATTTGCAGGATAGTATGACTGGGGGCCTTAGGGGTGGAGAGGAATGCCCAAGTTTGGGCCCCAGGACAGAGCTCAGAAAATAAAAGTAAGAAGGACCTGCAGCTTGGGGCATCATTCCTCACACTTTTGGACTAGAATTTGATTATAATAAGCTACTAAAAACAAAATAAAATAAAAATGAGTAAGCAAAGGACAAAGAACCCAACTGTAGATAGCTACTATAGGTCCTTTTTCAATGAGAAACGGCAAATTGTCACAAGCCAAAAAGAGTTCTTGGAAGAACTTAAAAAGGACTTTAAAAATCAAATAAGAGAAATTGAGGAAAAATTAGGAAAGAAAATAATAGCAATCTAAGAAAATTATGAAAAGAAAGTCAACCAACTAGAAATAGAGAATCAAAAACTTAAGGAAGAAAATAATTCCTTGAAAACTAGAACTGGCAAAGGGAAGTTAATGATGTTACAAGACATCAAGAAATAATAAAACAAAATGAAAACAATGAAAAATAGAAGAGTGTGAAACATCTCACCAGTAAAACAACTGATCTGGAGAAGAGATTGAAGAAAGACAATGTAAGAATAGTTGGACTACTTGAAAGTTACAATCAAAAAAAGAATCTTGATACAATATTACAAAAAATTACTGAGGAAAATTGCCCTGAAGTTCTAGAACAAGATGGTAAAGCAGAAATAGAAAAATCCACTGATCACCACCTGAAAGAGATCCCAAGAGGAAAACTTATAGGAATATCATAACCAAGTTTCAAAGCTCCCAGGTTAAGAAGAAAATATTGCAAGCAACAAGAAAAAAAACTTTAAATATCGTGGAGCTACAATCAGGATTATACAAGACCTAGCAGCTACTATGTTAAAGGACCGTAGGTGTGGGAACATTATATAGAGCCAATAAGCTGGGGTTATGACCAAGGGTAACTTGGTAAATAGCAATTGTTTCTGTTTTGGCTAGAAACCCTGAAAGTCTTCCTCTCCCAGATTGATTTTATCATCATCATCATCATTATTATTGTTATTACTATTTTTGACTAGGTAAAAGAGGCTGTTCTTTGCCTTGTTTTTTAACCAGCCTTAATTGTTGTGTCAGACAAACTGAGGCCTGGGAAAGACATTAGCTCAGAAAGACGAAGGCCTCCCACTGCATCTGGGGCCATCTCCTGTTGTCCTGACCTGTATCTTGCCACTGGACGCAGATGGCTCAGGAGGAAAGAGTGAGGTTGGTGACTTTGCACAGCCCTCCTTCACTTAAATCCAATTCATTTGCAAGTAATGACATCTCCTTCCTGATGTCATGGTCCTCTTTGAGAATGAAGGATGAACAACAGCAACAACTTACCCAGCAAAGTTAAGTATAATCCTGAATAAAAAAAAAAAGATATTTAACAAATTAAAAGACTCGCAGATATTTGTGACAAAAAGAGCAGAACTTAATGGAAAATTTGACATGTAAGATACAGGACAAATATAAGGTAAACATTAAAGACCAATTATAAGGGACTCAGTAGGGTCAAACTATTTGATTCTTATATGTGAAAATGTTATCATTACTCTTATGACCGTCATCATTATTTGGGTAGTTTAAAAGAAAGGCCTTGGCTGAGCTGTGTATGATGTGATGATTCTAAAAAAAAAATTAAACTGCATAGGGAGAGATAAAAAGGGGTAATCTCATACAAATGAGGATAAAAAGAAGAACTGATACAGAAGCAAGTTGGCAGGGCTGATGGTGCTGGAACCTCACTCTCGTCAGAAATGGGTTAAAGAAGGAACAATATATACATCTATAAGAGTATAAAAGTCTTATAAATTTGGAAAGGAATAAGAGGACAACAGGATAGGATAAGGGAAGGACTTTTTGAAGGATGTGTAGATTAAGAATTAGGAAGTGGGGAGGGGACAATGCAGAAACTCTTAAAAGATAGATTAAGGTGGGGGGAAAATAAGGGAGAGATTCTTGAGGGGTGGTCAGATTAAGGAATCAGAAGACAAGGTAGCAGGTAAAAGTAAATTAGATGAGTGAGGAGGGATAGGGTAAATAGGGCAGGAAGGATAGTGAGGAAAAATAGGATAGGGGAAATATACAAGTAATTTTAACTTAGAATGTGAATGGATAAGTTTACCTATAAAATGTAAACAGATAGCCAAATGAATTAAAAATCTGGATGCAACAATATGTTGCTTTCAGGAAACATGATAAAAATGAGAGATACACACAGAGATAAAATAAAGGGCTGGAGTAGAATTTATGATGTAAAAACAATCAAAGTAATCACGATCTCAGACAAAGTTAAAGCTAAAATAGATTCAATTGAAAGAGAAAAATGGGGAAACTGCACTATGTGTCACTAATATTCAATGTTGTTTTAGACCATTTAGAATAATTAGACAGGGGGCAGCTAGGTGGCACAGTGGATAGAGCACTGGCCCTGGGTTTCCCCTCCTTGTACATCTTCATGCAGAAGCTGGATGACCATTCATGGCATATGTTGTAATGGAGATCCTTTTAGGTAGGAGATGAAGGAAATGGCCTCCACATTTCCTTCCAGTTCTCAGAATTCATTCTGACTCATTGTGAAGTACTTTTGCTCCAGGCCCTGGAGTCAGGAGGACCTGAGTTCAGAAATGGCCTCAGACACTTCACACTAGTTGTGTGACCCTGGGCAAATCACTTAACTCCATCGTCTAGCCAAAAAAATAAAATAAGATAATTAGTGTAAAAAAACAAGAGTATGCCTGCCAAAACAGACACAGGAACTATATGAACATAAACATAAAACACTATACAAATAAAGTCATATTTAAATAATTGGAGAAATATTTATTGTTCATGGGTACATAAACCCAATATAGTTATTTCTTGCACATTCCTGGGGTTAGGGGCATGCCCCCCACCCCTGTGATCTGGAAAATCTGCATAAGATTTTTTGGCCATCCCTTCATACCAGAGAAGAAGTCTGATTTTTTACTTTTTCTTTTATGGGTTATTTACAGTGCCTTATTTGGTTAAGTATTTGGTCATAGGCTCTGTGTTGTCTGCTGGCCTTTGCATGTCATCTTCAACTTCTGCAAAACTCCCAAAAAATTCTCGTTTAATTTCTTATGCTAGCTCTCAATATATTGAAATCATAATGGGGGAAGTTGTGGAAGGGATAAGTGTAATAAAAAATGACAATTTTGCCTAACCAATCTATTTATTCAATGCTATCCCAATTAAATTACTAAAAAACTATAATACTGAGAAAAAATGGTGACAAAATTCATTTGGAAGAACAAAAGTTCAGGAATTTCAAAGAACCTAAGAGGGAGGCGGAAATGTAAAAGGAAGGAGATTCAGCAGTACCAGACCTTAAACTATATTATAAGGCAAAAGCATTGTTGAAATATAAAATGGATAATTTTGATTATTTTAAATTAAAATTTTCTTACATAAATAAAATCAATGTAGCCAAGATTAGAAGGAAAGCAGAAAATTGGGAGGAACTTTCATAGATAACCTCTTTGATAGGATATTGATTATGATGGAATACTGCTGTGATAAAAGGAATAATAAGCTGGTTGATTTAGAAAAACGTAGAAAGACTTGGACCTACGAAGGAAGATGTATCTACCTCCAGAGAAAGAACTGACAAATAGAAGTATGCGAATGAGTATGTATGTATATACATATGTATATATGTATATAGATATGTATGTATATTTATATATACTTGCATTTAATTGTAGCTTTGGGGGGGACGAGAAAAATATCAAGCAAAAAGTACACAGCAGAGAACAAAAGAAAACCTAGAAGGAATCACAGAAAAGCTAGGTTGCCTTGAAAACAATCTATAGGATTTATTACATAGACTTTCATGAAATATTAGTGTGTTATTTCTATATTGAATCGTCCCTTATGTTTTACTGTGTACATGGAATTTTTTTTCTTTTCTCATTTTGTATTTAATGTAAAATGAATAATTTTTTAAATTAAAATAAAAAGAATAACACTGAGGATATAAATCGTTGGAAGCTGGAAAAATTGTGGTGCCCTCAATAGGAATAAGAGCAGCTGGTTTGGGGGAAAGGATAATGGGTTGTTTTGGATATATTGAGTTTGAGGTTTGCCTGGGACTTGAAATGTCCAATAGGTAACTGGTGATGTAGGGTTGAAACTTAGTAAAGAGACTGAGGCGGATTATGTAGATTTGGAAATCACCTGGATAGAAATGATAATTAAACCAGTGAGAGCATCAAGAGAGAGTCCCAAAGAGACAACAGAAGAGGAGGAAGGACAAAGCACAAGAACAATGGTTTGAAGTTGCAGAAAGGCAAATTAAGTTGGTCAGAAAAAAGCTTCCTAGAGATTAGAGCCATCCAAAAGTGGAATGCATTGTCTTAATGTTGAAGTCTAGAGGTTTAGGGGTACTAGTATTGATGTTTAGGGGTGCTGGGACACCAGAATGATGACACAGGGAGTCCTGCCTGAATGAATTCTACCCAAGCCTTCTTTCAGCCAAAGACAAAATTTATTAGAATATCCGCCATATTGGCCAGACTCTTAAGGAATCTGAACATTACTGAGCTATTGGCTAGATTTTAAGAAACTGAGTAACTTAATGGACACAAGATGGACCTTATATACAGAAAGACTGTGGGAGGGATCCAGAAATGGCCACGTAGTCTGGGGTAACAGGATAGGATTAAGGGTGGGAAGAGGCCAGGGACATTTGGGAGGTAACAGAACAGAACTGGGAGATTGGGTATAGCCACAACGAAAGGCCAGTTGAGTGGATTACAGCCTCAGGCAAACACCAGAGATTTGGGAAAAGTCCAGGGATTTTCCTTTTTGGGGTCCAGATCCCAAAGACATGGTCTTTTCCTTTTAGAGGTCCAGATCTCATCCCCATCATTAAGAGGTGGTGGATTTCCCCTCCTCGGACATCTTCATGCAGAAGCTGGATGACCTATGTTGTAATGGAGATCCTTGTAGGTAGGAGATGAAGGAAGTGGCCTCCACATTCCCTTCCAGTTCTCAGAATTCATTCTGACTCATTGTGAAGTACCTTTGCTCCAGGGAGGCACTTCATCTGAGCTCTTCCAAGTCTGCTGTTTCTTCCAAGACCTCAGCTGGGTCACAGTTTGTATCCGTGAAGAAGTGGAGGCTATTCTATAAACCAGGCATGTGCAGAGCGCACCAGGAGCCCACTCCGTGAGCTCTACCAGCATTACTTATTCTTGAGAAGCTCCACACCACTCCCTTCAGGTGTATCACGCAAAGCACTAGACTAAGAAATCTGGACTCTAGTGCTATCTTTCCATAAATGACAGGAACACCTTGGACAAGCCCCTCCCCCCCCCTTTTAAATTTATTTTGAATTATCAACAATCACTTTCATAAGCTTTTGAGTTTTAAATTTTTCTCCCCCCTCTTCCCACCTCCCTCCCCTAGATGCAGTCTGATATAGGCTATACATATACAACCCCTTCACTTCTTTGAGCCTGTGTAGCCTCTAAATTGAGTGAAATGGATTAGATGATCTCCAAAGTCCTGTCCAACATTATCCTCTCTCAGATGAAGAAGTCTCTCTTCTAAAACTGACCTCTTTCCTCTGGACTTCTCATAACATTTTCTCCTACCTCTTCCAGGAACTTGCTCCAAGAATTATCTCCTCTGTCTTTTGCATCTTCGGTCTTTCCCTCCTCACCAACATCCTTCCCCTCTTCCCTATGGAATCAAGATTGGTCTTTGCTATACAAAAACAAAAACTTCTAAGGCTACTGTTCCATCTCTCTCCTTCCTTTCACTAGCAAACTTCTCAGTGTAAGCCAGTGACAGACAGACATGCTGGCCATCTTTACTGTCTCACCACCCAATTACTCTACCATGAGTCTGTTCCCTCAGCTATTACCAATAACCTTCTAATTGCCAAATCAAATAGTATTTCACCTTTTTTTTGTTCTTTTTGATGGGCAATCGGGGTTAAGTGACTTGCTCAGGGTCACACAGCTAGTAAGTGTTATAGGTCTGAGGCCAAATTTGAACTCAGGTCCTCCTGACTCTAAGGTCGGAGCTCTATCCATTGTGCCACCTAGCTGCCCTGATTTCATCAGTCTTTTTTGCAGTATTTGATAGTTTATTGGCCTCTTCCTTAGTTTCCATGTCATCCTGCACTTTTCCTCCTACCTTGACTGCTCCCTTCACTAGCTTTCCTTTTAATTTAGGTGATTCTCCAATGTTTTTTGCCCTTGATATTTTACTTTTCTTCAGGAATTTAATCCACTTCCAAAGTTTGACCTCTCACTTCTTTGAAGATAACTTAAATCTTAATCACCAATCTTGATCTCTCCTATGCACCAAATATTTGCCTACTATGTACTAGGTACACCTCTAATTTCTGCCTCCTGAATATGGACCTGAATGTACCACTAACATTCAATGTGTCTAAAACTAAACTCAGAATATAAGAGCTGGAAGGAACCTACAATTAATCTTGCTTTTTACAGATGAGGAACTGCGTGCTGGAAACAAATAATTTATCTGGTTTTCCATCAAAACCAGTTTCTTAGCTTGGAATTCAAGACCTTCTATGATGTCACACTACTCTATTTGAACTTTGTATTCCTCTGTGACCATAGTTCTTGCCATTCCTTAAACACATTCTTTATTTTTTCTGCCTCTGTTAATAGCATTCCTGATACCTGGAATGTTCTTCCTCCAATAACTGCCTTTTGAGATTCAACTCATCCTTCAAGGCTCAGCTCAAATGAAATTTCCTCCAAGATGACTTATGTTTACTCAGACCAAAGTGATCTCTAAATTTTGACAATTTGTTTTTTTTTCTTAAGGCACTTATTGTTTATATTTTCTATTGTACTTATTTGTGTAAATGTCTTAAGTTTCTTGTAGGTAGACCATGTTTTATTCATCTTTGAATTTTCAGCCAGCATGTTATGTTATACATAGTAGAAACTCAGTATTTTTTTTAATGAATAAGGAATTAATTCACCCATGAATCAGTTATCTGCATTTATTAAGTGATAGTACAAGTAATATTTTAAATCCAAGCAGTATATTGCCAGTTGCTTCAAAAATCTGTTAATGCCATATTCTTTCTTTAGGTGATATTCACAAACTAGGGACAATAATCCAAGTAAATATAAAGCTTTGCTTCAGTAACTACAAATCCAATGTTAAAATGGACGTTTACCACCCAGAGGTAGTTAGTATCACTAGTCTGAATATTTTATGATGTCTAAACTACCAATCAACATAGAAAGTTATTTACCAAACAATAGATCTTAGGAAAATAGTACCTTTATAGTTGCTTCTTCCCAGGAACTATTAAAGAATTCAATGAATGTCAAATTAATTATGCCTCCTAATAAGATTAATAGTATAGCTATGGGTTTTTTCCCTATAATTCAATATTATTTTTCTCAACAAGGATAGGTGCTAACAACCTGATTCATTGTCACAACTTCCATTAGCAGAGGTAGACTTTCCCTCTTCTCTAAGTCAAGGATATGATTTTTTTCTGGTATTTTGACCAGTAATGGAAATCAGAAAATTGCAGTCCAAGCCAGGCAACCTTCATTCACAAGTGACTGGGCTGGGTGAACTTTCAACCCCTAAGTACGCTTCCTCCCCAAACCCTAGCAGTGCCGTGGTGTCTATGGGAAGCTAATACTTGACTAGTTTCTTCTTACTCATCCAAGGCTCTAGTGACAAGATCAAAATAGTTCCATATTCACTTCTTGCCCAGGCCTTCTCTGTTGAAAACTTGGATTTATTCATTGACCTGTTGTTGAACTGACTTAACCTAGAGCATCATTATTTAATATAATAGTTTGTTTACTCTGAATCATATTTTTAGGGGTCATATACTGAATGTTAAATTATTTTTAAGTGTAAAATTTCATGAAGCTTTTGAAAACATAGGTTTCTCACTCAATATAACATCTAGATTATTTTCCCTATAGAAATTGCTGGCGAATAACAAATACCTTATTTCTTTAGTTTTATGCTACTTTCTCTCGTGTTAAAGTGCTAATAAGGAAAGTCTCTATTGTTCACTTCATTCTTAAATTCTTATTATCCATAACTGTCCCTAACTAGGACAAAGTAATCAATAGGGATGAGACCAGAAACAAAAAAAAAAAGAGGGGGGGGAGCCTCCCTTCCTCCATTTCTACATTCCTTTGCAACTGAAAATACTTTTATAAACCATTACATCAGCATTATATGATTATGATGAGCGTAGTTTTATACTTTGATAGGTCTTTGCATATAGAGGAAAACTTGCTTCATTACATAGTAATGCTCGTCCCGCCAACTGTCAGTTTGGGCTAGCTATGATACTTGAGACTATTTGTGACAGATTCTTAGCCAATCCTGTTCCTCATTCTTCAACATAAATACCAATGACACCTAGAGGCATTACTTGGCTACTTTATTGGAATATAAGATTTGAATATGGGACTAAATGAGAAAGCCAGACTCAAACCAGAAAAAAACTTTGCCAATTACTTTCACTTCCTATATATCATATATCACATATATGAAGGTAGGATTTACCATAAACTTATTTAAGATAAAACCTGAAATTAAATCAGATTTTTATAGCTTAAGGTTATAACATCTGAGAAGTATTTAAAACATTTGACAATTCATTTTTAAGAATCTTTACTATGGCTCTTGCACATATAATGATAAGTAGGCACTAACTAGAGATTAAGTCACAAAAAAAGCCAACCAAACTTATTTGCAAAGGATTTTAAAAGGTAGGCTTGATATGGAAATGAACTACCAACTTAGAAGAGGCTCAATTCCATATCATGCTGCTTTTTAAATCAACTTTTATAATAACATTACCAAATGCACTTAACTCCCAGTATTTCTCATGGAAGAACTGTTTATACATACATATTTCTTTTAGGCAAACATGAAAAACAGATGCAATATACAACAATCTCCATTTTACATCACTCAAATACCAGTATAGATAAAAAGTTAATAGATTCATTCAGCTTAGCAGTACAATTTATACCAGAGCATGTGTTCCCATGTGCTAAGTTCAACATAATAAGTACAAGTGACAGCAAAAATTAAAGTTATCATCTTTAATGAAATCACTTTGGAAATAATGTACATTTCCATGACACCAACACAACAGTTTTCGGAGCCACAGTAAAATACACAGAATTACATCCGTAATTTGTATTAAATGTCAACATTTCAAGAAGCAATTTATTACATGGCAAACAAGATCAAGAAAGCAACCATCAAACAAAAGAGACCCATAGCTTCAGACAAGGCGAATCCCAGGATAGCATATGAGAACAGCTGCTGCTTCAGTGAAGGGTTTCTAAAAAAGAGAGAGCAAATATGACTGTCTTATTTGATACATTATTTAAGTTTCAATGTCTGCAAGGGGTGGTGGCAAAGGTTTTTTTTTTTCTTTTTTCCCCAAAGGTTTTTTAGGCTGTTGCCATAAGATGCTGCTTGAATCAGTTTTAACTGTACATATATATTGCTACTTTTATTGGAAGGTCACATGCCTAACAGGGTGAACTTCTGTCAGCCATGACTTGAGTTTTTATTTGAAAACCCCTTTTCCATGAACACACTAAGAACTAAGAACACACTTAGCTGTTTTATTTCTAAGTTAAAACAGCATAATATGAAAGAACTCTAGACAAATAACTAGTTCCATCCTAACAGCCAATTCTTCCTTGTGCAGTTGTTATTAACAAAGACAGACTTGCATTTACAAGTGAGCTCAAACCAAATTACTAAAAGACCTAAAGTATATTAGAAATAAGGTGGGGAGGGAAAACACAAGACTATTTTGAGAAAAACAATCAATGTTTTAAAAATATTTTTCAGAGTCATTTTATCATTCTACCTACATTTAAGGATATTTCATATATTTTGAGGGATTATAATAGACTATATTAAATATATCAATTGCTAAACCAAATGATATAGTTTTAAAATAAAGATTTAAATAATAAAAGACGTGAAAATATTATCTGAAAAAGTCTCCTACCATAGCAATTTTAAAAGTATGTCCACCAATGAAATTATTTCCAGGTCCAAAACAGAGGATCTTACTTCCCCCCCCCCCCCCCCAACAAAAAAACATAATTTTGATGACTGAAAAATAAATGATTTTGTTAACTATTCTATAAAGCCATTTTCAAATATAAAATTAGATTAGCCTGCATGCAGTCCAAATGACCATAAATTCTTTTAGATAAGGAAAAGGTTACCTGGCATAACCAATAATCAGACTACCAAAGACAGTTCCAATACCAGCACCAGAACCAGCCACTCCTACTGTGGCAGCACCTGCACCAATAAATTTGGCAGCAGTGTCAACGTCTCTGCTGATAGCACTGGTCTGGAACTCCCTTAGTGCTAGCTGAGACACCCTGTTCTGGGCCCCATAAGATACTGTGTTGCCCTAGGGGGAAAAAAAAGACAAAGGTCAAATCAGTAGTTAAGATTATTTAAATGACTATATTGTCAAGCTATTGCCATAACTAATGTTTTAGTTTTAGTTTTAATACATGTAGGTAAGTAATGTATTTATTAGAAACAGTGGGTATATAGAGTGAGCATACACATCATTTGAAATCCGAGCACCTAGATTTGTTAGCTATTTAAATTACTATATTATCAAACTACTGTCCTAACTGTACTACTATAGTTTTATCTTTAAAACATATACGTAAAAATATTTTTATTGCAGACAGTGCATATCCCTTGGAGTCTGAGGACCTAGGTTTAAATCTTAGATCTGCTATCTTTATTACCTTGGACAAATCACTTAACCTCTCTAGGTCTCAGTTTCCTCATTTGTAAAATAAGGAGGCTGAACCAGAATCTAAGTACTGGATGATCTCTAAGTTCCCTTCTAGCTCTAAATATGTGATCTATAACAACTGAGTCCCATGTGTTGATTTCAGGACTTCTGGAATGGCTCCATCTCTAGAACTTGTGTCTGTCTATTCCTTATTTTATCCTTGTTAGAGAGGATACAAAAAGATACCCACTACAACGAATATAAAACACATAAGACTTATTATTAGTTTGATATGGTTGTCTTATTAACCAATTACCTCTCCAGTCCTGACCTCTGGTCGAGACAACACTGCTACAGAAATTGGTCTGTATACAATTCTGGATCCAGCACGGATCTGATAAAAGAAAACAAATTAAGTCCCCAAATATTTACAATATTTAGAATTAAAATAAATATGTATAATACATAATAATAATAAAAGCAAACACATGCTCTGTAGAACTACAATGACTTTTTTTTTTGTACTCTAAGTTCTGAGAAAACCAATGGTTAAAAACTGACTAGAGTTATTCTCCAGATAGAAAAGAATTGTTACTTATACAGTATTCTGACTTAGAGATCTTTTAGGGGGCATATCATACTATATGTTGTATTTTCCAAAAAATAAAACAATGGTCTGATTCAAATTTTTTAATTAATTTTAATATTACAGCACAAACTATTTCTAGGACTCCTTGGTGAATCTAAAACCGATTTCAGAAAACCTGTTAAGTGAGATAAATAGCCTAGGTACGTGGAAAAGAAAACCTAATTAGACTGGTTATCTTTGAAGCTGATATATTTCACTCAAAACATTCCACTCCATGTTTTAGTATTTGGATTTTTTAAAAAAACAAAAATAACTCCTAAACATGAAAAAAAAAAAAGGCTGAATATTAACAGATTAATTAAGATTTCCATTTCCAAGGTCCTGGTAGAACACTAATCACTAAGTCAAAAAGAGCACTATTTCATTATATTCTATCACACAAAGCCTAGGAATCATTACAACAGCCAAGAAGATCTCTTCCAATTCGGCCTATGCCCTTGGGTTTCTACTGGCCTAAGGTCACCCAGTCCTAACAGAACTTTGTCCGGATTCCCAGACGAGCCCTTCTGGGTCCAGCAAACACCCCGACAGCACAGGGCCCGGCCGGCAGCCCCGGCAGCGCCTTCTCCAGCTCTTCCCCGCCCACTCGGGGAGGCGAAGTTCCTCCCTCCGGGGCTGCGGGAGAGTTTGACCTACAGGCAAGGAGCTCGCCCGGGCGCAGCCGCGGAACTAGGCCCCCGACCCCCTCCAACAGACCCCCACCACGCACTCGTAGCAATGACCCTGAAGGCCCTTACTTGACCCTGAGGGCTGGGCCCGGCCGCGGAGAGAAGCGACCGAGCCAGGGGCGGGGGTTTGACCTACACTCAGGGTGAAGCCTGACAGCTAGGCCGCGCCGGCCTCCTCACCTCTCTGGGCCCAGGAGCTCTGCAGCCCCTTAGCCAGGGAGGGGAAAAGAGGGGGACCCCGCCTCCAAGGGCTCTCGAAAGCAACCGGGAGAAAAGGGCAATGCGAACCCAAGGCCTGCAGTGGATCCACCGTGGCCTTGCCTGGCCTCCCCTGTCATTCAACGTGGACGCTCCAAGGGGGCCGGAGCCCTTAATTCCCCGCGCCGAGGCCACTCACCAGAGCGGGGGAGCAGGCGAGCTTGGCGCAGGCGAACATCTTAGGAGCAGCTGGGGCAGCGGCGACGGAAGAAGGGACCAGGTGGTGGAAGGCGAGGGCTCGGCTTACTGCAGCTTTCTCTCCTCTCTGCGGAGGGAGGAAACAAGCTTTAAGGTCAAATGCTAGCTCGGAATTTGCTTCCCCCGATTCCCCTCCCTGGAACCCAGAGCCCGCACCCGCTGCGTTCCCTCCTCTCCCCGCGCTGCACCTGGTGCCGGACGCAGCCCGAATGAATGAGGCAGCGGACTGGGCCGGGTCGGGCTCCCGCGCGCCCGAGGCTTACCTCTCTCGGGTAGCTGCGGCAGAGGTCGAACCGAGTGGGGCTGGGCGCGCAGGCGCAGTCAGCCTCTTAACCCAACCCCAGAACCCGGATGGAGAAGGCGGAGGGGGCTACGGCAGAGAGGCGGGGGAATCGGGGTGGGTGGGGGTTTGGGGAAATAGACACTCAAGGTCACTTTGTAACAACTTTATTAGTAACAAGCTGGGAAAGACAACGGGGCTGCCAGTGCAAAGGGCTAGGGGAAGAGAAAGGATTAAGAAGAGAGTGGCGTCAATAGCTGAATGGAGCTGCTTAGGCTAAGTCCGGGAGGAAGAGAGAGAGCAGAGGATCTACCTTCCCCAAATCCCTATTCCGCATTTTTTGAGAACTCATCTTTTCTCACTTTCCAGGCTTCCTGCAGCACAAGAGTCCTTATTTGATCAGGATCTTTATTTCCTCTTGAGAAGCTTTGGGCTTCAATGCCAGGGATGGGTGAAAGCAGAGTATTTGCCAGGCAGGGGACTTCTTGACCTCTGAACTGCTCCCACAGACAGCCAAATACTATCATTTGCAGTGAAGTCATTAATTAAGAACTCTTAGAGAAATGGTTTTCATGTCTTTAAATGCCTAGAAAATTGTTCTGGATCTAGGGTGTGACACTTATGAAGTTTGGGTACAAGAAGCTGGTTTGTGGGGTCTTGGAATTGAAATTTTGGAGTAGTTGAAAGAGCCCTGGTTTGGCTATCATGAAACCTTTGGCTTCTAATCTCAGTGCAACTAATTAGGTTTGTAACCTTGAGAAAGACACCTTGCCTTTTTGGACCTCACCTTCCTCATCAGCAAAATGAAGGGACTAGACTGGATGATATTCAAAGTCTGCTGTAGCTCATGTACTTGATTCTATGATTGGAAAAATAAAGAGCGGGATTCATTTGTATTACTTGGCAGTGTTTTCGTATGAAAATCCTTAATTTCTATGCTTATTTTTGGTAACTTTCAGTAAATAAATTGTGATGAAAACGAAGATGAAAACGAAACTTCATTCAGGCCACAGAAATGTGTCCTTAGGTTTCAAAAGTACAGAAGACCAGGATTGGGAGTTACCAGTGATCACTTAATTAGCAAATATAATCGATTTTTCTCAGTCCTCATCTTTCTTAACCTCTTTTAGGCCTTTGACATTCTTGATCACTTTCCTCCTTGATGCTCCCTCTTCTCTCTCTGTTTTTGTGTCACTGTTCTCCCCTGGTTCTCCAATCACCAGTCTAATTGTTCTTTCTCAATCTCTTTTGCTGGATCTTCAGGTCAAGACCATTTACCTCAGTGCCCCCAAAACTCTGCCCTAGATGTCTTTTTCTTCTCCCTCTATACTGTTGGTGATTTCAGCTCCTATGGATTCAATTATCGTCTCTATGCAGATACTTCTCAGATCTATTGATCTCTATCCTGACCTTTAGTCTCATATCTCCAATTGACTTTTGGACATCCAAAACTGAATATCCCGTAGACATCTTAAACTCAAGCTATCCAAAACTCATCTTTCTCTGCAAAATCCTACTCCCTTCCTAACTTCTCTTTTACTGTTAAGGGCACCACCATCCTCTCAATCATATGCACTTGCAACTTGGATGTCAACTTTGACTCCTCACTCTCACACCCCACTCATAACTAATCTGTTGCCAAGCCACAGTAATTCTGTGTTCTCAACATATCTCTTTTAAAACCCTTCTCTCCTCTGATGTAGGGGTCACTGGAGTGCAAGCCCTTATCACCTCATGCCTTGACTATTATATTGCCCTTCTGGTTGCCCTCCCAGCCTCGTTTCTCCTCCATGGAGTCTGTCCTCCATACAGTCCATCCATCAAAGTGATCTTCCTAAAGTATGAGGCTGACCATGGCACTCTTCTCCCTTTTCCTTCCATTCAGTAGATTCCAGTGGCTCTCTATCACCTCCAGGATTAAATACAAAATCTTATGTTGGGCTTTCAAAACCTTTGAATCTGGTCTTTTCCTAAGTTTCCAGTCTTTATATCATCCAGCAATACTGACCCCCCCTGCTATTCCTCAAACATAATACTACACCTCCAGACTCCATGGATTTTTGTTGATTGTTCCTTATTCCTGGAATACTCCTATCTATGCCTCCTGTATTCCTTGGTTTCCTTCACGTTTCAGCTCAAATTCCACCTTCTACAAAAAGCATGATCTTCCTCAATGTTAACAGTTACCTCTGAGATTACCTCCAATTTACCTTGTGTTTTTGTGTATATAGTTGTTTAAATCTTTCCTCTTTCATTAGATGAGTTCCTTGAGGGCAGGGACTGTTTTTGTCTTTCTTTGTATCCCCAGTGCTTAGCATAGTGCCTGGCATGCAGTAAGTACTTAATGTCTGCTGACTTAACTTGAATTGATTTATAGGCTTAATTTCTAGGATTTAGACTTCATTATGTCTTCAGTTTCTGTCACATACTCTGTGAATTGTGTAATAGCTAATCATAATTGATCGTCAGTCCAGTTTCTGGATTTATGATTTACATTTGTTCAAGAAAGATGGTTAAAATATTATCTTCAAATATTTTTTGCGTGAAGTTATGTTGTTCAGTCATTTTTGAGTTGTGTCTGACTTTTTGTGACTCCATTTGGGGTTTTCTTGACAAAGATACTGGAGTGATTTTCCACTTCCTTCTCTGGCTTATTTTACAGATGAGGAAACGGAGGCAAACCGGGGCAAGTGACTTACCCAGGATCACGAAGCTAAGACGTGTCTGAGCTATAGGTTCCCAAAGTGGGCAATACTGCCCCCTGGAAGATGCTGGAACCATCCAGGGGGGCAGTAGTAGCCTTGAGTATAATTGGGGGGCATTGAATAATAAGGGGGTGGTAGAAGCATAAGGAAAGAGCAGAAGAAAATTTTGAGAAACTATTTGTATATGTTTCATCTGTTGTGTAACAGAGTTAAAGTCATAGTGATTACATTATTTTCCAAATAAACACACAAAATGCATGTTATAACTGAACAGTGGTTAAGTCCTCCATCAGGTCATAACAAGCAATTGTTGGCAGGTGAGCTTATTGCCCATTGTCCTCCGCCCCCTTCTCTTCCCCCTCATCCCTCCCCCTCCCCCTCTTCCTCCTCCTTCTCCATCCAGGTGGGGAGTCATACCCTTATATGTGGGTGATCTGTCCAAAGGAATATAATTTTTGATCGCTTACACTTTGCAAGGTATCTTGGGGTTTGGGGGCTAGATTTTTTTCTTCCCTATTTATTTATTCTATCATTATTTTGTTCAAAAGTCTGGGACAATTAAGTCTTTTGTCTTGTATTGTTTCCATTTATAATTTCTTGAACTATAGCTTTAGAAAAAGAGTCTTTGAAAAAGCCCATTATAATTCAAGTGAAGTTACTTAACTATGCCTCTAAGCCCAAATCCCTCTGGCTTTCACTGATTGGCCAATAATAAGTCACAGCCCAATCCTCACTTGTTCATTGTTTGCTCAGAGTGAGTATAAATAGTAAGAGTTTCTGTTCCTTCCCAAAAGCTCTAAGTGTCTTCCTCTTCCAGATTAATTCTTTTGTGAAGGCAAATTAGACCATCTTTTGTCTCAATTCCTACCTTTCCTTTAATCACCAAATGGTGATTGTCTCAGACAGACTGAGACCTGGGGAAGACTTTAGCTTAAAAAGACCAAGGTCTCCCATTGCATCCTAGGCCATCTCCAGTCGTCCTAATCTATACCTTGGCACTAGATCTAGATTGCTCTGGAGGAAAGAGTGAGGCTGATGACTTTGTACAGGCCTGCTTCACTTAAATCCAATTCACTTGCAAGTCAAGGCATCAGCTCCTAGTGTCATTGGGGTTTGAGGACAAAGGACAAACAACAACAAATATAAATAATTGGAAAATTTTAATTGCTCATGGTACGCTGAGCCAATCTAATAAAAATGAGAGTACTATCTAAATTAATTTACTTATTCAGCATCATACCAATCAGACTACTAAATGATTACTTTATAGAGCTAGTAAAAACAATAACAAAATTCATCTTGGGGAACAAAAGGTCAAGAATTTCAAGGGAATTTATGGAAGAAAGCAGAAAAGAAGAGGGCCTAGCAGCACTAGATTTCAATTATATTACAAAGCAGTAGTCATCAAAACAATTGTATATTAAGTTAGAAATGGAGAGGTTGAAGGATGGAACAAATTAGGGATGCAGTAAATAGAAGAAAATGAACACAGTAGCCTAGTGTTTGATAAACCAAAGACCCCAGCTAATGGGGCAAGAACTTACCATTTGACAAAAACTGTTAGAAAGACTGGAAAGCAATCTGGCAGAGATGCTCACACCCTATACCAAGATGAGCTCCAAAAAGATACCTGACTTAGACTTGATGAGTGACATCATAAACGAATTAGAGGAGCAAGGAAGAATTACCTATCAGACCTATGGATAAGGGAAAAGTTTATGACCAAACAAGAGTTGGAGGGGCAGCTAGGTGGCACAGTGGATAGAGCACCAGCCTTGAAGTCAGGAGGACCTGAGTTCAAATGTGGCCTCAAACCAAACATTTGCCACTTACTAGCTGTGTGACCCTGGGCAAGTCACTTAACCCCAATTGCCTGCCCCCCCAAAAAAACAAGTTAGAGAGAATCGCAGAAAGTAAGATGGACAGTTTTGATTATATAAAATTTAAAAAGATTTTGCACAAATAAAACCAAAGCAAATAAAAGTAGAAAAGGTGCATTGTAGTGGAAATATGCATTACTTTGTGAGGCAGCTGGTGATTCTGTGGATGGAGTGCTGGACCTGGAGTCAGAAAAACCTTAGTTCCAATCCAGCCTCAACATTTACTAGCTATGTGACTCTGGGCAAGTCACTTAACCTCTGTTTCCCTCAGGTTTCTTCATCTGTGAAGCACCTACCTCCCAGGATTGTTGTGAGGATCAAATGAGATAATATTTTTTAAAAAGCACTTAGCACAATGCCTGGCACATAGTAGGCATTACATAAATGCTTATATCTTTCCCTTCTCCCTGTGTGATCCTTTGATGTTTCTTAGTCTCCAATTTGGTGGACTAGTGATGCAGTTTTAATTTGCTGTGGAAGCTTACTAGCTAGCTTACTGAATTCCTCTACACTCTGCATCCCCACTCCATGTCTTAGTCTTCCCTGGCTGTGTGTAACACAGTGGAGCTTTTACAGAAAGAATATTTATTTCAAAAGATAATCACAAATATACAAAGACACTGTCCCCAGCAAAATCCCTCTTCCTCCTTGTAACCCCTAATTCTTTGGGGAAGGGAAGAGGATTAGGTTCATAGTTTAGCTTAGTTCCCATAGAATACAGTCCCAGTTTTAAATCCAAAACCTTAAATTAAATTAAATTAAAACCTTAAGTCCAAAACTTGGGCTCAAGCCCCAGGCACTGTGACTTCTCAAGATTTCCATGCTGGCCTGGGTGGCTGCACCACCAAGCTTTCAGTTCTGGCTCCAAGGTCTCCATGGCTGGAACTCCTGATCCTGTGGGGATCACCTCCAGCACTCGAAACTAAGGACCAACAACATGGAACAGAAACAAACACCCCCGCATCCATTTCTTGGAGTAGAGTAAAAGAGAGGTCTCATCTGGGCACAGCAGCTAGGAGCACAACTGAAAAGATGGTGGAAATAGAGAGACTACCCACACCCACATGGTAAGGGTCACAGTGGGCTCCACGTTAAGCAAACTGAGATCAAAGCCAGGTTACACATGTACCCTGTTGAGTGGACATTTCCTACCGGATTTCTTGTCATAAGGCCAACATTGACATGGCTGAGGTCGAAACCTTGGCTTTCACTAATCCTGGTCTGGGAGAGGATTCCCCTCCTCCCCCCACCCAACTGCAACACATCCCCCCACCCCCACCCCACCCCATTACAAAGGTCAGAACTTTGGGCAAGCTTTTGCTTAGCCTGCACAGGGAGGTAGTCCCTCACCACCATGTAGATGGGTGAGGGAACATTCTTGAAGATTCCTAGAAAAAACCCATTCAAATCCCTAGTCAGCAAAGCAGTCACTGCCAGCCCTTTAACAATATATTTATTTCCCACCTTTGGCTGATGCCCAAGGATCAGCTTTTCCATCCTACAACAATTGCCTTTTTTCCTAAGTGGGACCACTTCTCCATTACTCTTCTCTTGTCTTCCCTATTCCTTTATATAGGTTTTGCTTTCTCTGGACCTTGTTGACAACCACTACCAATTTCTGGTCATTGTCAATGCACTACCAATAAAGTTTCCTGTAATGACTTTTTAGTTATCCTTTTTAGAATCTAAATGAACCACAGTTCAATTAGATATGTGCCCCAGTAGTAGATAATCTCTTCTCAATTGTGGTTAGCTATCAATAAAAGGACATAAATGGAAAAAAAAGTCTTTGCAGCAAGTTTCTCTAATAAAGGTCTCTTTTCTAAGCTATACAGGGAGTTAATCAAATTTGTAAGGGTAAGAGCCAAAAATTAAAAAAAAAAAAGGGTAGGAGCCATTCCGTCACTGATAAATGATCAAAGCATATTGACAGGCAATTTTCAGAAAAAGAAACAAAAGCTCCCAATAGCAATGTAAAAAATGCTCTGAATCACAAATAATTAAGGAAATTCAAATTAAAACAATTCTAATTACTACATAGCCATCAGATTGACGAAATTGACAAAAAAGGGAAAAATACTAGAAAGGCTGTGGGAAAACAGGTATATTAATGCACTGTTGGACAATCTGTGAACTGGTCTATCTGTCCTGGAAAACAAGTTGGAACTATGTCCCAAAAGCTACGTAGTTAAATTGTACATACCCTTTGACCCAGTGATACTACTCCTAGATCTATATTGAAAAAGATAAAAGAAGGAGGGGGAAAGACCATATGTACAAAAATATTTATATGAGTTTTTTGTGCTGGCAAAAAATTGGAAACTGAAAGAATACCCCACAATTTTGCTGAGTGACTGAATAAGTTATGGTATGTGAATGTGATGGAATACTATTGTGTTTTAAGAAATGATTAAGGGTCAAACTACCAAAAATTATTTTATGGAACTAGAAAAAAATAATAACAAAATTCATCTGGAAGAACAAAAGGTCCAGAATATCAAGAGAATTAATGAAAAGAAAGGGAAGGGAAGGTGGTCTAGCCGTACCATATTTAAAACTATTTTAAAGCAACAGTCATCAAAACTACTTGGTACTGGCTAAGAAATAGAGCGGTGAATCAAAGGAATAGGTTAGATCCACAAGACACTGTAATCATTGACTATACTAATCTACTGTTTGATAAACCCAATGACTCCAGCATCTGGGATGAGAACTCACTATTTGACAAAAACTGCTGGGAAAACTGGAAAATAATATGGTAGAAACTAGGCATAGACCAACATCCTATACTGTATACCAAGATAAGGTCAAAATGGGTACGTGATTTAGACATAAAAGGTGATACTGTAAGCAAATTAGGAGAGTAAAGAATAATTTACCTGTCAGTTCTATGGAGAAGGGAAAAATTTATGACTAAACCATAGATAGAGAACATTATGAAATGCAAAATGTATAATTTTGATTACATTAAATTAAAAAGTTTTTGCACAAACAAAGCCAATACTTTAATTAGAAAGATTAGAAAGGAAACAGAAAGCTGGGTAACAATTTTTATAGCCAGTATCTCTGATAAAGGCCTCATTTCTAAAATATATAGAGAACTGAATCAAATTTATAAGAGTACAAGTCATTCCCCAATTGATAAATGGTCAAAGGATAGGAATAGGCAGTTTTCAGATGAAGAAACTCAAGCTATCTATAGTCATATGAAAAAATGCTCCAAATCACTATTGATTAGAGAAATGCAAATTAAAACCACTCTGAGGTACCACATCACTTCTATCAGATTGGCTAACATGACAAAACAGGGCAATGATAAATGTTGGAGAAGATGTGGGAAAATGTGTTATTGGTAAAGTTGTGAACTGATCCAACCATTATGGAGAACAATTTGGAACTATGTCCAAAGGGCTATAAAACTGTGCATACTCTTTGACCCAGTAACACCACTACTAGGTCTGTATCACAAAGAGATCATTCTGAGAAATAAAAGAGTTAAATTTCCACACAAGTAGATAAGAAATCAGCACACTTACTAGCTGTGTGACCCTGGGCAAGTCACTTAACTCCAACTGCCTAAAAAAAAAAAAAAGAAAGAAAGAAAGAAAGAAATTAGCACAGACAGGCTAATTTCTTTGGGGGGGGGGGAGTGATAACACAATTCTAGGCATATAATGTGTGTTAGGGGTGGGGCATATAAGGAAGATTGTAACCAAAGAAGGATTAGGACCAATCCTGATCCAGAAGGGAGGAGTTAGGCAATTACTAACTGTAAAGCTTGCCCTGGCTTCTTTTACCCCAGCATTTTCTCCCCTTCCAAGGAGGTGCCCCCCTTCTTGGGAGAATCGAAATGATGCACTTCAACCCCTTTAATAAAAAGTCTTTGAGACGCCAGTCTTCGAAACTGTGTCTGGGATCATCTTTATAACAGTCATTAAAAAAGGGAAAAGGACCCACATGTACAAAAATATTTTTAGCAGGTCTTTTTGGGTAGCAAAGAATTGGAAACTAAAACCCATCAATTGGGGAATGGCTGAACAAGTTGTGGTATATGAATGTAATGGAATACTAATGGAATACTATTGTTCTGTAAGAAATGATGAGCAGGTAGATTTCAGAAAAACCTGGAAAGTCTTACATGAACTAATGCTGAGTGAAATGAGCAGAATCAGGAGAACATTGTACACAGTAACAGCAACCTTGTTCAATGACCAACTTTGATAGATTTAGCTCTTCTCAGCAATACAATGATCTAAGACAATTCCAAAAGATGAAAGATGGAAAATACTAT
Organism: Vombatus ursinus; assembly: GCF_900497805.2. Classification (NCBI taxonomy): domain Eukaryota; kingdom Metazoa; phylum Chordata; class Mammalia; order Diprotodontia; family Vombatidae; genus Vombatus; species Vombatus ursinus. The sequence continues at coordinate 41,106,481 of NW_020954557.1, read as the reverse complement.
CCACATCCAGAGAAAGAACTATGGAGTCTGAATACAGATTGAAGCATACTATTTTCTCTCTCTCTCTGTCTCTCTTGTTTTTTTTTTTCCTTGCTCATGGTTTTCCCCTTTGGTTCTGATTCTTCTTTACAACATGACTAATGTGGACATATGTTTAATATGATTGTACATGTATAGCCCATATCAGATTACATGCCTTCTTGGGGAGAGAGGGGGAAAAATTTAGAACTCAAAATCTTATAAAAGTGAATGTTGAAAACTAAAAAATAATTAAAAAAGAAATGATTAAGGGGATGGTTTCAGAGAAACCTGGGAAGACTTGTATGAACTGATACAAAGTGAAGTGAGCTTCTCTAGGAGGACAATTTATAACAACAATACTTAAAAAAAATTAACTTTGAACGTCTTAGGAACTCTGATTAATACAATGACCAATTATATTTCTAGAGGATGCTTGACAGCTACCCATCTCCTGATAGAGAGGTGATTGACTCAGAGTATGGAGTGAGGCATATTGTTTTTGGACATGACCAATATGGGAATTTGTTATGGGATTTTGTTTTACTTTCTTTTTCAAAGGGATATTAGGAGAGAGGTGGGAGGGAGAAAAGGTGGATCTTTATTTGGAAAAAAACAAGCAAACAACAACAACAACAAAACAAAAACAAAAACCCTAGCCCAACCCAAGTTGTGAGGTAAAGAGACAGCTCTAATCTTATCACACTTGTCATGCAAATGAATTGCACCAGAACATAAAGGTAAGTGAAGTGGGCAAAGCCATTTTTCTCCAACAATCTGGTCAAAATTCCTTCTTTATCATGTATATCTGTCAGCAGCAGAATCACCTGGCTTTAGTGCTATCTTTTGGCTAGTGAAGAACCTCACTGTCCTCTTCATGCAAAATTTCTCACATCTGCCCCTGCTTCAATTCCCACTCTTTCCACAGCAGCGCAGGTTACCACCTGCCTAAAACATTGCAATAGTCTCTTCCCAGGTTTTCCCACCTTTACCCTACTTGAATCAGTCTTTCCTACTACTGCCGAAGTAATTTTTCTTTTTTTTTGCTTTTTGGTGAGGCAATTGGGGTTCAGTGACTTGCCCAGGGTCACACAGCTAGTAAGTGTCAAGTATTTGGTCTGAGGCTGGATTTGAACTCAGGTCCTCCTGACTCCAAGGTTGGAGCTCTATCCATGGCACCATCTAGCTGCCCCACAAGTGGCTTTTCTTGCTCCCTGCCCTTACGTTAAAGACTCTTCACAATTGGGTGTCATAAAATATTCTGGTCTCAATTCACATTGTTCCTCATCCTGCATTCTGCCCTCTGGCCAGACTGACCTATTCTAGTATTCAAAAATGCCATGCAACTTCCTCTTCCTTTCTTGCTCACAATGTCCCCTATGCTTTGATACCCTCTCTACCCTTCTTCACCTGTTGAATTTCTACCCATCCTTTAAAGTCAAACTGAAAAATCATGAAACCGAGTTTCCGCTGATCCTTGTTTGTCAGCTAGGAACTTCCTACTTGGACCTCAGAGAACACTTTATTCTCAAGAAATTGAAGTCCAGAAGGTGCTGTCCTACCATAGAAAGGGCATTGCATCTGGAGTCAGAGGAACTGGATTCCAATTCTGGCTCCAGGATTAACTTTCTGTTTGATCTTGGGCATGTAATTTAACCTTTTTGGGTCTCAATTTCTTCATCTGTGACATAAGGTGGTTGGTTGGGCTAGAAGACCTTCAAGGTCCTTTGAGAGAAGTGAATGTTAGTAACCAATGATTTGGGAAGATCCAGAGTTCCCCTTTTTTCTATAGTCCTCATTTCAAAGTTCAGTCTCTAGAAAGTGAATGAATTGACTTCCCTTAATCTTGGTCAAAACCCACCAAACCTCACAAGGAATTTACTCCCACTGTGTTTACTCAGGTTCTGGGTGGGCATAAATTCTTTGACTATATTACCCAAGGCTGGGGGTAATTTGTGGTTGTGGTTTGTCTTTCCTTCTCATAGAGGACATCAGGGAGATGATGATATGACTTGCATTGAATTAGACTTGAGTGAGGGAGGGCTGTGCAAAGTCATCAGCCTCACTTTCTCCTCCAGATTTGCCATAGCTTTCCTTCTAAGGAACAAGTGTCTTTTAATTTCGTGGTTCCAGTCACCCTCTGCAATGATCTTTGAACCCAATAATACAAAATCTGACACTGCTTCCATTTCTTCTCCTTCAGTTTGTCCGGAAATGACCAATTGCCAAGATCATAGTTATTTTGATGTTAAACTTGAGGCAATCGGAGTTAAGTGAGTTGCCCAGGGTCACACAGCTAGTAAGTGTCAAGTATCTGAGGACATATTTTGAATTCAGGTCCTCCTGACTCTAAGGCTGGAGCTCTATCCACTGTGTCACCTAGCTGCTGCTGATGTTAAACTTTAAGCCACCTTCTACACTCTCCTTTTTCACCTTCACTAAGAAGCTTCTTAATTCTTCACTTTCTGCTATCAGAGTGCTATCATTTGCATAACTGAAATTGTTGATATTTCTCTCAGCAAACTTAATTACAGGTTTTGATTGATCCAGCCTGGCATTTCTCTTGATGTACTCTGCATATAAGTTGACAATAAGGTGACAATATACAGCCTTGTTGAACTCCTTTTCCAATCTTTAACCAATCAGTTGTTCCATGTTTGGTTCTAACTGTTACTTGTTGGCCTGCACACAGGTTCCTCAGAAGACAAGTACAATGATCTAGTACTCCCATCTATTTGAGGACTTGCCACATTTTGTTGTGATTCATACAGTCAAAGGCTTTAGTGTAGTCAACAAAGCAGAAGTAGATGTTTTTCTGGAACTGCGTGGCTTTTTCCATAATCCAGTGAATGTTGGCAATTTGGTCTCTAGTTTCTCTGCCTCTTCAAAAATCAGCCTGCTTTTCTGGTAATTCTTGGTTCACGTATTGCTGAAGCCTTGCTTGTAGAATCTTAAGTATAACCTTGCTGGTGTGTGAAATGAGTGCAATTTTTTAGTAATTTGAACATTCCTTGGCATTGCCAGTCTTTAGGATTGGGATATAAATTGATCTTCTAGAATCCGTTGGCTATTGCTGAGTTTTCCAAATTTATTGGCATTTAAGTGTAGCACTTTTTTTATATGAGAGAAGGAAAAATATTTAATGAACAGCATTGAAGATCTAAGTCTTCTACACCAATTATACAGTTATTAAAGAGGCAGTACATCATGGTTTCATCTTCTCAGATGGTGGATCTTCTTTCTATGAATGCTGATCATCAATCTTCTAAGTATTCATGAGATGGTTTTCATGACTTGTCGTGGTTAGAAAAAAATTAAGTCACCTTATGAGCTCTCTGCTCATAAGCACTACTAACATTCCCATGCCATCCCTCTCATACAAGTTCTCATTAACTAATTTCTGGTTTACTTCCTGTTTTTTTTAGTCCTTACCCCCAGCCCCAACATATTGTGTATATTACTGCCAGAATAATAAAATAACGATCTTTATTATGATCATTCTCCCCTTCAAGAGTCTATGATTTCTTCTTATTTTCTATCAGATCAAGTCTAAAACCTACCTATCATTAAAAACTCTCCATAACCAAGTCACCAATATGTTCGATTTTATTGGTGCAGAAAACTCCCAGTATGGAAATTCCTTCCACAAATGCAGATAGGTGGTTTACTGGTGACTTATAGTCTTGGGGATTTGACCAGAGCACTAAGAGGATATGTGCATTAAAAGTGCTACAGTTAGGCTCAGATTCTTACAATCTAGTCAATAGCTCACAGATTCTTAGACTTCTTAAGAGTCTGGCTAATATGGCGGATTTTGAATAAACCTTGTCTCTGGCTGAAAGAAGACTTGGGTCAAATTCTTTCGGACAGGACCCGTGTGTTGTGATTTTGGAGTCCCAGTACCCCTAAATCTCTAGATCTCATCATATGGTTCCCTGCACTGGGAAAAACTGCCTAATACCAAGCTCTTCACCAGCCAAGACTGGAAGGTGAACTGGCGTCTAATTGCACCTCACTAGTTTGTTCTTGGGAAACTTATTGGAATTGACTGGGCAGTCAGCAAACCTAGGGAAAGGAAAGGAAAATTTTGGCATCATGACTGAACAGGAGAAAGAAGAAACCCAGAAAATTTTGGCATTGTGACTGTACAGGGGAAGGAAGAAACCCAGCTGCTTGAGGCCTTATGGACTCTGAGCCCTGCATTGTCCCTTCTTCCAGGCTGATTCACCTAGTTTCCAAGTATGCCTTGATTCAGAGACTCCCTGGTCTCTCCCTCATGTCATCAGCATCTGGCAGGTAATCACAGGCATAATCACTGATCTGAGAATGAATGGTATGTATGGAAAGAACACTGGCTTAGAGTCGGAAGATCTGGATTCCCCTCTCATTTCCACTGCTTATTATCTGCAAGACCATGAGCAATCACTAAGCTTTGTAGACTGTAAGCCCAAATGGGGTCACGAAGAGTCACCACTGAAAATGACTCAATAACAACAAAAATGTAAATGTATAATTATGAGGAAAATGTGTATCAAGTAAGATTATCAGTTAAATATTTCTATTTTAAAAAAACCTTTCTGTTTACAATTATTGTACATACTTCATTTGAGAATTGCAGTTCTACTGGCCTAGTGAGAAAACTATGAAGTGAATCCCTTTCTCATTGTGATAAAGAAGAAATATCTCTCTCCAATATCTCATTGTGACATAGAGATGACCACACTGGGTCTCAAAATTGCTGATAGTTGAGAACAAACTCTATCAGTTCCTACTAAACTACAATGTTTGAAGGATGGATCTGTAGATATCTATCCATTGGCTGAGAACGGGCCTAAGAGCAGAGAGCTCATAAGGTGACTTAATTTTTTTCTAACCACGACAAGTCATGAAAACCATCTCATGAATACTTAGAAGATTGATGATCAGCATTCATAGAAAGAAGATCCACCATCTGAGAAGATGAAACCATGATGTACTGCCTCTTTAATAACTGTATAATTGGTGTAGAAGACTTAGATCTTCAATGCTGTTCATTAAATATTTTTCCTTCTCTCATATAAAAAAAGTGCTACACTTAAATGCCAATAAATTTGGAAAACTCAGCAATAGCCAACGGATTCTAGAAGATCAATTTATATCCCAATCCTAAAGACTGGCAATGCCAAGAATGTTCAAATTACTAAAAAACTGCACTCATTTCACACACCAGCAAGGTTATACTCATTGAAAAGTGAGTTTTCAATGCACTTTCACACATATTAATCAATGTAATAAACATTATTACCCATGCGCATAGTACTATGCTAGGAACTAGAGATACAAATGCAAAAAACAACATTCCTGCCTGTAAGTAATTATAAAATCATAGAAGGGATATAGCATGTACATAAATAGTTACAGTAACTCTTTTTCTACTTTTATCCCATTTTATTCTTCTCTGAGAGGTTGGGTGACTTGCCCCGTGTCACATTAGCTTATTGGTGTCAGAACATAGACTCAACACACCAGCCAAACGGCTCCTTGTTCCTTAACAAGGATACATCCTGAGATTTCCTGCTTTACATCTTTCCTCTTACTGGTCTCTAAGCCTGGAATGTTCTCCTCCTTTGGTCTTTTCACATGTTGACTTCTTACCTACCCTTTGAAGTCTAATCTAAGTATGCTAGAAGGTGGAATGTATTAAGGATATTTGATTACTCTAATAATTCTGTGAGGTAGGAAGGATGGATGGTAGAAAGGGATGGAGACATAGAAGGTAAGTCTGAGGAGTGTTGTATCTCCAGTGCATAGCATAGTATCTGGCACATTGTCGTTCCTTAAATGCTTTTTGATTGATTTTGTAGGAAAAAAATGACAGAATTTGGTATTGAATTGGGAATGAATGAATATTAGAGAAGACAAAGGAGAAGGAATCAAGGATGGCTCTAGTTTCTAGCTTGGGATGTGGTGCCATTGACAGAAATAGGAAGAGGATTAAGTTTATTGAAGATATGATCAGATCACTTTTGTATTTGTTGACTATGAGGTAAGGAACATCCAATTGTCCTCAAATTGGTTGAGAAATCACAGTTGGACAGTTTGTTATGGAAATCTTATAATAAAGATAATCATTGAAGTCCTGATAGTAGAGTTGTTCACTGAGCATAAAGAAGACCATGTGGTGAAAGAGTAAGGTGCTGAGGATCACACAGCCATTACGTGTCCAGTATAGCACTTGAACACAGGTCTTCCCATCTTTAAGGCCAGCTCACTGTCTACTGTGCACATTGCCTCTCATAGCTCTTTTAATGATCTAAACATTCATATTTTGATTTTGTACATTCTTATCTTAGCCCTAAGTCCTCCCTCCTGCCTTTTTTTTCTTGTAAAATCTACAGACATAGGGTTTTATTATCATTTACATTTACTTTCCCCATTATGTTTTGGCATTGTTCTAATTACATAGAGTCCCAGAAAATTACAGCACCTCTTAAATGAGATTCATTCAGGAAACATCAAATGGACAAAGAATGCTTATTATCCAAACTTTGATATGCAATAGTATGGACAACCCACAGATCTGTCCATAGGTGTATATGTTTGAATGTGTGTGTGTATGTATATGTATGTGCCATGCACACACATACATACAATGTAGGCTAAGTTTGTTGGTACACTTAGCTTGTGGTCTATACTTACCTATGTACATATCTTTTTTTTTTTCCGAGACAATTGGGGTTAAGTGACTTGCCCAGGGTCACACAGCTAGTAAGTGTCAAATGTCAAATGCCTGGTCTGAGACCAGATTTGAACTCAGGTCCTCCTGACTCCAGGGCTGGTACTCTTTCCATTTCACCATTTAGCTGCCCCATACCTATGTACATATCTTGAACAGACATTTCTACTGGATGATGAACTGAGCTCAAAATTGAATGGGGGTGGATAGGAATAAGAAGGTTTGAATTGTGTTTTAGAAATTGTGCAACATTGTCAGTGGCCTCAAGCTTCTCTCCAAAACAAAACCCCATATTTTAAATATCAGTATTTCCCCAATTATGCTGTATGACTATAAATCATGGAATACCCTTTTAAGGAAACAAAATTATGCACCACACAAAGGGCAATGGAGAAAAACATTGTGGGTATTAAGCAGAATGTCTTACATTTCCAGTAACAGATTTTACACAAAAAGAGTAGTAGAGTTGTATGACCAGAAATGGAAGTAGGCTGGTATTACAGCAGAAGTAAGGAATAAAAGATGGACAGAATAACAAGAGAAAGGATAACAGGTAAGTCCATGTGCTTCACTGATAATAAAGTAGTGTCAGGACGTCTAGGGAAGGCCCTCAGTATGTTGGGTCAACACCATGAGGAAGATTTCTAGGACAACTAGGACAAAAATTGCATAGGAGAAGAGGATGTGGACATAGAATATGATAGAAGTTAAAGGTGGCAGAGTGGATAGAGCATCAGGCTTGGAGGCAGGAAGACTCATCTTCCTGATTTTAAATCTGGCCTCAGACATTGACTAGCTGTGTGACTCTGAGCAAGTCACTTCACCCTGTTTGCATCAGTTACCTCATCTATAAAACGAGCTAGAGAAGGAAATGGCAAATCACTCCAGTATCTCTGCCAAGAAAACCCCAAATGGGATCACAGAGAGGCAGACATGACTGAAAACAACTGAACAACAACAACAAAAGAAGTTAAAAGGAATTTCAGGCCATGACTCATTTATGAGTTTAGGCTGAGGGACCATGAGAGGCAATGGGAGAAAAGGAATTCCAAAGACAGATTTTAAAATGCTTAAAGACTTCTCTAACTAGCTTCCTGGGATTAACTAAAGATACTCCCAGGGGTATCCAGCTAAATATCTAGCAGTCCCTTCTATTGCTATAGGAAGCTGTTGCATTGCAGGTGGAGAGCTGCAGAGAACAGCCTCTCAGCAAAGACACAAGTGACAAAGGTGTGAGTTTAAAAAGATTTGAAATGTGTTTATAAATGAAATAGGAGCACTTGAGGAAAACATCGGGGGAAAAAAACAACCAAGAGTTATGGAAGAAAGAATTGGAAAGGGACTTAAGAGCTTTGCACAAGACATACAAAACCTTGCCCAAGCAACAAATTCCTGAAAATTAGAATGGACTAGATAGAAACCGATGGCTCCATAAGGCAACAAGAAATATTAAAACAAAGTCAAAAGACTGAAAATATAGAAAAAAATGCAAAGTATCTCATATCAAAAACAATCGATCTGGAAAACAGATTGAGGAGAAAAAAATGAAGAATCATTGAACTATCTAGACACCACGAACAAAAAAAGAGCCTAGATTTTCTATTTCAAGAAATCTTAAAACAACACTGCTCAGATTTTTTTTTTTAAACCAGAGGCAAAGGCAAAGTAGAAATAGAATCCACTCCCAAATGAAAACTCCCAGGAACATCATAGCCAAAATCCCAAGATTCCAGGTCAAAGAAAAAATACTACAAACAATCCAAAAGAAAGAATTCAAGTACCAAGGAACCACATTCAGGACCACATATGATTTAGTAAATATATTTTTATAATATTTTATTTTCCTCCAGCTCCATGTCAAGAAAATTTTTAGCATTCATGAAAAGGTAATTATAAATAAATAATACCTGTCCCCACTGAACCCCATCATCAACAAAGGTCATAGACATAGGTCAATTAGACAAGGCCCAAGAGTGTGGTTCTGTTATGTCTCTATGATCTTGGGAAAAGAATAGAAAGAAAGGGGAAGAGGAATACACTGGGTGAAGGGAGGGAGAAAGGAAAAGAAGGTTAGGTAAACTTATAATCAAGATGAGCAAGTAGACATCTGAACAAACAATGGGGAGAAGTGGCTGACACTTGAACCTCTTTTTCATCTGAACTGGTCAAAAGAAAGAATATACACACATATAGTTGGATAGAGAAATACAGGAAATAGGAGGGAGAAGGGGATGGGGAATTTAAACAGAGGGTAGCTTAAAGAAGGGATTTTTGTTCAGTTGTTTTTCAGTTGTGTCTGACTCTTTGTGACCACAAGTGAGGTTTTCTTGGCAAAGATACTAGAGTGGTTTGCCATTTCCTTCTCCAGCTCATTTTACAGATGAGGAAACTGGGGCAGACAGGGTTAAGTGACTTGCCCACGGTCACACAATGAGTAAGTGTCTGAGGTCAGATTTGAACTCAGGAAGATTCATCTTCCTGATTCTGGGTCCAGCAGTACCACTTAGCTGTCTAAAAAGGGGAATTGTTCCAAGCAAAATAAACTCTAAACAGGCATAAAAATATTAGCTCTTCCTGAGGTGGCACCAAATGGGAGCATATCCATAAATCGAGGAATGAATGAAATTATATTTTATAAATGAGATGACATACTATTATGCTGAACTCTTATCAATGTAATGACCAACCATGATTCCAGAGGACTACCCATGTAACATGCTACCCACCTCCTGATAGAAAGGTAAAGGACTCAGAATGTAGAACAAAACAGAAAACATTTTTTAAAAATAGCCAATGTAGAAATTTGTTTTTGATGGACTATACACATATGTAATGAGTTTTGCTTTTCTTCTGTTTGCAACTGTTGAGGGTGGAGCTGGATAGGAGGGCGAGAAGGCAGATTTGGGCAGATTAAAACAAAATATTTTTTAAAAATAAAGAAATAAGGAAACATGATTTAAAAAATACATGTAAAGACATTTATGAATTGGTATAAGGTAAAATAAACAGAACAAAAGGCAATTTATACAATTACAATTTATATTACTTTTACACTATAGTATAAAAATGAACAATTTTAAAGACTTATAAACTGATGAAAATGAAATTAGCAAAACCAAGGAATAATTTCTATAATTATATCACTACTACAAATTTTGAAAACTGTAAGAACTGTGATCAGTACACTGACCCTTCATGATTCTAGAGGTCAGATGATGAAACATGTTCTCCATGTGTCGTAGGAAACACTCCAATGCCAATACTCTTAGTTCATGTTTGATGGTGGAGTGAATGAAGCACTGGCAAGTCATTGAACATTTAACAAAGGAGGTTTACTTTGCTCTAACACAGAATATGGAACAGTAATATGGAACAAGGACACACGCTTAGCTTCTCTGGATGAGGCTAATCTCCATCTGGAAACCTGTCTATTATGCTCCCCGTAAATCTTCTCTTCTCCAGACTAAACCTCTCCAGTTCCTTCACCTGATTCTCTTATGTTATGATTTACAGGCCCTCACCACCCTGGTGACCTCTTCTTGACAGCTTATCAGTACTCCTCCTAAAATGTGGCACACATCTGGAATTGAACACATTGCTCCAAATATGGTCTCACTAGGTCAAAGTGTAGCAGAACTATCACCTTCTCATTGTGGACACAGTGTTGCTCAGTGCAGAGGGTTTCAATTATTTTTGCTTCAGGTTTCAAAATTCCTAGTGATGCCATTGAACCACATTATTGCTCTTACTCTAGTTATCTTGTAGTAATACTTTTTATTCTATTTAATTCCTTATTTGTTTTAAATCTTTCTTGTTTTTTCACTTTTTCCAAAGTAAAGATTAAGGATTTAATACTAGTCTTGTGCTCTGAGATCTTTTGATATAAAACCGTATTAAACAGTTAAAATGTGAAAATAGACAATCTATTTAACTTCATAGCGTCAGGCAAAGAATCAGCTGCATTAAACTATCGTTACTTAGTATTGCATTAGTATTCTTCATTATACACATTTTTTAGTGGATATTGGATAATGGATGATTAAATTATATAATGATATAGGATAATGGATAGGATATAGGATGATTAATATCATAAAGTCATTCAACTAGTCTAAATTGTAAACATATGAAATGCAATCAGTTCATGAACTGCATATAGCACTGTATAGCACAAGTTAGCAATACTAATTTAAAGTCAATTTTTTTTTATCAAACAAATAGAATATAATTTGAAAGCAAATTCCATTTGGTTCCTCTTTATATACATATTTTTAATGTTCAAACTAACTTTGTTAAAAAACAAATTGTCACTTTTCAGATCAAAAAGAACCAGAAGAGCAAAGATTTGGTTTGGAATTTAAAACAATGAAACTGTAAAGGACCTTACAGATCATTTCTAACTGTGACATTTAAGGGGGAATTATAGAAGAATAATGTATTTAGCCATTTTCTAATCATTTGACATAAAGCTTGTTTATAGGGTTGTGTTTTTTTTACTATTATAAATGAAGTAGCTATAAATATTTTTGTACAAATAGCTCCTTTTGTCCACATGACTATTTTTTGAGTTTGAACAATGGGATTGCTAGTTATAGATTATGATCAGTTTTGTGATTTTCATTATATATTGCAAGTTTATCCTCCAGAATGTTTTTACCAGCCTATAGAACCACTGATAATGTAATAAAATGCCTGCTTTCCCATAGCCAAACCAACTTTTAATTTTTTTTTGGTGGCTATTTTTTGTCAGTTTAGTGGGTATAGGGTGGTATCTTAAGATTGTCTTAATTTGCATTTCTCAGTTGTCTAGGGATTTTCAGGTTTTAAGATATGGTTTGCATGAATTTCATAAGATCATAGATTTATAGCTGGAAAGATCACCTAGCTCAACTCCATTAAAGGCAGCTAGGTGGCATAATGCAAGAGGCTGCTGGTGGGTCTGGCTACCTCAAGCCTGCTCTAGTCCATCCTCCATTCAGCCACTAAAGTGATTTTCCTAAAGCTTTGGACCAACTCTGTTACCCCCTGCCCCTAATCCCTCACTCAGTAAACTCCAGTGGCTCCTTGTTTCCTCCAAGATCAAATACGAAAACTTTGGCATTCTAAGCCCTTTTGCAATCTAGTTGTCCCATTACTACATTTCCATTTTTCTTACATCTTATACTCGATCCCCCTTCTCTCCCTCCCTCTCCCCAGATGCTCTTTGATCAGGATCACTGGCCTTCTTGCTGTTCCAAGAACAAGACATTCCATCTCTCTGTTCCAGGCATCTTTGCTTTTTTTTTTTTTTGATGAGGCAATTGGGGTTAAGTGACTTGCCCAGGGTCACACAGCTAGTAAGTGTCAGGTGTCTGAGGTCGGATTTGAACTCAGGTCCTCCTGACTCCAGGGCTGGTACTCTATCTACTATGCCACCCAGCTGTCCCCAAAAGGTAATATTTATTTACAGTTCCTTATATTGTGAACATTCAATCTATATACTGTTACTAACTTCTAACAAGTATTAAGATATTTACATAGACAATTAAAAAAAATTCTGTATTTCCATTCATATTTAGCAATAGCATATTATGACAGAGTGTTTGCTCCTTTTAATTACCCTAGCTATAACTTTAAAGCACATCTGACTGTTAAATGGCTAAATGGAACCAGGTTGCTTAGGGACCCCTAAAATTGGTGGGATACAGTCAGTGGAAGTTTGAGCCTGTGGCGGAGATGAGAGCATTCCCAACCCCTTAAGGGTCCTAGAGATCCCTCAGGGAGTAGTGAAATGTAACACACCTGGTCTTCAGGCAGTGGGGGCATAGTAATCACTGTCACAGCTCCATCTAAAACTGGTCTTATTCTTTGGTCATTTCTTTAATGGAGGGTATACACACATACGCACATATATGTATGCATGTGTGTATATATGTATGTGTTTATGTGTCTGTATACACACACATATATATATCCTTATAAATTCTGGGTGCTGACATTTGAGTTATTTACTGAAAATATATTTCACATTCCATTTTTTCTAAGATACTGTATTTATTATACAAAATCCTTTTGTCCATGTATGTGCAAAACAAGCTTTCCTCTTTAAACATTCCTTCAGTCACCAGAATGTCTATTATTATACTTCCCCATGACAGACCTGTTGAATTTTCAAATATTAAAGTATATGTTATATTTTTTTTACATTTTAAACTAATGCTTTCCCTTTTTTTCCTTGACTAGGCAATGAGGTTAAGTGACTTGCCCAGGGTCACACAGGTAGTAAGGCTCAAGTGTCTGAGGCTGGATCTGAACTCAGGTCCTCCTGACTCCAGGGCCAGTGCTCTATCCCCTGTGCCTCCTAGCTGCCCCTGAATGCTTTCCTTTTTAAAGAGAAATCTTGGATCTCTTACTGGGGATTTGGGAAGTAGTTTAGTCTTATCAGCAATACATTTGCAAGCTATCTCTTTTCCAGGGTCACTTTTGAAAATCTTGTGTTTGACCTTATCTTCCAATTCCAAGGATGCATCCTCCTTGTGTGCAGCCTTTCGCTATGAGGGATACAGTGAATGCAGACTATATACACAAAAAGTAGCAAATTCATTAGGTTACTGTTCTGATTGAAAAGTGGTGTATTGGCCTTGACTGAAATTAGATATTGTCAGTGGTGACATTCTTCATAGTTTTTATTGTTTCTAACTCCTTTCTCTAAAGTTAAATGGTAAATTTTGATGATTTCTATTTAAAATGAGTATTCAAAATTTACAACCATAGTCCTCTATTGGAAATACTAGGTACAATGATTCTATATTATATTCACTTTTATATTCTCAGAGTATTTGCTAAGACTATCATTTTTTATTTTTATATTACCAATCTAATCTATTACTAAAGTCTTATTTAGCCAAATGATTTCATTCTAACTTTATCTTAGAATCCTATAACTTGGGAATGTTTTGATAAATGAATTCAAGGTTCATTTAATAATAGAATTGAAATCCACCATTAAATTATATTTGCTGAAAGTTGCTTGAAAGTCTTTTGGTCATATTAAAATGTAATGTTATGTTTTATAACATTATCAGCTATAGCTTTTAGGGGTTGGAATAGCAGTTACTATTTACAAGTTAAATACATTTAAATGTAGTTCTAGGAGTTTTGTTGATTATATTAGAATTCTCTCATGCAAAATATTATTTGAAATAAAAAGGATACTGACTTGGAGTTGGGGATCTTTTTTGTTGTAATGCTATTTTTAAGTAGAGTTTCTCTCTACCTTTGAGCTGTTTTCACCTTAAACTGGTCTTTGTGAAATGACTTCCTTTTGCAATCTTGTTAGTGAGATTAATTTCTACTAGAGTTTAAAACAAAAGATAACTTTGTTCAGTGACTCTAACTGTAAATATCAAGCAAGGAATAAACCATGGAGACAAAGATGTCTGCCACCATGGAGGATGTCCAATGCAGCATTAAAATGAAAGAGGAGTTCCCTAAAGATGATGAGGTTTTTCCAATGTTCCTATTCCTAGATACTGTGCTGATTGCATCAAGACACAGAACATGCAAAGTTCCTAAAATAAGATTTATAGTTGTTAATTAATAATAATAAATTCTAACTATCCACTATGTGGATAAAAAAATGCCTGTTATCAGGACTATTATATGTACTTGGATGGACAACCTACAGAACAGTACTGTCAGCTTATATATCTTGAACAGACCCAGCTCACTGACAGTGAGCTGAGTCCAGAATTGAAAAGGGGGAAGATACCAGGCTGGTTGTCATTTGAGAAATTATGTAGTGTTTTCAGTGAATCCAACTTTGTCTCTGAAATAAAGTTCTGCCTTTTAAAAAACCAATGGTCTTCAGATGATATTATGTGCCTGAGGGTCATTTAATACCCCAGACCTCATGGTTACAGTTTGCATTGAGGAACAAGGAAAACCACTGACTTGGAGACCCCTCTGTAAAACTTAACTGCAAGTACTGTGGAGCATTCATTTTTATTCAACAAACATTCTTGTTGGTATCTGAGCTAGACCTCCTAAACTCCATTTAGGTACCCTTATTTGAGGCCTTGGCTTTATCGAGCTATGTGCTCATTGCCAATGCTTGAACTTTACTCAGGGCATGGATGCTCTGCATATCCCAGATTATTTTTTTGATCCCATTTTCCACAACTATTGCTCAAACAATACTGAGATATAACCACTTTCTAGGCAGGATCCCCTTTCTCTTCTTTCCTTTTTCTACACTGAAGGGAAAGAAGAGTACTAGGACAAGTGGATCTTTAACTTGGGGACTTTGTAAATACTTGTAAACTGAAAAGACTAGAGGATCAGTTCTATAAGTTTGTATAAGGTAGAATATCCTACCTAAGCTTTCACCTAGAGTGGGTGTATATCTCTCTCACATTTCTGATTATGTCCTTCTACTTGGTATAATGGACCTCTGAATAATGACCTTTGTTTCATATGCTTTGACCTTGCTTCTTCCTCTGTCTTCCTATTTGTTTTGAACTTCTGGACATTGATCATAGCTTTAATACTCGGACTTTGAACACCATCTTGGCCTGACATTCTAGAGCAGGGGTGGGGAACTTTCTAGGTCCTTGGGTGAAGCCTTTTGACAGTCCAAGTTTTATAGAACAAATCCTTTTATTAAGGGGATTTGTTCTGTGAAGTTTGGATTCAGTTAAAGGGCTACACTTGAAGACCTAGAGGGCCACGTGTGACTTTGAGGCTGCAGGTTCTGCACTCCTGCTCTAGAAGTTAACTTCAGGTTTACCCTAAAGACTTGTACTAATCACACTCCTCTTTTCTATATGAATTGGATCTGTGTCCAAGATTTGTAGTATGTGCCAGCCTATGTGTTCAATCCCAGCTTAGTCCAGTCTTAACCCCCTTCTGTTCTGAGATACTCATATTGATGTTATTTTTTAGTTCTGATGGTTTTTGTTTGTTTATTTGTGAGGCAATTGAGGTTAAGTGACTTGCCCAGAGTCTCACAGCTAGTAAGTGTCAAATGTCTGAGGCTGAATTTGAATTCAGGTCCTCCTGACCCCATGACCAGTGCTCTATCCCACTACACTACACACCTAGTGGCCCCAATTCTGGTGGTTTTGGCTATTTTTTAGATCTAGAGAAAGTGGAAAGAAACCTGATGGCCATGGATAAATATGATTTAGGACCAATGTTCCTTTCCACTTTACCCTTAGAAGGTAGAACTCCAAAATAGGCTGAGTAAAAGCTATAGTTAGCATTGTGAAACATGGACTCTGTGCTATATAACCTTTACGCTTGAGCCAATTATATTTTTAAGACTATAGGGCTATTTTTTTTTTAGCCCTGCAGTCAACTCTGAATTGCTGATGATAATAAAAGGAAGGAACTGTACAATGGGGAACTTCTTAAAATTAGTTTATTGTATGTTCAGTTTAGACATGCATCATTCGATTTTCCCCTAGCAGTTTTGCTTTTAAAATCACATTTAACTTAGATTAGTATTAAAAATTAGCTTTCATTTCACACTCAGAAATGCAATAAGTAACAGGTAAAGCCAAGCAGATGAATAATTTGCCATGAATAATCCACAGAATGGATAGTCTGTATTAAAAAGATTGACAACTTCCTCCCTTTCTACCCTAATGGCTTTGAAATGGAATTTGGGCTAGATGAAGTGGTAATGCTTTGTAAGTGATCAGATTTTGTAAACATTTAGGAACTTGTCTAAATTTCCTTTATGAATAAAGATGAAGCCAAGTATAAGCTTGGGTTGGTTTTCTTTCATCATCACTGTAATAAAAATATATTTGATAAGTTTTTCCAAAACACTTTTATATACTTCCTCATTTGATTTCCACAACAACTCCATGAAGTAGGTAGAATAGGTATTATCTCCTTGAGGAATCTGACTCACAGAGAAATTAAATGACTTATCTCAGGTTTTACATACCAAGTTAGTAGAAAGAGGCCCAGAATATTTGTTGTTGAACTTCTCAACTGGGTCTTAGTTAAAATTTGTGTCTTTCCTGGTGTCCATCTTATGATGAAATCAAGTGAAATAGAATCCATGATTTCTAGAGTGTTAGTAAGCCCATAGTAGGTACTTAATAATTTTTGCTAATTGATTGGTTCTAGTGCAGGTCTTTTTACATATTTAAATATTTCAAATATTTGGTATTTTTTTTCTTGCTTTTTCAATCACTCAGATTGTAGTCCTCTATGCCTTCATGGATCGTCTTTCTGAAGTGTTGTGACTGAGAAATTCACTACTTTGTCAATGACCTAGTGATGAGTATCTTCAAACTTAACTAGATTGTTTTCTGATCTTCAGAGTCCATTGCTGGAGCCACACTTGAAGCCTTTCCAGCTTTGTAGAATCTTCCAGGTTTTCTGATTCTATCACAGAGTTTCTGTAGGGTTTCTCTTTCTCCCTCTTTCTGGATTCACATACTCTCCTAACCTGTATCCACATAAGCAGACTGGGATTCCTTAGAGAGAAAACTTCTATAACTATTCTAAAGTTAGGAGACTAACTGTGTATGTTGGGTGGGGTGGGGATGAGGGCTACACTCTTAACATTGTAGCTCATGAACTCCCACCAGTATGCTATTGGTAATTACTCTTATTAATCAATACTTAAACAAATGTTAAAATTGCTATGTATATAATTTATTAACAAATAAAAATAATAAATGTTTATATTTGTGTGTGTAATAGGTACACATACTCAATATTTTGTCTATTATCAATGTTACCATCAAAGTTATCTCATTCCCTTAAAATAGCATTAATTGATACCTCTTCATTTGTCTGGGAACAATACTACTTTATTTAGTATCTCTCAGGATATTAAGCATAGTCTTTTCTCATAAATCCTTTCAATAAGATAAAAGTTTAAAACTGCTTCCTCAAAAAAGGTCTTTTCATTTCTTTCTGTGCCTTCTTCAGTTTCTCTCAAGTTAGCATTTTTTACACAAGAGAAAAGAGTAAAAAACAAAAAACAAAAACCAAAACCCACAAAATACATATTCTTTCTCTAATTTCAAAGTGCAGAAGTTCTAAACCCAAGGAGTATGAACTTGTTTCCTTAATATTTTGATAACTATTTTGATACAATTGATTTTCTTTATAATCTTATGTATTTTATTTTATACACTTAAAAACATTATTCTGAGTAGGTGACCATAGTTTTCTCCAGACTCCCAAAGGGATCCATGACATAAAAAAGGTTAAGAACTCTTGCCATTGGGAAGGGCATGCACAGTACAAATTCTTTATAGATCTTCATGGATCACAGATATACAAACCTTCTCTCTGATTCTGGAGAAGTGCTTTACATCAAGCTTTTTTCTTAACTGTAACTCCCAACTGCCAACAGCAACTATTTCTCCAACCTTCTATTTGCTCTTAGAGCTACCGTAACAACATCTGTGGTCTCTGTGATACAGATATCTAAAGCAAGGATTACATTCCTTTGGCAAAGCCTTTCAGAATCCAGGATCACCTCCAAATCACAAATGACACATGAGGTGAGGACTTTAGAAGTGGGTTTTCCCCCCCAACAAATAAGACAATATATTTTAAAGTACTTTAGGAAGCATAAAGTGGATTATTACTACTAGGATTAGTTGGATGTTATAATATAGGTGCCTTCCCAACACCACATGTGCCTTATTTAGTAGAATATTACTGAGACCATAGTGCTAATGAAGCCAAATTTCATGCATAGGATTAATTATCTTTACTTTCTTCCACAGCCACATAATATAAGAAAATTCAAAGTCCACGTCAGATAAATTGGGTTTATTCTCATTACAAAAATACTAATTATCTCTCAAGTGTTTGCTTTGGGTCACAAGGGATTCAAACAAGAGGGTATGGATGGAGTAATGCAAATCCATCATTGTCACTGGAAATACAACTCAAAGACTAAGCTTTATTGACAGTGGATCAGTAACATTATTTTTGTTTGGGAAAGATAGCATGACTATATTATAATTGGTATGTCCCTGGAAAATTGTATGTAAATCAAATTTTTGTTCATAAAATAATATTTTTAGTGACTTACATTACAATTTCAAAGATATTGTCCCTTCTTTTCTGATTCAATTCAATTCAACTTAGTGACTACATGAAATAATAAGAAATATTAGAAACAAAGTCTAAAGATTAAAAAAATAGAAGAAAATGTAAGGGATCTCATATATAAAATAACTGACCCAGAAAATAAATCAAGATCAGATAATGTAAGAATCACTGGACTACTTGAAAGCCATAACCAGAAAAAGAACCTGGATATCATATTTCAAGAAATCATGAAAGAAAACTCTTAGAACCTGAGGGCAAAATATTAAAAAATCCAGTGATCACTTCCTGAAAGAAACCCCAAAATGAAAACTCCTAGTAATATCATAGCCAAAATATAAAACTTTCAGCTCGAAGAAGAAACTATTATAAACTCCTAGAAAGAAAGAATTCATGCACAGAGGATCATGCACAGTCAGGATCACACAAGATTTAGCAGCTACCATCCTAAAGAAGTAGAGAACATGGAATATGATATTCCTAAAGACAAAAGATAAAGACCAAGAGCATACAACAAGAATAACTTGCGTAGAAAGATTCTGTATAATCCTACAGCAGAAAAAATTAACCTTCAGTGAAACAGAGGATTTCCAACCATTCCTGATGAAAAGACTAGATCTGAATAAAAACTTTGAGATATAAATGCAGAAGTCAAGAGAAACATAAAAAGGTGAGTGAGCAAGTGAACAACTGGAAGGGAGTTTATAAAGATGAACTGTTTACATTCTGATGGAGGTGGGAATGATACAAAGGTCTTTTCAGAGCCCTTATATTTTCAGGGGTCATAGAGGGAGTCAAGGTAGAGGACCTCAGAATGGCTTTGTTATGTCTTGATGATGTTGAAAGAAACAGTATATAACTAAAACCAACAGCCAGCATTATAAATAATGTGGGCACCCTGGAGTTCTTTCCAGTAAGATCAAGGGTGAAGCAAGGATGTCCATTGTCATCCCTTCTATTTTGACATAGGACTGGAAATAGTAGCTAAAGTAACAGGACAAGAAAAAAGAAATTGAAGGAGTAAACATAGACAAATAAAAGACAATGTTGTCACTTTTTGCATATGATAAGGTATACTTAGAGAACCCTAGAGATTCAACTAAAATTAGCTGAAATAATTAATAACATCAGTAAAGTTGAAGGATATAAAATAAACCCATAAAATTGTCAGTGTTTCTGTATGGTACCAACAAAATGTAGCAGGAAGAAATAGAGAAATTTCATTTCAAATAACTATAGAATGTATAAGATAGCTGGGCATCTACCTACTAAGAGATACAAAATAACTATATGAATACAACTATAAAACAATGTTTATAGAAATACAGACCTAAATAATTTGGGAAATATTAATTGCTCATGGGTAGACTGAGCCAATCTGATATAAATGTTATTACCCAAGTAATTTACTTACTCAGTACCATAACAATCCAATATCTGGAGAAAGAACAGATGGAGTCAGGACATCAGAGCATAATGTTTTTACTTTCTTTTTGGGGTTTGTGTGTAGTTTTTTCCTTTTGCAAACTGTAATTGTTTTGCAAACTGTTTCTTCTTTCACAACATGACTAATATGGAAATAGATTTTATATGATTGCATATATATAACCTGTATCAAATTGCTTACTGTTTTAGGGAGAAGAGGGAGAAAATTTGGAACTCAAAATTTTATAAAAAATGAAGATTAAAATTATTTTTACATGTAATTGGAAAAAATGCTATGTAAAAAAGAACATTCCTGTTGCTTATTTTGATTCCTTATTATTTACTTAGCATTCTATTTTAAGTAAATGTCCATTTACCATGATGTCATGTAATTAATTTTATCTAGTTTGGAGATTCAGAAGGAAATAGGGGCTTAGGAGTATTGATTTGGGTTAGATGATATACCCAAAAAGTTTCTAAGAACCTGAAGGTGACTTGGGAACACTGTATTTATGAAGGGAAAAATAATGGCTAATATTCATATAATTCCTTAAAGCTTATCAAATATTTCATATACATTATCTTATTTGATTCTTTTTTCTTCTTTTTCTCTCTTATTTGATTATTATGGCAACCCAATGAGGTTCTATAAGTTATATTTTTACCCTCATTTTATAGATAAAGAAAAGTGAGGCCCAGGGAGGACTCTTAATTTGTCTGTGATCACACAAGTAGTAAATGTCAGAAATGGAATTAAGACCTAGTTCTTCCCTGACTTGAAGTCTAGCACTTTTTTCTGAAGGGAAGATATGGAGGAGAGACTTGCCTACAGAGGGGTTACCTTTCAATTTGTTCCTCTACATTTATTGTTTGGACATTATAGCAGAAAATGTTCAGTTTCATGAGTCTCAAACCTTGTAACAAGGAATTAGAAAGATGTGACTGATCCTAAGAATAGTACCTCTGTAAAAATGGACTTTGAAATTTCTGGTTGAAAATACACAGCTGGTACATAGTGAAGGATAACTGAGAACATGTTTCATGCTATTATACGACTTAGACTCAACTTATCAGAATTGGTCTAAATTATAGAATTACTTTGGCAAAAGTTTTAAGTTTATTCCTACACTAGAGTTTGAAACTTTTCACTCTGGCACTTTTAGGAAGGCATTTAGGGAGCCTCTGGACTATGTATTTTGATTAGTTTCAAAACCAATCTAAATTTTCATTAATGCAGATCAAGTCATGAAAGTCATCAATATTACCATGTAGCTTAAGTACAGATAGTGAGCTTGGAAAGAAATTTAACCTCAGTGTTGAAAATCACTGCATATCCTGATTTTCTGGCAGTGCTACATTCGTTCCCATCTGTTAGGCTGGCAGAATGCCCGTGGAGAGTGTGCTAAGCCAATTTCAGCAGGGCATAGGTGCTAACCAAACATGGCTTTAGAAGGGCAGCTTTCATCACACAGCAAGCCTCATCTCTTCTGCTTGGCAATCCTGCTGTTTGCAAATAGTTCCAGCTTTGGGCCACATGCTTTGCTACATGGGAGCACATCTGCAGATGTTTGCAGACATGATTAAAAAATAAATAAAACAAATGTTTGGTTGTATTTCAATTTCATACGGCCTCAGTAACTATAATTTAGCTTTGGAGAAGAGCATTCTCCCTTTAGGAAAACAGACTCTTCTAATGGCCCATAGGAATGGAACCCTAGAATTCAACATTTTATAAATGTCTTTATAATTGTAGGGATTTGACTGGGTGCAATTAGTCCTTTGAAATTGTCATTACCATGATTTATTTATCTTAGTAGGATTTCCCTTGAAAATATTTTCTTGGTGTTCTTTAATGTAAAAAAATTTTCGTCTTTATCATTTTCTCTGCTTTGACATTTTAAATTATGGTGGAGTCCTATATAAAGATGGGTTTCAAGGAAAGTGTTAGCATCTCTGTTCTAGAATTTTCATATCATGAAGAAATTTTTTTTTGGACTATGTGTGATTTTACTGGTATAGATAGAGTACTGTTAGAGAGGAATTTTTTTATTTTTTATTTTTTATTTTTACTATTGCATATCAACAACTGTTTTGCAACTTACATTCTTAGATGGTTGTCTGGGGGTATATCCAGGGTCACATAACTAGTATGTATTGGGGTGGGACTTCCTGATTCCAAGGTCAGCTATACTGCTTTTCATGAATAGATGTTTATGTAATGATAGCCATGGAACTGGAGGCTAGGGCGTGCCCTACCCCTAAGGGGCACCAGCACGTTGGGTTCAGTCCTAGGGGACTTGGCCCCAAAGAAGGTAGTCAGGATCTTCTCAAACTCTGATACCTTATGCCCGCATGCCAAAGGAAAACTCTAGTACTGCTCTTTAAAAAATCTTAGGTTTGGCTCACATCTAGGATTTTCCCAAAAGGAATTTTTAGAGTTTCTTCCAAAACAGCACTTGCTGTATGTATAAAGCAGATCATGTTTAGGAAAAACTATTTCTTCCACCATGAAAGAAATATGAAAAAATGCAAAAGATTCATAAGCATACCTTGCCAAAGACTTCAAACAGTAACCCATCTTTCCTATCATATTCTCCCAGGGGGCTGATATTTAAATTGTTAATTAATAATATTAATGTTTAAGCATTAAACATTAAAACACAAAACACTTTGTGGTACTTCTGAACAGCCATTTGACCTTTACCTTGATTTTACACTGTCTGAACGACTCCATCAAGGTCCATATCTCCTAACAAGTTAGAGCATGGCTTGGGATCATCATCCTGATGGGGGTCATTTTCTCCAAGAAGAATAGTGATAACTTCAGGAAGAATCTTTGCTGTGAGTCTCTTGGACATCTCAGGGGGTCCAGATCCCTAGAGTACATAAGGTAATTGTGAAGGCTTGAAATGCCCATCTTGGGATTGCTGTTTGGTCACCTGCATTCAGGGAAAGAAAGACAAAGAAGAGGCAACCATGGCTCTGAGATGCAGTCTCAGAATTACCTAGAGAAGCATGTGCTCATGCTGTCATGTATAAGCTCCACAACTGCTGGTGTGAGGAGAATTCTCTACCTTCCCTTTACAATAAGTCCAAGAGTCTCAAGTCATGTTCAAAAGGGAGGGAGGCTAGAGTGATAATGAAAATTGTCTTTCCTTTTAAAGTGGACAGCACTTGCTTTTCAGTGGCCAATACTCTTCGGCCCCTCTGTGATGTGAAATGACCAAATATGTCTTTTTTTTTTTTTTCAAGGGATCCATCAGAAAGCTCATAGCATATGGCACTAGACAGGATCCAGCTTCATCCATACTCCTCTGATAGCCTTCCAATACACTTACAAATTGCTTATGTACGTGGAGAATATCACTTGTTTTCACAATATAAACAAATGTACAATACAGTGAGTTACTTTTAATTAGAAAAGTTAGTTTCGTTGTTTAACATTTTCTTGAGGTCTTTGAAAATTGCTCAATGAATCTAAAGGAACAAATAATAACATTTCTTCTCTGAAATAGAAGCCCCAAGGCATAACACTTTTTTTTCTACTTAAAGTGAGGCTATTTTTGACCAGTCAGTTGAGATTCATGGAAGAAGGGGGAAGATTAAACCAAGAAAAAAAAAAGAGTCAATCCCTCTTTTTTTCACCACGGGTTTGACGTGGAATTGGGTTCTATAGGGAAATGGTTTTTTAGTTCCACACCCCAAGATCTAAACTAAAGATCAATTAAGAACTGAGAAGCATCTTGTGAATTACCATATCGTAGCTAGTGGTTAAGCAAAAGTCATACATCTGAAAGTGAAATTAGAGATAATTAAGGACCAGTGACATCAGCGTCTAATGTAAATTAATATGACATCTAGGTATTACTTTCAGAATCTCCACAAGAATTTCTTATCTGTCTCCCTTTTTCTTACCTTTCTCTAAATCTGTTTTCCCTGTAAGAACCAGTATTTAAGATAGTTAAAAAAAATACTTCATTTTTAACTTTATCCTTGAATAATTCTACAAACATTAAGTATCTATTATTATTTTCCAATTTCAGTTACTAGATTTATAACATGACAGGAAACAAACTCTTTGTGTGTGAATTTGGGTATATATTATGTTTGGGGAAAAAAGGTGAATCTAAATTATTTTTTGCTATTTAAAAATGGCAAATGCAGAGAATTTTAGCAACAATATGGGTTAAAATGTCTATCATAGGCTTGTTTGAGAACCTAGACACAATTAATAACATTATTTTTCTAGAAAAATGTATTTTGAGTCCCCAATAACTGATTGATAAATTAACTTTTGACATATCCAGTTATGTTGGAAATTTCTAGTATTGGTTCATCCTAAGAGTTGGAAATAGCTTAAATGATGAGAGCACATTATATATACTTTAAGTGAATTTCCCAGAGTTAGTCATTATTCAGATCATGGGCCAGAATCCTATTCCACATAACTTTAGGGAAAGATTCCCTATGGCTTGATTTTCTTTGGAATATTTTCCAATTACATGTAAGAAAAATTTCATGACATTAATAGTGAAAAACAAAATAGGGAGTTAATACAAAAAAAAAGAAACAACCAGATAGATGAAATCCCTTGAAAAGAGGCAATGAAAACATTTTTTTTTAATAGAATCTGTCGACTTTTTTAAAAAGTCTCAATAGGTGAAAATTCTTGACTTTAGCTAGCCATGCATGCTAAAGTTGCTGAGTGGAACAGCTGATGGATCTTTTATGTCTGACTTCAAATATTGTTCAGGTGGAGGGTCAGATCTCTGTGTTTGGCGTGGATCCAGAATACTTTGCCCCATGTAGGAAAGGCAGATCAATTAGAATAGAATGAATAGTCTTAACCTGAAGAAGCACAAGGTTGAGTGAATGACGGGCCTGGGACTGGCTACGTGGAAGGTAGGAAACTTTTGCTTTATTACATTAGATCCTAAAGGAAAAAAAAGTTGTTCCACTGCAATTTTCAAATCCCTACAGCATATCTTTTGTCCTTTGCTTGGCAGAAAGCCAATCTGGAAAAACCACCTATATGACTACTCACACCTTAGCTGCCCAATTTGAAATCATGTGGAGTATTAAAATGCCAGGAGTTACCAAAGTTTCTCTATCATATTCACTTATAAAAGTTTAGATATGAGATATATTTCTTCCATATACTGTTAACAAACATGGAAATAATGTAACAAATGTGGCTCCATTGGTTTTGTTTTACACTTTCTTAAGTTTTATTGATGCCTTTTGTTTTTTACACCACAATAATTTCCCCATATATTCCCACATCTGCCTCAGAGAGAATAATCTGTTTTTTTTTTTTTGCGGGGGTGGGGAGGCAATTGGGGTTTAGTGACTTGTCCAGGGTCACACAGCTAGTAAGTGTCAAGTATTTGGTCTGAGGACAAATTTGAACTCAATTCCTCCTGACTTCAGGGCCAGTGCTCTATCCACTGCGCCACCTAGCTGCCCCTAAGAATAATCTATTGAAACAACAATAAATAAATCTGTAAGGCAAAAATGACTGACTCAGCAACTATGTTAGACAGTGTATTCAACATTTTGTTTCCATAGTCCTCCATGTCTCTATTAAAAGGAGGGAATTGTGTTTGATCGTTTGTTTCCCCTGGAACAACACTGATCATTTTTTTAACTCCATTAGTTTTATTTTAAAATTTTAATTTCAATGAACAAAAGTCTATTTTCTTTCCCTCCCACCTTTACCCCACGTGCTATGGAGAAAGAGAGGGAAAAAGAAAAACAAAATCTGAATCCATCACTTCTCTATTCAGGTGGGCAGCATACCCTCTGTTATCCTCTGTTATCATGGTTGGTTGTTTATATTGATTAGAATTCTTAAGTCTTGCAAAGTTGTTTGTCTTTACTGTTACTATTGTGTAAAATTGTTCTCTTGATTCTGCTCATTTTACTCTGCATCAGTTCATAGAATTCTCCCCAGATTTCTCTGAAATCCTTTCCATCATTCCTGCACACAGTATTATTCCATTATATTAACATACCACAATTTCTTTAGTTGTTCCCCAAATAATGGGCAACCCCTCAGTTTCCAGTGCCACTACAAATAGAGTTACTATGGATCTGCTTGTGCATATGTTGTCTTTTCTTCTTTCTTTCATCTCTTTGGAGTATAGGCTTAGTCTGTAGAGACTGTAGTCACTGGGTCAAAGGGTATGAACAGTTTAGTAATTTTAGGAGCATAGTTCTACATTGCTTTCCAGAATACTAGATTAATTCACATTTCCACCACTAGTGCATCGATTTTTTTCCCAAAGTCCCTTCAACATTTATCATTTTCCTTTTATGTCAGCTTTGTCAATCTGATGGGTATGATGTGAAGCCTCTGAGTTGCTTTAATTTTCATCTCTAAATATTCATGATTTGGAGCATTTTTTTCCCAATGAGGTTATTGATAGCTTGGATTTCTTTCTTTGAAAACTGCTTGTTCACATACATTGACCCTTTGTCATCAATTGCAGAAATCTATTGAATTAAGAACTTACAAATGTATCCCTTCATTATCTGTGTACTCCCAGAGATATGGTTATGGTTAAATACTTGTGGATTCCTTGAATAATTAAAAGGGATATATTAAATACTCTTTATAAAAAAGCTTTATGATGAGGACCATATTTTAATGTAATGAAGAAAGTTATTTTGACTTCTTCTGTTTGGTCAGGTCTCATTTTAAGCACCTTGATATTCAAACCTGTACTTTGGCAATTTCGGAAGATGAATTCAGAAGATTTGTTTTAGAACACAAAATAAATGTGGATCTGGGGGAAAACTATCTTAACATAAATTCTGAAGCATATGGAGTTTGAAGATAATGATAAGGTTAATAGGATCAACATAATGTATATGAAGTGCTTTGTAACAATGAAACATCATGTACATTTTTGCTATTCTTATTAGAAGGAATTCCTATATAAATAAGTATGGATCATATAAAAATTGGAAGTAATGTGGCAGGAAGGAAATCTGGGAGGGGTCGGGGGTCCAGTAGGGATCCTCAAATGGCAAAAATCTCCATAAATGTCTTAGTTGAGAGGCAGTATGGTAAAAGGGAAAGAATGCTGTGTTTGGAGTCAGAGCAGCTGGGTTTAAATCCCAGCTCTGTCACATAGAGGTGTGTGCCCTAGGGAGGTCACTTGCCCTCTCAGTTTTCTCCACTATACAATGAAGGGGTGGATTAGATGAATTCCAGCTTTAGGTCCTATGATCCTACGTGTCAGTTAACACTTAACAATCAATTAATTAAATAGAAGATCCTAAGGACTGTGTCTCCCCCTAGAGAGCAGAGATTGTCTCACTTTCTCTGTTTTTATCCCCTTAGCACAGGTCTTGGCACATAGTAAATGCTTAATAAATGCCATTTTATTCATCCATTCAAAAGAAAATTTTGCTAGGCCATTTGAGTGAAACAATCATTTAGAAGTCATATTAAAGTTTTCCTCTTTTTAGCTAGTGGAAGGGTATATCTCCACTAAAATCACATATCCAGATGCCTCATGGGGTGCAGTGACCCTGCCTCCTCTAAGTCTATGCTAGGAGAAAGCAAACTCTGGCAGCTCCTACTGTATTGGAAAGGGTTCAAGTATAGGCCTGGCAAGTTAAAGTTAAGTCAATGAGTATTTATTTGAGTGAGGCAATCGGGGTTAAGTAACTTGCCCGGAGTCACATAGCTACTAAGTGTTAAGTGTCTGAGTCCAGATTTGAACTCAGGTCCTCTTGACTCCAAGGCCAGAGCTCTATCTACTGCACCACCTAGCTGCCCCTAACAAGTATTAATTAAGTGGCTGCTCTATGCCAGACACTGTGCTAAGTGCTAGGGATACAAAGAAAGGCAAAAATAGTCCCTGCCCTAATTAGATTATTAGTCATAATCTAATGGGGGCTATGACATGCAAACAACTATGTACAGAAACACCTATATCTATGTCATCTCTATCTCTAGATCTACCTTTCTATATCTGTGTTTTCTTAGGGATAATCTGAGAGGGAAGGCACTAGTATTTAGGGGGACTGGTAAAAGGTCCTTGAAGAATGTAGGATTTTACCTGAGACTTGAAAGAAGCAACAGAAGCTAAGAGACAGAGAGATGAAGATGGAAAGAGTTCCAGGCATGAAGAACTGCTGGTGAAAATACATGCAGTCCCAAGAGGGAGTGTTTTGTGAGAGGAACAGCTAACAGGACAGTGAATCACAGTATGTGGAGTGGAGGAAAGTGTAGGAAGAACGTAAAGGCAGGGAGGAGCAGGACTACAAAAGGCTTTAAAAACCAAACAAGATTTCGTGTTTGATCCTGGTTGTATTAGGGAGCCCCTGGAGTTTGTTGAATAAGGGTTGACTTGGTCAGACCTGCATTTAGGGAGATTACTTTGACAGCTGGCTGGAGGATGGATTAGAGTGGGAAAGAATGGAGGAAGAGACATCAACCAGGAGGGCTGTTGCAATAGTCTAGTCGTGAGGAGATGATGGCCTGAACCAGGGAGGCAGCAGTGTCAGAGGAGAGAAGGGGATGTAGGGGAGATGTTTCAAACATGGAAATGACAGGACTTGGCCACAGATTGACTATGGGAATGAGAGTGAAGAACTGAGGCTTGTACCTAGGTTGTACTGAGAGGATGGTGGTGCTCTTTCTTGACAGTAATTGAGAGGTTAGGAAGAGGGAGGATGGGTTTTGGTGAAAGATATTGAGTTCGTTTTTGGCATGTTGATATTTAAGATATCTAGGAGACATCTTGTTTTAGATGACTAATAGGTAGCTAGAGACATGAGATTAGAGTTTGGGAGAGAGGTGAGAGGTTAGGGCTGGATTAATATACATATATACATATATATAGAGGGAGGGAGGGAAGAAGGAGAGAAAGACAGAGAGAGAGAGAAGAGAAGAGAAGGGAAGAGAAGAGAGGAGAGAAGAGAAGAGAAGAGAAGAGAGAGACAGAGAGACAGATAGAGAGAAGAGGGAGAGGGAGAAAGAGAGAGAAGAGGAGAGAAGAGAGAAGACAGAGAGAGATGGAGAGAGAGAGTCATCTGCCTAGAGATGATGGTTGAATATGTGGTTATTTAGTCAATCGGCAAGCATTTGTTAGATTCCAACTATGTGCCAGGCATTGTGCTAATTGCTGTACATAGAAAGACAAAAATGAAACAGTTGCTACCCTTTTGAAGCACTTTGAAGTACCTACATAAATATGTGCAAAATAAATATAAAGTAATTTTTGGGGGGAGAGGGTAGAGGGAAAAGCACTAGCATCAAGGGGATGAGGAAGGGTTTCATGTAGAAGGTAAACTGAGAGAGTGTGTAGAAAGAAGAGAGGAGCAGACCTAGGACAGAGTCCTGGGCTACACCCATACATAGGTGTCAAGGCTAATGGTGGATGATGATCCAGCTAGAGGGATCAAGACCGCTCAGCCGGATTGGTAGGAGCAGAACAAGGCGAGAGCAGTGTTATAAAAACCCAAGAAGGAGAGGGTGTAGGCAACAGTGTCAAAAACTGCAGAGGGGTCAGGATAAGGATTAAGAAGAGGCCATCTGACTTGGCAATTAAGAGATCAATCACTGGTAACCTTGGAAAAAGCAGTTTTGGTTGAGTGATGAGATCAGAAGACATTGTAAGGAAATGATGTGAGTGAGAGGAGGAGAGAGGAATGTAGATAATTTTTTCTGGGAGTTTAGCTGTGAAAGGGAGGCAAGGTATAGGATGATAACATGAGGGGTTGGTAGGGTCAAGTGAAGATTTTTTTTAAGGATGGGAAGACTTTGGCATGTTTGCAGGCAGCAGAGGAGCCACTATATAGGGAGAATTGAAAATGAGAGAGAGAAGGAGTAATTGCTGTTGCAGTGTGCTGGATGTAATGGGAGAGAATAGAATCAGGGGCACAAGTAGAAGTGTTCATGTTGGTGAAAAGGGTCATCTCCTCATCAGAGTCTGGAGCAAAGGAGGAGAAGATAAGGAATACTGTCAAGGACTTTCAAGAGATAGAAGAGAGGAGTGCAAGCTCTTTACACACAACTTCTTTCTTAAGAAAGTGTGACATGTGGTGCTCATATTTCTGTGATATTAACCCAGAGATGATAAACTAAATGCATTTCACTTGGTCTTTATACCTACAAACAAAGAAAAATACTACTTTTTAACTTTTTGGTGACTTATATAGACCGTGCCCCACACGTTGGCCTCTGAAGGCATATACAAAGGAAAGACTAAAAATAATTAATAATGTAAAGGACACCCACATCTGGTTGATCATCCCAGGTGAATCAAGCAAAAGCCTGATTTAACAGATGGACACTGCACTGTTTCCTGATGGTAAAATCACCAGATGTTTAGAGATTCCAGAAGTACAAAGGCATAAGGAAATGGGTGAGGTTTCTGGCATGCCACTGAATTATCTTGCATTTCACACTGGATGCTCTTGCACATGGGATAAATATGTGTAAATCATGTCATAAATTTAATTTTAATTGAAATGTTTTTTTTTTGTATTGGAGTTAAGTATGGGAAAGGTGGTTCACACATTTAAAGATAAGCTAAATATTTTCCTGGAAATATCAACAGAGAAAACAGAATCTTTTTTAAGGCTGGAAAAAATCAGAACAAGCATCTTTCCCATTAATTTTTATTTGGGCAAGTCCTTGTACTGATAAATTTTAGTACTGTCTATCCTGTCGTTATTCTGATTATTCTCTTCATGGAATTGGAAGGAAAGAAGGGAGCAAGCATTTATTAAGCACTTATCTGTGCCAGGCACTGCACTCAGTGCTTTACAAATATGATTTCATTTGAATAGACACATTATCCCTGCCTTCTCCTGCTGGTTGCCTTCAACAGGTTTCTTTCACCACGTTTATTACTTGCTGCAATCTTACCCTCAGTCCCCAACTGAAAGCTAAGCCCAAACTGACTCAGTGAGAGGGAGGGTTAAAGGTAGGATTTCTGAGTAGGTCTTAGGGTGAGATGGATGGGCAAAAGGAAGCCTTAGTTGGAAAATAGAAGTGGAGAGGATTATAATGGAGGGATCTCTGGAGGGGTAGTCACGAGGCCTGGGTTCTACTCTCTGCTATGCTACCCACTCACTGTGTGCCCATTAGATTGTGAGGTGTTCAAGGTCAGAGACTGTCTTGTTTTTCTTTGTATCCCTAGAGCTTAGCACTGTGCCTGGCGCAAAGTAGGTGCTGAATAAATGTTTATTGACTGACTAATCAACTTTGGGCAAACCCTTTAGCCTCATTGATACTTTGGTTCCCATATTTGTGAACTTAGGAGATTGGACAAGGTGATCTCTAAGGTACCTTCCCGTCTAATAATTAATCACTAGTGCTTATATCAAATGTATCTGTGGTCCTGCCTTCACCTTGGTCCTGACCAGGAAAGATCTTAGTTTTGGTGGGTGAGATTAAATATATGCAGATAAACAGACAAAAATCGATTCCCTTCATTCTAGCAACATTAATTATGTGAGTAGTAGGTCCCTATCCTATTCTTGTGATAGATGGTTCTCAAGCTGAAGACCCGCTGAGTTACCTGCTGCTGTTACCTCAGGACTACTTAAAATTAGGCTTGTGTGCCCTAGAATCTCTTCAGATTGCTTGGAATACTAAGTGCCCTGCCTTGAAGGAAAGAGAGAAAAAGAAGTGGTGGGGGGGGGGGGGAAGAGGAGAGGGAGAGAGTGAAATCACAATGTAATTGTTCAGACCTGTGATTTTATCAGCGTAGGAAACTGCCTCCTCTGATGAGGATCAGCAACTCTACTCTAGCCTATAGTATTAGAGAATTAGCAGGGACACTGAGAATCATGACACTTGCTCATGGGCGTACAGGTAGTATGTGTCAGAGACAGGACTTGCACCCAGGTCTTTTTATCTCCAAGGTATTTAATATACTATGCTATCTCTCAATGCGGTTTTTTAGTTTTGTTTGTTTTTGTGAGGCAATCAGGGTGAAGTGACTTGCCCAGCTAGTAAGTATCAAGTGTCTGAGGTCGGATTTGAACTCAGGTCCTCTTGACTCCAGGGCCGGTGCTCTATCCATTGCGCCACCTTGCTGCCCCTCAAAGCAGTTTTAAAAATAAATTATTGTTGACTTTATTTTGCTTTTATATTACTTCCTTTTCCTTTGGAGAGGCAGTCAGGGTTAAGTGACTTGCCCAGGATCACAAAACTAGTGAGTGTCATGTGTCTGAGGTCAGATTTGAACTCAGGTCCTCCTGACTCCAGGGCTGGTGTTCTATCCACTGCACCATCTAGCTGCCCTACTTTCTTTTTCTAATGTATACCTTTCCCTCCCCTCCAGAAAGCCATCCCTTATGGCAAAGAATAACAAAGACAAAAAACCAGTTCAGCAAAATTAACGAAGTCATAAAAAGATCTGACATTCTACTCAGTGTTCCCTACCTATCGTCACCCACCTCTTCAAAGGTGAGGAAATGCCCTCATGTACTTCTATGTGGTGAAATTTGATCATTATAATTTCACAGCATTCAGTACTTATTGTTTTGTTGTTCTTTTCATGTATTATTGCAGTTGTGTACAATAGATTGTTCCACTGGTTCTGCTTACTTCACTTTGCATCAATTCATATGTCTTCCCATGCTTTTCTGTATGCCTCATATTCATCACTTCTTACGTACATTTCATTACCTTGGGCAGCTAGGTGGCGCTGTGGGTTTAGTACTGGTCTTGGAGTTACTAAGACCTGAGTTCATATATTCACTAAGTTGTGTGACACTGGACAGGTCACTTAATGTCTCAGCCTCAGTTTCCTTATCTGGAGAATGGAGAAAAAGATAGCACTTGTACTCTAGGATTATTGTGAGGATCAAATAAGATAACTCCTATAAAGTGCTTTGTCAACCCTAAAGTGCTATTTAAATTCCAACTATTATAATTTTAAACAAATAGTTCTCTCCCATGTGTCTCCACCTGTGTTTCACCTGCTGCTGAATTTATGTTAGGTAATATATTATATCAATTGAAGAAAAATAGACAAGTCCCCAGTAAAAAGGCCAGGACTTTTTAATTCTTTTTTTTTTTCTTTAGGATTCTCTCTTGTTTCTTTTTTTTCCCCCAATGGCCTCCCAAACGACTCCTTTAATTTGTGCATAAACAATGATATCCAGAGTCTGCAGAGTTTTAATGCTTTCACAAAATATCTTCACTAATCTCTTCCTTCTTAAAAGTGTACAAAGCTACTTCCTATTTTAAAATACTCATCTAATCTGAATATTAACTACCTGCCAAGTTCATCACACCTCTCCTATAAACATTTCCTTCCTGAGCAGAGAGGAAGCCCAAACAGTGTGGTCCTGTGTAGTGCTTTAACTTTCTTTTTTATGATGGGTGCGGAGCATCTGATAATTCCCAGGTGTTTCAAATTTTCTCATGGTCTCCTTGTTATTTCTTCCTCCTTTCAGCTCCTTTGGCAATGAATATGACCATGAGGTCCAAAACTATAAAGGATGTGTTCATCACTTCCCTCTCATGTCTATGTCTTTATTGAACCACAAGTTCACTGTCTTTATCCATGTTAATTCCCCAAGGTAACCATACGGCATTTGTGTTGACTGCCTTAATTTTGATCTTCTCTAATCATTCCCTGCCAGATGGTAGTTAAAGTTTAATGGCCCCTATAAAAATAGTTCCCTTTCTTCTTTAATCAGTCATGTGTGTTTGCTTAGACCTGGCTGCTAGACATTCAGAACTCACAGAATGGCCACCAAGAAGATGATTTCAGCAAACACGCCTGACACTGGGCGCTGCTGGTATGTTTTCCTCAGTGGCTAGAGATGCTAGCCTCCATTATCCATTCTCCCATTATCCTTATCTTTTGCAATCTTTCTTCCTTTATTTGTTTCTTTCCTTTTTAATCTTCCTTCCACAAGATTTGATAGAAAGCCACAATTACCAAGAGGCCTCCCAAGAAGAAACAATTAAAAGTGTGGATTGATGATTAAACATTATGGCTTATTGTATATACATCATTCCTTGCCAGCTTACGTTGAAGTTGTTCAAATAATAGCACCTGGTATTTCTAGTGTTCTCTTCTTATCCTTCCATAATGTAGGTGAGCTTCAGGCTCTCTGTTCAAATAAACAAAACAGTTCACTGAAGGCAGCACAGTATACTGGGATAACAACAATATCCTTGACAAAAAAAGAACTGGAGTGATATAATGAACTTATTTTTGAGTAAATATTTTTTTCCTTGCATTTTTTAGTGCATTTCATTATCATTAGCTAGCTAATTTAGTAAAAGCAATAGTGTGACTGTCTAGTATGCTCTGGCCTCTGTTTAACAGACAAAATGATTGAGGCTAAAGTCAGGCTACAGGGCTGGTGTCAGGCCACACAGAAGTCACTGGCAGGAAGTTGGCACTTTAGGCAACCTTCATTTTATTAGGATGTGTAAAGCTGTTTAGTGGCTATTTTAAGAAAAAAAACTGAACCAAACAAAAAACCACATTAGTAAGATTATCACAACAAGCATAGCAAAGTGACTTCATCAAAAATGAAGGAAAAAGAGAATCAGTATCAATAAAAATTAGGAACCTAAGCTCTTGAATTTTGTGTATGGTAAGTGAATTTTTACTTAAATAAAATCTTCCAGCAATACTATTAAGATAGGCAGCCAAATGGATACTATACATAAAAGCCTTCCAGCGTCTATAGTATAACGATTTTTGAAGCAGTCTGGATCTGTGATTTCATTAATGTATGGAGCTGCTAGAGAGAAAACTCCTTGCACCAATGTGGATCAACAATTGTTCTGCAATTTGTAGTCTTAAAACAGGGGTTCTTAACCTTTTTTGTGTCATGGACCCCTCTGGCAAATGCATAAAATAAAATATTTGAGCTTACAAAGGAAACAACTTATACTAAAATTAATTTTTTTTTCTAAAAAAGAAATTTCATGGACTCTTAAGTTAAGAACCCTTATTTTAGAGAGGTGCTTAGGGGCACAGAGAGGCTGTGACTTGGCCCAGCATATGTCAGGACTTGAACCCAAAACATTCTGATTCAAAGGCTAGCCTTCTGTATGCTATGTATACAATGATGCTAATTTTAAATATAAAATTTAAAGCAAAACGATTCTAAAAGCCTCTACCAAAGGGATATATGGTTGGCACAAATCACCTTTAAGAATTCTAGAAAGAGTTTCTTGGCTGAAGTTCTTTGGTTGCTCTGGCAGTTTGGGCGGGGTGGAATAGCCATAATTATAGATGGCAGACTTGTAACTAGGGCAGAGTGACCAGGGCGTTGCACCCAGGGAGCTCAAATTTAGCAGGTGCTGATAATATTATCCTAGGGCATGCTTCTTTCTCTCTCTCCCCACAGCCTGGAGATGGCTACCGTCCAGACAGGCCACTCTCTGTGTGGCCCTACCCTAAGTCTCTCTAGGCCATTAGGTCTGCCTTCCAGCAGAATAGCAACCTCCCGGTATCTTAAGATGTGCCTACCCCCATTGTTAGTAACACCCCAGGTGAGCTCTCCTTCCAGTCTCCCCCTCACCCACTCCTTTCCCTAGGTGCCAAAATTCCTAGTTACAGCTCTGATGGAGTGTAGGACTGATCCTATCATAAGGATCTCTGACGCAGCACATGTTGGGGGAATTTTTCACTTCCACGGCCCTCAAATTACTCTCAGAAAATAGGGGAAAATCACTCCCTGACATTTCCTAGCTTGACTCCAGATTTTCTTGCAAGTTTGTAGTTCACAATATCGAGGAGGAAGCAAAGCTTCACAGAGAGAATAAGGAAAACAAGATAAAATTCTTGGAAACAAAGCAAATCCCCAAACCAAACAGAAGTCTTCCAATGAATAATACGTTCCCGAATGTCTGTGGAAACCTCAGTCACTTACAGTTTTTTATGTGCAAGCCCCTCTTTCAGGGCGTTCTTTGCAAAAGATGTTGGAGGTAAATCCCTGCTTAGCTAGTTCATGCCTGCCTAGCTCTGCAGGGAGGCCTTCTGGGGGTGGGGTTTTCTCTGCAGTTCTTCAATGCTTCCAGCAGGTGTCTCCAGGTGTCTCTTTGTCCTAACTTGCCTTCAGTTTTCTATGGCTCCCAGCAAAGGGACGCCAGGTGTGGCTGGCTTTCCAAATCTGGTGGCTGGTCAAGACCTCAAATAATTACAGAGGTAACAGCATTCTCTTACACCGGGCACCGTCCTCTCTGGCAGGAGGCACATTTCTCCTTGCAGTCTATCACAGAAAGCCATTGATCCTCAATCTAGACCTGGAAGAGATTTAGACACTCACTAAAACCAAGTCGCTCAATTTGTAAATGAGGGAACTGAGACTCAGAGAAGTCTCTGCAGCTGGAGTGATTGACTATAGGAAGTCCGTTTCTGCCAGGATTGTTGCTCTTCCTTCTACTTCCCTTTGACTTAGTCCTCGGAGTCTGCCATCATCATGAAATCTATCCCACCACCAGCCAAACAGTGTAAGCGTGAGCTCAAAACCTCTTTGAGCTTGGGCTTATACATATGTATACACATTTATAATACACCCATACAACCACACATGTGTGTATGTATACATGCATGCACATGTACAAGCATACATTGGTCTATGCAACATACATGCACACACATATGTATATATATACACACATGTACACACACATACATTGGCAAGCATCTGTGCCCTTTTGGCTGTTTATTCACATCCATGGGAGGATGCAAGCTGTTTGGTAGTTACTAGGGGAAAAAATTCTCAGAATCATAGAGCTGTAAGAGACATTTGAGGTCATCTTGTCCTCTTTTTACAGAAGAGGAAACTGAGCCAGGAGGGGTTATGTGATTTGCCCAGAGACACATAAGTTGTAACTGGAAGAACTGAGATCTGAGCTCAGGTCTTCTGGTTTTAAATCCAGCGCATTTTTTAACTATATCATGCTGCTTTATGTGATAATGAACAGGAGTGATCTAGGCTTCAGAGACTAAAATTAAAAGACATAGGGAGTGTTCTCCATGAGGTAGGGTGAGGTCTCTGATGGAGAGACTCAAGCCCAACACCAGTACGCTGAAGGAAATAACATTTTCTCCTTACTTTGCAATAAGCAGGGAGGGAGCAGAAAAGAGTGATTTTTGATTTTTTGTTTTTAGTACTTTTTATTGGTACTGTGGCTAAGGGTAAGTACTTCCCTTAAAGCAGTATTTTTTTTTTTTAATCGTATGGCTTTTGAGCTGGAAGAGCTCTGCTGAGCCAGTTCTCCTCTTGAAGACAAGGGAACCAAGGGCATTAGCTGAGGCATGAAGCTGGAAGAGAGCTGCTCCCAGCTGTGTGCCCTGGGGACGTGCCCTCTGATACTGAACAGACATCTAGAAGGGAAGCCCCTAGTGGAGCCACCTCTGCCAAAGACAACACGTCTAGCAGATCAGCAGCTGGTGGACCAATGACCAGCCAACTGGAGGAGGCTGTTCAAGAACACATGTTCTTGAGAACCAGGAGAGCCCCATCCAGCAAAGGCCTGCTGGGAGCACAATGGTAGGAGCAGCATGACAACCTCAATGACTGCAGTGTGAGAGGCATAGGTTGCCTTTTCAGGTATTCAGTGAGTACCTACTATGTGATTCCCCTCCAAAGCTACACCCTGGCCACATGCTCCCTACGAGTGTGCCTCTCCAACAGTGGGTCCACTCTTCCCATTGAAGACACATTTATTTGTTGGAGAGTAAGTCTCAGGTTTGTAGGAGAAAGGTTTTATTGCTCCTTTCTTCTTATGCCATTTCACTGAATGCTTTTGGCTTTGAACTAAATGTGTCCTCTGGCTGACTATTAAAGTTAAATACCTCACTGCCAGGCTCATGAACTATGGTTTTGAATAGATGTGAACTCACTGAGTATCTTGAACCTGAGGTAGAAATTCTTTGGGGAAGACCCTCCCTTTGAATTTGGGGTGGTGGTGGGGCTACACCCATCACTGATCCCACCCAACTCTCTGAGAATACTTGATTCACTCTCTTGCCTCCCCCTCTCAAATCATCTCTGCTTTAGACAGCAGAATCTGTGGAAGACAGGTGAAGTATTTGATGGTAATAGTAGGATAGGTTTGGTCACAGAGTCAAAATGAGGAAAGTTTTTGAGGATCGAAGTGCTCCTACCAAAACTGGGTGGTGAAAGAAGAAGGCCTGGACTGTGTGCTGCATCTGGGGAAGGAGATATGACTCCCTTTTAGTGGAGAAAACGCTGCTGCAGTGCTACAGACGTGCATCAGGGGCAGAGTTAGTGCCAGAGCTTCTCCCCATCTCGTCCCTCCCCCCACCCCAAGATGGTGTGCATTCTGAATACCCCTTCTCCTAATCTGCCCTCTCTTCTATCACCCCCCCCCCGCCTTCTCTTATCCCCATCCCCTTCTATTTTCCTATAGGGCTGGATAGATTTCTATACCCCATTGCTTGTATATCTTATTTCCCAGTTGCATGTGAAAACAATTTTTAACATTTGAATTTAAAACTTTGGGTTCCAAATTTTCTCCGTTCCTCCCTCCCTACCCACCCTCATTGAGAAGGCAAGCAACTTGATACATGTTATACATGTGTTATCATGCAAAACACTTCCATAGTAGTCATGTTGTGAAAAACTAACTATATTTCGCTTCATCCCATCCTGCTCTCTGTTTATTCTATTCTCCCTTTTGATCCTGTCCCTCTTCAGAAGTGTTTGCTTCTGATTACCCCCTCCCCCAATCTGCTCTCCCCTTTATCATCCCCCCACTTCCCTCCCTGTCTTATCCCTTTCCTCCCTGTTTTCCTGTAGGGTAAGATAGATTTCCATACCCAATTCAGTGTGTGTAATATTCCCTCCTTAAGCCAAATCCAATGAGAATAAGATTCATTCATTCCTTTTCACCTTCCCCCACTTCCCCTCCATTGTAAAAGTCTTTTCTTGTCTGTTTTATGTGAGATAATTTACCCCATTCTACCTCTCCCTTTCTCCTTCTCCCAGTATAATCCTCTCTCACCCCTTAATTTTATTCTCCAGATATTACCCCTTCATCTTCAACTCACCCTGCACCCTCCATCTATCTATCTATATCTATCTATCTATCTATCCATATAACTTTTTTCCCCTCCAACTACCGTAATACTGACAAAGGTCTCATGTTGCTCCCATTTAAAGAGCTCATTCACTTTTGTGTATTTTCTGGTTTGTTCTAATTTTTACAACAATTTGTACAACTTCTCCAGATTCTATTTGCTGCTTGCTTGAATAAATGACGGTTGCTATTTGCTATTTGTGATGATCTTTTCTGTTAACCAGTGTTCATAGGGAATGGGTCAACCCAGCAGGCCTAAGTTTGGGGTTTAAAAGCAACCATGGAAATACTTTTGTTTTTAAGCCCTTAAATTGTACTCCTAGGTCAGCGACATTTGAGGAGGATAGATATAATTCTAGTCTGAGAATCCTCTTAGAGGTAGGGGAAGGAAGGAAGGAGCAAGTGGCCAGCTGGGACCCATCTCTTGCTCCTCTCAGGGCAGAAATCACAGTCTGCCTTGGAGAGGAATGGACCAGATTCCAGAGATATCAATCTATGCATCTTACGAACCATGTCGGTACTTAAGTAACTCACATAGGCATGTATGTCTTGTGTGGGAAACTATGTATTTAACACAAAGAAAAGGGAAAATTGTATCTCACTTTAGCTGCTTAGAATCCTTCATTCCTATATCCATTAATCCAAAAACTCTTTTGCCTGATAAAGCACTGTATGCATTTTTATTCTCCTTACTCTCTGTCCCTAACTTCTGTGGTCCTATCTCTACCCTAATCCCTGGAAAGTGCCACTTCCTCCATGGCTCCTCCCTTTGAAAAGGAAGCTACATCCAATGTCTTGAAGAATTCTTGATTTTACTGAAATAGATTAAAGTTGGGGGAAATGTGTACGTAGCATCCCAGGTTGGAAATTTGAGTTAATTTTTCCCTTCAAAATATTGTTATAAGAGGTGGATAAATTTTATAGTACTATTAGTACTCTATTTCAGCTACCTTATGGATTAAGTGGTATTTTGTAGGCTGACCTAAGGATCTATCTGTTACATTGTTTCCATGGGGAATATGCTCCAATTTAGGTTCCAAATATCTAACATGCAAGTGAATTTTTGTAGTTTAACCCACTGGTAAATTAGGAACTGCTTCTACTGATGCTGAAGGACAGGATTAAGATCTTATTAGCTAAGCATATTTTATTGATTATGGTTGGTTTTTCTAGGGGAGGAGTAACTCAGTTTAACTGAGTTTAATATGTGCAATAATGAGCTATATTATAACAATCTCTGTCCAAAATTGAACTGGCAATTTTATTTGCAAAAAAGGGACAAAAACTGATGGAAAGAATGTAGAGAGAGAACGCTAAATGCCAGGTTTAGAAAGTCAGAGCTGAAATTTCTCTGATTGAAACTCTTTTTTTGTTCGTGGAGTTGTGAAATGATCCAACCATTTGGGAGAGCAATTTGGAACTATGCCCAAAAGGCTATAAAAATGTGCATACCCTTTGACCCAGCAGTAGCACTTCTAGGGCTGTATCCCAAAGAGATCATACAAATGGGAAAAGGACTCACATGTACAAAAATATTTATAGCAGCTCTTTTTGTGGTGGCAAAGAACTGGAAATTGAGAAGATACCCATTAATTGGGGAATGGCTGAATAAGTTGTGTTATATGAATGTAATGGAATACTATTGTGCTATAAGAAATGATGAATAGGCAGACTTCAGAAAAACCCGGAAAGACTTATATGGTCTGATGCTGAGTGAAGTAAGCAGAACCAGGAGAATGTTGTACACAGTAACAGCCATGTTGTGCAATGACTAATATTGATAGACTTAACCCTTCTCAGGAATACAAAGATCTAAGACATGTCCAAAGTCCTCATGATGAAAAATGCTATCCATGTCCAAAGAAAGAACTATGGAGTTTGAATGTAGATCGAAGCATACTATTTGCTATTTTTTTCTTCTGTTGTGTTTTGTTTCCTCTTTCTGGTGGTTCCTTCTATTGATTCTAATTCTTACTTGCAACATCACTAATGTGAAAATATGTTTAATAGGAAAAAAAGGACCTTGAAACAGCTATTGGAATCAGGCAGACTTGAGTTCAAATTTTACCTTGGACATTTACTAGCTGTGTGACCCTAGAGAAGTCATTTAATCTCTCTTAGCTTCATCTGTAAAATGGAAATAAGATTAGGTTTATGTGAGGATCAAATGAGACAACATATGTGATGAACTTTGCAAACCTCAAAGCACTACCTAAACATTATTATTATTTTTCTTTTAAAATATATATTTCATTTTTTCTTAATGATAACTACTATTATTATTACCTATAATTTTATTGGCACATGAATACTATCTTTTAATGCAGATGTCAGGTGTCTATAATTTATAGTTGTAGACCAG
Organism: Vombatus ursinus; assembly: GCF_900497805.2. Lineage (NCBI taxonomy): Eukaryota > Metazoa > Chordata > Mammalia > Diprotodontia > Vombatidae > Vombatus > Vombatus ursinus. The sequence goes on along the minus strand of NW_020954557.1, from coordinate 41,064,838 downwards.
ATCAGCATCCCTTGCTCAATGAGTTGTGATTCTCTATCACTTTCTCAATCAAATATAAAGTTCTCTCTTTGGCATCATGGCCTCCATAACTACACCCCTTCTTATCTTTCTAGTCTTCTTCTTCTCCTCTTCCTCCTCCTCCTCCTCCTCCTCTTCCTCCTTCTCCTCTTGTTCTTTTATATACCCTTCATCTACTCTGGATTTATTTGGCATGTACTTAGTTTTTTTATATAGTGTCTCCCCTGTTAGAATGTGACTCCTTTAAGAAAAATATTGGGGGTTTTATTTATTTTTTGCCTTTCTTTTTATCCCCAGCCTTTATCACAGGACTTTACACATAGTAAGCCTTAATAAATACTTGTTGATGTCCTGATTAGAAAGTTGCCCAAGCTTTAGAGAAGTTGGTGTACTATCTTCACTTACTTACTATTAGAGGCAGATCTAAATTTTGTTTATTAACAAAACGCTTATTGTTGATTAACAAATTGTTTATTAAATTGCTCAAGTTGCTTGAGATCTGCCCAGATGACCTCCAGTCACCTGCAATATGATTTACCCAAACCTGGAGATTAGATTTTTTTTCTTTATTCTGTCCAGTTGCTTTGTCTGCTACAAAAACGTAGCCCTGATAACTTGTGAGCAGGTATTTTCTTCCAGTTTGTATGGGGGAAACCACTTTGCTCTTTTAAAAAAGTATTTTATTTTTCCCAATTACATGTAAAAACAAATTTTGACATTCAATTTTTAAAAATTTTAAGTTCCAAATTATCTCCCTTCCTTCCTCCCTTCACCCCTCCTTGGGAAAGTAAGCAATTTGATAGGGATTATACATGTTCAATCATGTAAAATGTATTTCTATATTAGTCATGTTTTGAAAGAAAATGCAGATAAAAAACTCATGAAAAAATAGTTAAAAAATTGTATGCTTTGTTCTTCATTCATACTCCATCAATTCTTTCTTTGGAGGTGGATGGCATTTTTCATTATAAGTCCTTTGGGATTGTCTTGGATCACTGTATTTCTGGGAATAGCTAAGTCATTCACAGCTGATCATCATACAGTATTGCTATTACTGTTTACAATGTTCTCCTGGTTCTGCTCACTTCTCTTTGCATCAGTTCACATAAGTCTTTCTTTCCTGGTTTTTCTGAAAGCATCCTGCTTATCATTTCTTATAGCAGAGTAATATTCCATCACAATCATATACCACAACTTATTCAGTCATTCTCCAGTTGATGGGCATTCCCTCAATTTCCAATTTTTTGCTATCACAAAAAGGGCTGCTATAACTATTTTAATACAAATAGGATCTAGAGAAACCACTTTGAAAAACATTTTTAGGAAAGATTTTTATTATGAAAAATAAACATTTATTATGAGCCTTTGTCTTCATTATAAGTGCTAGTATTTGAAAATATTAACTAAGTCTGGGTACCTAAAATTAAGTTATGTACAATACAAACCCATTATCATTTAGTGATAAGCACTGACTTTAATAAAAACAGAAAAGAATTAGCAAATAATTAGAACTGACAAATTGTCCAAAGGATACAAACTAATTAATGACTTTGCAAGTTTTTTCCCTGCACCAGAATCTTGCTCAAATTTGTAAGCTCTAGAAAGCTAGAACCTGCTCTTCACAGAATGAATACTTTAAAAATGCCTTTTGAATTTGTTCATATATAGCATACACTCATACATTGTGCATACCTCAAGCCAACTCAAATAAAATTCGACTTCTCAAAGTATGGTATATACTTCACCTGACAGCCAATGTATCTGTATCTGGATTGTTTATATTTTGAATTTTTTAGGTTTTTGTTGATTTTAATGCGCAATAGCGGACTTCTGCTTGCTTTATAAAACTAGCTGCTATTACAAAATAACAAAGAAAACAACATGTGACAAGATATCCCTTTAGTTGAGATAATTTCTTTTTATTTTTTCAAGATGGAACCTCTTAAAACACAGCTGATAATTTAATAATCAGATTTTAGAGTTATGAAAGAACCTTAGAGAATATCCAGTCCAACCCTCTCATTTAAAAAGTATTTTTTTCAATGAACAAAAATCTTTTTTCTTTCCTTCCTACTTTCCCTCACTTTTGTTAAAAAACAGCTTTGTAACAAACATGCATAGTCAAGCAAAACTAATTCCCACATCGGTCATTTGCAAAAATACATATCTTACTCTGTACCTTGACTTTACCCCCACCTCTGTCAGGAGGTGGGTAGCATGCTTCATTATCAGTCCTCTAGAATAGTGGTCGCACATTATGCTGCTAAGAGTTCTTGTTTTTGAAGATTTTTTGCCTTTACAAAGTTGTTACTGTATAAAAAGTTTTCCATAACTGACCCTTTTGTTATTTTTTACATCACAATAATATTCCATCACATTCATAGCCATAATTTGTTCAGCTATTCTCCAATTGAAGGGTACTTCATTGGTTTCTTGTTCTTTGCCATCACAAAAAAGAGATTTTCTGTTTCTCTATCTACATCTCTCTCTCTCTCTCGATATATAATACATACATGTGTATACTCACATAAATGTATATATATGCATACATATATATATGTATACACATATGTATTATATGGGCAGCTAGGTGACACAGTGGATAGAGTGCTAGCCCTGAAGTCAGGAAGACTCATCTTCTTGAGTTCAAATGTGTCCTCAGACACTTACTAGCTGTGTAACTCTAGGCAAGTCATTTAACCCTATATGCCTCAGTTCCCTCATCTGTAAAATGAGCTGGAGAAGAAAATGGCAAACCACTCTAGTATCTTTGCTAAGAAAACCCCAAACGAGGTCACAAAGGGTCAGATATGATAACAAAAACAAACCAAAAAAACAACAAAAATTTATTATATACATATATGTATATGTATCTATATATATTTGTACATATAGATCTTTTCCCTCTTTCTTTGCTCTCTTTGGGTTATAGGCATAGTAGTGGTATTGTTAAGTCAAACAGTATGCTCAGTTTAGCAACTTTTGGGGCAGAGTTCCAAATTGCTTCCCAAAGCAGGTGGACTAATTTATAGCTCCACCAACAATGCATGAATGTGCCTTTCCCTCCCCCCACATCCTCTTCAACATTTGTCCATTTTCCGTTTTTGTCAGCTTTGCTAATCTGATGGGTATGAAATGGAATTTCAGAGTTGCCTTAATCTGCATTTCTCTAATCATTAGCGATTTGGAACATCTTTTTATATAGCTATTGGTAACTTGAATTTCTACCTGAAGAAACTATGTATTCAAATATGCTTTGACCATTTGTCAGTTGTAACCTCATTTTACAGATGAAGCAACTGGGGTACCAGAAATGTAAAGCAATATGCCTAAATCTTCATAGCTAGTAAAGAAGCTAGGATTTAAGTCTAGGTCCTTTGACTCCACATACAGTGCTCTTGAGGGGAATACTTCAATGACAGAGGGAGACTCCTATTTTATACCATCACAATGAGGTTCATTTATCATCAAACAAAACTTAATTGCCCTGGCACTTGTTTTCTGGTCTGTACCCTTTGAAACCAAAGATAATGTGACAGGGGGAAGAAAATGTGAGATGAAAGAACAGGGTAGACAACTTCTGCTGACTTCAGCACAGCCTAATAGACCTAAGAGATTAGAACCATGAGTCCTACTTGTGATTCTGTGGCAGACTTGAAATATGACTTTGAACAAATTCTTTAACCTTTTATTAAAAAACAAACAGCATCGCGGCGAACACCAATAGAAAATTTCCAAAGGAAGATGGCAGTAAGGTTTGCATCCCTATGTTATGTGTATTAATTAATTTATTGCTACATAGCATAGCTGGACATTATTATTATTACCAGCATATGTCATGCGATTAAAACCTCAACCTTTTGAAAAGTTAGGGGACCATGTTTCAGATGTCTTGTGTTTGCTTTCTCTTAGCCCAGTCTCTGCCACAAGGGCCCGAAGGTTGTGCCAAGAGCGCTTTCTGCAACGAACGTTTACACGCTTGATGTAATACATGGCAGTTGCTAAGGCAGAAAGCCAAAGGTAATGAGCACTGTGAGAATTATGTACGAATCTTCTTTGCATTACTTTCTGACTGTAATTGAACTATCCCCTACTGATCCTTCAGGTGCTAGGAGCATGATTTTCTCCAGGCTTTCAGGGAACATCCCCCAAGAACCAGACACTTTCTTGGTGTTATAATCCTTATATCAAGTAAAGGCAAATAGGTGGCTCATGAGTATTTTTAATAAGTTTCAACAGAAAAGAAAATCCCTAGTCAAGTGATTTTTCAGGTTAGTGAAACTGATCTCCATACCTGCATACTGTCAAAGTAAAACAGACCTATTATGTACGTTACCATGTGTAGCAGAGAAATGGATGTGATATTTTTATACCTTAAAAATTATAGAAATTATTCTTAGTACCTTTCTTATCTTTTCTTTTCACAAGAAGAAGGGAAGGGTGTCATACATTCAGTGCCATTTTGAAGAAAAAGGAAAATGGCAACATTTTAGCCCAAGAGAGGCAACATGATGTGGATAGAGAGAGGGCAGCTTCTTTCTGTTCTAGGAGTCAGTAATACTCAGAGTTAATTGAAATCCTGTCTTTGACATGCATTGACTCTGTGTCTATGGACAAGGGCCAGGTAGGTGGTGCAATGGTTAGAGTGCTGGGCCTGTCGTCAGGAAGACCCATCTTCCTGGGTTCAAATCTGACCTCAAACACTAGCTGTGTGACCCTGGGCAAGTCACTTAACCTTGTTTGCGTCAGCTCCTCATCTGTAAAATGAGCAGGAGAATAATGGCAAGCCATTCCAGTATCTTTGCCAAGATAACCTCAAACAGGATCACAGAGTTGAACATGACTGAACAACAACCATGGGCAGGTCATTTAGCTTCTCAGTGATCTCAGGCAACTTTCTATGATTATAAATTGCAAATTCGTTGTTATTCCTCAGAATAATCTACTTTGATGGAGAAGCTATTTACTCTGGGGGATTTGCATTGGAGGTACATTAGTACAAAGAGTTTCCATACTAGGAGTTCCTTACATGCGTGGAATCACAAGACTGAGGGAAGATTATCCCTAGCAACATTACTCTTAAAAATAGGCAATTATTCACATTAGTAGCTGAAGAAGATATTTTCCCTAGTGGAGCAAGTACAAGACAGTGTATAGTTCACAAATTCACCTTCAGCATATTTGTTAACCTACTGAACTTCATCTGGCCAGCAGAAAGGATCAGTGTATACATCTCTTTCTCCGTCTCTACTTGTCTCAGTCATCACAAAATTACTCAGTCATCTCTGTGACACAAACTGGTGGTGTCTATTCCAATTATCATTTGACTGTTATCCATAGTTCTGTGAAGCTATCCCTTTAATATTTGTAATCTTGGCACAGAAGCCAAGGACAGGAGACTGAAATACCTCCTCATCCCTGAGACAGGTTTCTGGAGTGGTGCTGAAGGATGTGAGTGAGATAGTGAGAGGAGGTCATCATGGCCACTCTTTGGACTATGCCTGCATTTTGGACTCAGACATTTAACTAGTTAGTCCAACTAGTTGTCTGCCATCCCCTGCCCCCAACCAAATAACACTCACATTGTCTTTCTCTTTTTAAGCAGAAATCTTATTAGTATTTACATTTGGGTATAGGGTTCCTTGAGCAATATTACATATTTTGAATTTCTCTCTTTTTCTCACTTCTTCTCCTTACTTTTCCTTTAAAAAGCTATTTTCAGTCAGGCCTGGTGGCATGTTCCTGTAATCCCCTGCTGCTGGGAAAGATGAGGATCAGTGGGTCACTTGAGCTTAAGAGTTCTGAGCTAAGGAAGTGCTAAAGCCCGTTGGGTGTCTGTGCTGTTTGGCACCAATATGGTGAGTCCTCAAGTTGTTCAGAGCCACTGGCCAAGGTCAGAAATGGAGCAGGTCAAAGTGTCCGTGTTGATCAATAGTGAGACCAGGTTCATGAGTGGCCGCTGCGCTTCAGCCTGGGTGAGAGAGGGAGCCCTTGTCTCGGTTGAAAAACAAAACAAAACTATTCTAGCCTTGAATACCTTCTCTTCTTGGGCCAAAGCAAAATACAGAGTCCCCTTTCTTCCTTCTCCATAATGGTCAAGAGTTCATTTCTCAGCCTCTTCTCTTTGTCCCAATCACTCCTGTTACAAGTGTGATTGATTAAAAAGAAAAACCTAAAATGTAATGGATTTGACAAATTGAGACGTTTCCCCCACTTAAAACATGTTCTTGCTCAGCTGTTTCCTCTAGTTACGTATGATTTTCAGAAGATTGGCATAATAAATAGAGCACTGGGCCTGGAGCCAGGAAAACCTGAGTACAAATTTGGTCTCAGATGTTTACTAGCTGTGAGACCCTGGGCAAGTCATTTCACCTCTGTCTGCCTCACCTTTCTCATCCATAAAAAATGAAGATAATAATAGCACTTACCTTCCAGGTTTTCTGAGAAGAGCAAATGAGATAATAAGTGTAAAGTGTTTAGCTTAGTGCCTGGGACATAGTAAATGCTAGCTATTATTAATTATTATGCAGAAGCATTATACAGATTCTCAGATATATTCATTCAGTATAAATGTCTGCTTTCAGAGTCAATTCCCCAAATCATCATGCTCTTTTTATAGAAAGAGCTTTAATTTTCACTATACATGAGGGGGAAAAGCAGGAAATCTTTTATTATCAGTTTTAGATCTGATGAAAGAAAAGTTAAGCTATCTGCTTCTGCATTGATAGGTGGATTGACAGAATGATTTAATCTGCCTTTTTGCCTTAGTTATGATTCCTCACAATGAGGAAATTTAAGAGGACAACTGCTTTCTGATTAAGTGGCCCTTTGTTTCAGTCTGTTACACCTGAATCTCTGCTTCATGCTCCAAGGGGCAGCTGCCTGAGTGCAGAGAAGAGAAAACCTTTCCTTTGACCCACTCCTGAATTCTCCCTAGAAAGTGCTATCAGGGCATCTTTCCTATGTGGCTTTAAAAGTGGATCAGGAAAGTGGCCACAGGGGAAGTGTAACAGTGGTATGTGTGACCAGGAGCATACCCAGTTACATGGGCTGTCAACTCTGCCTTCTTCCCATCCATGCTTGTGCTTCCATCTGGGGCTACATGGCTAGATTTGCACTCAGGCATGGAAGAAGGCGACACATCCTTCCACCCTGCTGCGTAAACCTTCTGAGGGCGTCCTTCTTTCTGTCTGTGACAGCCTATTCTGGTATGAATAATTGAATAAATATTTCTTAGTCAAATTATCAGTAATGCTCTTATGAAAACATTTAGTGAATAGTAAAAAAATCAAAATCAAAATATTTTATTGCCTTAGCACTTTAAGTATTGGCACAAAAGGGTGAATAGATCATAGATTTAGAAATGGAAGGGACCTCAGGTCATCTAATCTACCCCCCTCATTCTACATAAAACAAGTATCTCAGGGGTCCCCAGTTGTTTGGTTCATATGGACCCAGTCCAATTCTGGTGGTAGCCCTAAGTATCAATATCTCTTTTGGTTCATTATCCCTCTATCCAGAATATACGGTAACAAATGTCCAAATATATCTTGAGTATAGGCTTTCATAAATGTGGTTAGCAGCTAGGTGGCACAGTGGATAGAGTTCCAGATCTGCAGTCAGGAAGACTCACCTTCCTGAGTTCAAATCCGGCCTCAGACACTTACTAGCTGTGTGACTGTGGGCAAGTCACTTAACCCTGTTTGCCTTAGTTCTTCATCTGTAAAATGAGGTGGAGAAGGAAATGGCAAACCACTCCAGTATCTCTGCTAAGAAAACCCTACATGGGGTCACGGAGAGTCAGACATAATTGAAAAATGACTGAACAACAACAAAAGAGTCACTAGCTCCTATACGAACATTCAAGGCAAAAACTATGTATCAGGTAGAGTGTAGTTTTTATTTCACCTCACAGAAAATGCAAGAGATTAAGAGAACTCATAGGAGGCCATAAACAAGTACAGAAAACACACAAGGAACCTAGAATAGCTTATCAACAATTGATGTAATTCTCTCTCTCTCTCTCTCTCTCTCTCTCTCTCTCTCTCTCTCTCTCTCTCTCTCTGGGAAGTTCCAATTCCTACTCTCTCCCTCTCAGGGTCCTAGAATCTCAACATGTAACTGTAGTTTGGATTATACTTGGAAGAGATATGCCTGCAGGGCAACACCATGACATTTTATTGACTACTCAGCTTTCCCATAAGGTATAACAGGCTTATGGTACACCCTGTGCTTTGGACTCCTCTAAAAGGCAAATGCTTTTCAGCTACTAGACAAGCAACCCCTACTTTCTGTGAGATTTAAACTGTCCCCAAAAGTCAAAGAGTGAGGTGTGGGAGGAACCAAGTACATACAAGTCTTCTGTTCCCCTGTGTCATGGTTTTGGTCCTTTAGGGATTCTCTACCTAGGACTCCAAGAAGCTGTAGCATGTGCAGTGGCCATGCCCCACTGTCTCAGCAGATGGACTAAACCAGGTTGAGGGTAACCAACAGGCCTCAAGTCTGTTGGTGAGTTAGGGGGTGTCTATACTGAGCATGCGAAGGTTTCCCTGGCAGAATAGGTGGATGAGAAAAATTTGTTCCAACGGCCATGAAGGTGGCTGAAGCGGGTGCTGTGGTCAGACATCAAAGACGCCAAGGTCATCCAAAGCATCCCAGGCCATCACCAGTCATCCTGGCTTTTGCCCTGCCACTGGACTTTGATGACTGTGGAAGAGAGAGTGAAGCCAATAACTTTGTACAACTCTGCTTCACTTAAATCTAATTCACTCGAGAGTCAAGACATCACCCATGATGTCACTGGTCCTCTCCAAAAATGAAGGACAAAAAACAACGACAACAACCACAACCACAACCACAACCACATCAGCTGTGAGAGGTCACATGGATATTCTTCTCTGAGAGTCATGATGGTCAGGAACTCCCCTTCTCTCTCTAACAGTCCAGGTCTTAGAATACTAACATGAACTAGGAAATTCTACGGCTAAGAGGCTCTGGCGTCATACTATCGTACTATTTAGGAGATTTCCCCTCCTCTACGTAGGAGGCAAGGGTTCAAGAATGACATTATTCTTGAACTCCCCTATCAGGCTTCACGAATGAGTTAAGGCGAGTATCAGCTGTGCGGCAACTACATGCATCTTCAGGAACTCTCGGTACTTCACTGCTTCTTTTTCCTGTACTGGCTAAGTCCACTCTCAGGAGTCCTCACTTTAGGTTACGTAGCTCCTGTGTGTTTCTGCTCCAAGGCAACCGTTATCAACAGTTCTTGAGGGAGGGACTGTTCACACACCCACGTCCACGATTAGCTCTACTGCTCTCACAGAAATTAAAAAACAAGGTAAGTAGCAATCGCCCACCCCTAAAGCTGAGAAGGTCTGTTGGCTCACTTCTATGGGTCAGCCAAAGGGATGCCTACTCCTATAAAACTCTGTCCTCTTAAGAGTCCCAGCCAATCAAATCATCTTAGAAGTAGACCCAGTCATTGAAACGATGAGAAGTTGTGATTTATCCTCTTAATAAGGTACAAGTTGGTGCCTCTTTAATTTATAGGAGTAGAAATAGGGATTAAGATTCCAAACAAAGTTTCACTAGGTAAAGTCATTAAATTGATGAATTTCCTCATCAATATCCTTAGATATAGACGAGGAAAGTCACACTCAGAGATATTAAATCATTTGCCCAAGAGCATACAGTCAATAAATATTAATGTTTAAGTCAGACAATATTTGTAAAGCACTTGGTACAGCTCCTGGCACACCGTAGGCATTTAATAAATGCTTAATTCCTTTCCTTCTCTTCCCTATCAGAGTAAAGATTCAAACCCGAATTCTCTGACTCCAAATCCAGGTCTCCTCCATCAGACTGTGCTATATCAAAACAATATATATTGCCTCTTGATGTCAAGACTGTATTCATCTATCATGACTTTCATAATTTTACCTATCTCTGGAGATGAGAAGCAATTTAATTTGCTTTACATCTGTATCCTATTTTAGAATGGAATCTTCCTGAAAAAAATTATGGGGTTATCAGACAAAAGGAATCAGACAAAAAATAGTAAGAAAATGGTAGAACCAATGGTAGAACTCCAAATCCTGTTTCATATATACCTTCTGGCAAAATATGGTAGATTTAAGTTTTTAAAAAATGCCACTTTTTCCCCAACCCCAACAGAACTCTTCCTATAACACTTAAGTAAACATCAAGACTTTGACTTTAAAAACATATTTCTCATCAGCTATAGGTCACCACCTCTTTGCCTTTAGTTGAGAGCTATAATTCAACATCTAGTCCTCTGAAGTCTAAGTTGAATTGTATTATTTTTTCCTTGAATTTTCATAAATGTTATTATTATAACTGTGCTCATACACAGAGACTACTCCAAATCTGCCTTTTCCTAGTATATTACATGAAGCAAAGTAGACTCTACCCTTAAATACACCTCTAAATGCATTGACATTTTCCTTTTTTTTTTTGGTGAGGCAGTCAGGGTTAAGTGACTTGCCCAGGGTCACACTGCTAGTACGTGTCAAGTGTCTGAGGCTGGATTTGAACTCAGGTCCTCCTGATTCCAAGGCTGGAGCTCTATCCACTGCACCACCTAACTGCCCCTGCATTTACATTTTCCAAAGGAATTCTTACATCCCCAATAAAAATTCTCCTGGAAATCATTTTAGGTCTTCTTGAGTACACAAAATGCAAGATTTAATGTCACAATCAGCTTAAGGGATATGAAGAATTTTAACTTGCTAAGTAGAAGGCAAGGTGCTGTAAATTCTAAGTTTCACTTTGTTAAATGATTCATTGTGTAAACTTGTGTTTCTCAGTGGTCCTAGTCTATGTCGGCTTATTATTATGATCTTTTTTGGAGAGATCTGGAAGAACTCTTGGCACATATTACACCTTGGAAATGAAAATAATACATTTTATCTCAATATCATGGTTGAACTTACAGTTGAGAATCACTCTAATAAATTCAACAGACATTATTATGCACTGACTACTATAGGGGTATGTAAGAAAAATGTAATGCATGGTTCCAGCCCTCGAGTTCAAAATCTAGTTGGAGAGATAAGACATTGATATATGAACAGTTAACCCACAAGACTTCCATAGGAAGATAAAACACAATTTTAAAGAAGATATAGCTTGAAAAACAGCGCAAGGTCAAGCATAAAGATAAATACTATGAGTTCACAGGAACAGGCTACAGTGGCCAGGGAAGGATACGGAGGAAGTGGAACTTGAATTGGAGCTTGAAGAATAGGTCCTAATCAATCTGAATTTTTAACATTTCAATATAATGGTTCTGTGATTTCATCAGTATGAAAATTGATGCACTCCAGTAATAGCAACCCACCTATGCTTGTCCTTTCTATATAAGATTCTTGCCTGTATTCCCATAAATCTTCTGTGGGCATCATGACATGGGACTCATCAGTAAGGATCCTTCCTCTAGATCTCTTGATGTTGTGAGAACACCAGAGGGGCATATAGATTATCCTTTACCTTTGCTATGTGACCTGTCCATCTTTTGTTCTGGGCATACAATTCTATGATAACATCCTTTATATGACTTCTCCTCCATAATTCCTTATTTCTGATGTATTGCAGCCTGCTTACGCACACTGCCAGCCTTTCCATTGTCTTTGAGTGTTTCTTCAGTTCTCCAGAGACTATGATATTCCATGACTTGTAGCAACACAACATTATTGGAAGAATATTTGAGAAAAAGTGGTCTTTTGTTTTAGGGAGAAATTTGGGGTCATTGGTAGAACTTTACAATTTCCCGAAGGCAATCCAACCTGCTGTCTTCCTCCTGTTCAATTCTGGATGCCGTTCAACCTCCACTTGCAGTGTCTGTCCAAGTTAAATGCACTGATGGATAAGCTTTGTTTTTAGTATTAGGGTATTTACATGTAGGCATGGCCTACATAGCCCAGGATAGGAAGATAGAAACATAAGGTTAAAATGGACTTGGAGAGAAGATCAAATACATTGCCAAGCCTATTTTGGATTAAATCTCAGTCTCTTTGCCAAAGTTTATATTAATAAGAAAACAAAAAAAAGATCAAAAGAAATGAAGAATGTTAATGGAAAATACCCCATATGAGAAAACACACTTTGCCTCTTTCTTTGGCTTATGAGTGACAACAGCAAAGTGACTTTTAAATGTTTCCCTTCTTTCATATTACTGTTATCTAAAGTAAAATTCACACATATCTTCCCCGTCCCTTCTACACACCAAGTTCCTAGATTCAAAACAGCAAGACTCAGGTTAAAGACAGAAAGGGAATTTTGAGATCGTCTCACTTTGGTCCCATATTTTAGAGATGAGGAGACATGGGCATCCTAGGACCCGTATGGTTAGAATGGATCCTTAAAGATCATCTAGTCTAGTTCCCTCGTTTTACAGCTGGGGAGTCTGGGGGACCTTGCTATCCATAGGGAATCCCCTTTCAACCTAGGCTATGCCCTGGATTTCTACATGAAAAATGATGAATACATTTCCTTGCTGTGTGCCTCCCCTGACATTTATTATCAGCAGGTCACTGAACAGGTTTATTTCTATTGTTACATCTTCCGAGGAATCCTGAATGATCTTGATTTATATTTGGAGACAGCTTCCTATAAAAGGGCCAATAAAGTGGCATTTTGTTCTATGGAATCAACACGCGATAATCAACAAGCAATGAACAAAATTGCATTTTATATTCTCTATGTCTTTAAGTTAATTGTGAGATAGTAAATGCGGTGCACTGTAGAATATCACTTCTGAAAGCCTGCTTGTCTCCTATTAATACCTTCACCAAGCATGTCCTTGATTTGTATATAAATATCACAAAGATTGAGTATAGTTGGAAGAACAGTTATATAGGTTGTTAGTTATTAATGTTTTCTTGGTTACCTTTCTTCGGTTTTAACAAGGTCTGAGATTTTTTTCATGTCTTTGGTAAGTACTCTCTTTCAGATACATCGTATATTGCGTCCTCCATGTCCTTACAATTATATTACTTCCAGCATGCATTTCCTCCATAGGTACTTGGTCAAAGTCGTCCATTTTCTTTGTCTTTGTTCTCATTAATGACATTTCTATCTCCTCTATAAGCTCCTAAGGGACTTGTGTTCAAGTGTGGTGGTTCTACTATCATTGATGTAGAAAAAAGTTTGTTAAAATGGATTTTTTTCTTTTTTCTATTATAATATGTTATATTATCATAGATTTTTCTTTTCTCTGTACTCCTTCCATTTTTATCCTTTAACACCTTTGGAATAACTTTGCTTAGATGAATATTTTGCTCTTTCTTTAAAGTAGTTTTATCATTTAAACTAGTTTCTTTAAACTAGTTTTATCGTCCACTGTTTCTTTATACTTTGTGAGGTATTGCTACTTATCATCTTTCTTCAAAAGATTTTATGGATGAATTTATAATTCTAGCCTGGTGCTGCATTTGGCAACCATCTCTGTCCATCTGTCAAGTAAGTCAGATGTTGGCTAAGTAAGGTGCTTTCTAGGCCCTTTTGGGCTTCTTGTAGTAATTAATTTACATTGGTTTAACTTCTGAATGAAATTGTTATAGTCAGTGTTGATATAATTTCTGTTGTCCATTTCTCATTTCATAATTTTTAATAACTTATTTAAGTAATTCAGAATTAAATGTTTTTAATCATATGTCATCTTTTTCTAATTCTTCTTATTGTTTATTATACATTCTAATCTTGTCTCTGATGAATTGATGGTATGATTGCTCAAACAGTTTACTCAAAGATAACTTCTAAATCCATAATAAATATTTTATTTTTTGATAAAATTTGGTCAATTTCATTTTTTGTGATGTTATTTGGTGCTTGCTGTATCTTTTTTTTTAAATTTTTTTAATTTTTTAAATTTTTAGGCAATTGAGGTTAAGTGACTTGCCCAGGGTCACACAGCTAGTAAGTGTCAAGTGTTTGGTCTGAGGCCACATTTGAACTCAAGTCCTCCTGACTTCAGGTGCTGTATCCACTGTGCCACGTAGCTACCCCCATGCTTGCTGTATCTAATGTCTACCAGTCTTCCCCCTTTTTTGGGAAGAAAGTGGTCATGAGATGGAGGCATGAGATTTCCATATTATCTACAAGTCTTTGACCTCTGTAATTTCTTCTCCCAATTGTCACCTTTTCCCACTTTTGCATCAAAATCACCAAGTGTCATAGTATATATTGACTTAATTTGGAGGGTCTGTTCAAGCTCCTCATGTCATTTCTCTACCCCTTCATCCTCAGCAACCGATGTTGACATATAAGCTACAGTTATTTTTGTGGTGGTCTTTTTTCAGATTCATATAATTAGCACAGCAATATGTAATGAACAAATGTCCCATGGGCAAGGCATGGATTATCTGATAAAAACAGACAAAGAAACAAAAAATAGTATGCATCAGCTTAGCAAAGCTTTTTTTTTTCTTTTTAAAAAAAATTTATTTTTTTATTAATTTTTTTTGATTTATCAATAACCACTTCCATATGCTTTTGAGTTTAAAATTTTTCTCCTCCTTCCTCCCCACCACCCTCCCCAAGACGGCACACAATCTGATATAGGCTATACATTTACATTCATATTAAACATATTTTCACATTAGTGATGTTGTAAGTAGAAATTAAAATCAATAGGAGGAACCATCAGAAAGAGGAAACAAAACTCAACAAAAGAGAAAAAAAAATAACAATTTGGCTTCCATAGTTCTTTCTTTGGGTGTGGATACCATTTTCCATCACAAGGCCTCTGGAGATGCCTTAGATCCTTGTGTTGCCAGGAAGGGTTAAGTTTATCAGGATTAGTCATCGCACAATGTAGCTGTTATTGTGTACAACGTTCTCTTGGTTCTGCTCACTTCATTCTGCATCAGACCATACAAGTCTTCCCAGGTTTTTCTGAAGTCAGCCTGTTCATCATTTCTTATAGCACAATAGCATTCCATCACATTCATATACCGCAACTTGCTCAGCCATTCCCCAGCTGATGGCCATCCTCTCAATTTCCAATTCTTTGCCACCACAAAAAGAGCTGCTGTGAATATTTTTGTGCATGTAGGTCCTTTTCCCATTTGTGTGATCTCTTTGGGATACAGCCCTAGAAGTAGCAAAGCTTTTTAGAGTACCTTTCATCCCTTCCTAATTCTAATCATTTGGGCTCTAGAGTTCATGTTCTTCTGTAAGGTTACCTGTGAAAAGCTTTGATCTCTAAAACAGAAAGAGGCCCCCGACTTTTCCATTCAGGCCTTATTGAGGACTTGTAATACCAGCGTACAGTTGGGTTAGATCTGGTTTTACCCCATATGCATGTTTACAAACTGTCATCTACTTATGTGTTTATGTTTCTGATATGTGATTTGCATATTGCAGTAATACTTTTTATATACAGTGGTTGCCTTTCTTCCAGGTGGCTGAAAGCACTCACGTCTTATTTATCTGTGAATTGCCTCTAGGATAATGCACAAATTCCTTGGCTTGGCATTTAAAGCCCTCCATGACAGGCTTTTCAGGATTTGTTCCCATATTACTCAGCTTCCCACACTCTGTGTTCCAGCTAGGCTGGTCTACTTGCTGATCCCCAAACTTGGCATGTTAGCACTCCCTTCCATGCCTTTCTTTGCACAGGCTGGCTGTCCCCCATCCCTGGACTGTGTTCCCTTTTCTCTCCCACCTCTTAGAATTCTTATCTCCCTTCAAGCAGAGTCCACGTTTCACTGCCTATACGAGGCCCTTTCTGCTACTCCTAGTTAGTACTTTCTCTTTCCTTAAATTATTGTGTATTTATTTAGTTCTTTTCATGTTGTATCCCTCTGGTAGAATGTAAACTCCTTCACAGCAGGGGCCATTTTTCATTTTGTCTTTGAATGTCCAGTGCCTTGAACATAGTAGGCACTTAAAAAGTACTTTAGAGATTGGATTGTTATAAATATTCATAATGTACATAGTAGATAGATTTTTATGTTTCCTATATTTTGGTACTGGGGGTGCTTTGTTATAAAATGCATTATGTTATTATCTATTTAATGTGAGTTTTGCCTCTACAATGAGACTATAAGTTTCTCGAGTTCAGGGACTATATCTTATATATCCACCATAATGACTCAGTGCTAGTATATATTGGGTAAATGCTATTTTTTTCTTTTTTTGGGGGGGCAATCAGGGTTAAATGGCTTGCCAATGGTCACACAGCTAGTAAGCATCTGAGGCTAGATTTGAACTCAAGTTTTCCTGACTCCAGGATGGGTGCTCTTTCCACTGCGCCATCTAGCTGTCTGCTATTGGATAACTGCTAAATCTACATCTTGAATAGACTTCAAGGAAAACCTCGTTTAATCCATCAGTTTTTCAGTGAGAAAATTGAAGTGCAAACAAATAATTTGTCTGAGGCCACAAAGCTGGATAGTAATAAAGCTAGACCTTGAACCCAGGTCTTTTAGATTCCTAGCTCAGGATTCTTTCCTATGCATCACTGTCTTCCTTCTTGGATAAATTCATTTGGCGAACATGGATACAACATCATCAAAGAAACATATGTTTGGTCAATTTAGTCAATTAACCATCAATTCAGTGGGAAAATGTAATTTAACCCTGTTATTTGACAGATATTCCTATCAGATTCAGTCAAAATAGTCAGTTTTGAAGTCCTATATGAATATATTCTAGGCTATGTTGTAGTGGCTAGGGTGGGACAGTGGATAGAGGTCTGGGCCTAGAGTCAGGAAGACCTGAGTTAAAATCTAGCTTCAAACACTTACTAAATGCGTGATCTTGGATAAATCACTAAACCTCTATTTGCCTCAATTTCCCCAATTGTAAAATGAGGATTATAATAACAGCACTTAAGTCTCAGGGTTGTTGTGAAGATCAAATGAGATGATATTTCTAAAATAATACTTTAGAAGAGTTTCTGGCACGTAGTAGGCTCTATATAAATGCTTATTCCCTTTCTTTACATACCAGAGGCAGTGTTCATTTCACTCCTTCGTGGCAATGAGACCCTTCCCATTCAAAATCCATAATCCCATGATCCTCCAGTTAGTCATTTTACTTTAAAATTAAAAAATTTTGCTTATTTTAAACATTTTTCAAAAAAATTTTGAGTCTCAAATTCTCTCTCTCTTACTTGCTCCTCCCTCCCTCACTGAGAAGGCAAGCAACATGATATCAAATAAATATGGAATGCTTCACGAATTTGCATGTCATCCTTATGCAGGGGCCGTGCTAATCTTCTCAGTATTGTTCCACTGTTAGTATACGTGCTGCCAAAGTGGGCATGCCATCTAGTTACTTTAATATCTCCTTGCTCAGAACTATTATCCTTGCCGGTCACTTTGGCATTTAATCATATAATGTCATATGTTATCAGTGTTAGTATTTTCCATCCTCTTAACAAGGTTGTAAACTCCCAGAAGTTGTGGCCCATGCTTTATACTTCTCCCTTATGCTTCAGAGTCAGTCAGTCAGTCAGTCAGTCAATAAACATTTATTAAGAGCCTACTATGTGATAGTCACTGTGCAAAACTCCAGGGATACAGAGGAAGTCAAAAGACAGTCTCTGCTCACAATCTAAGGGAGGGAGTCTATATACAAACAACTGTCTACAGAAAAACTATAGACAGGATAAATTGGCTAGAGGGAAGTCATTAGAACATGGAGAGATCGGAGCAGGCTTCCTAGAGCACCTGACGCAGAACTGGGCACATGGTAATGACACAATTAATACCTGTTGTGTTACATTTGAGACCTCAGTATTACAAAAGGGCAATACTTTCAGTGGTGTGAGTATCCCTTCCAATTGTGGAGAGTTCAGACCTCTCTGTACCTTATTAGTTGGTCTTAATGAGTTGCTATTGATACCCAAGGTCACTGAGTGGCCAAGCTTTCTGCTGCTGAGCTTCCTCAAGCTAGCAAAGACTGACGCTCGATGACAACCCTAGATGTCTGGACCCTTGAAGTTAGGGAGGCCCGAGTTCGAACCCTCTTCATTGTGGCAGAATCTGCCAGGTCCAGAAGGAAAATGGGCTGAATTATCTTTGGGAAATTGACTATCACCCCAAAACTGCTTCTGGCAACAAAGATGAATCTTTTTTTCTTTGCTTTCAGGTGAGGCAATTGGGGTTTGCTCAGGGTCACAAAGCTAGTAAGTGTCAAGTGTCTGAGTTCGGATTTGAACTCAGGTCTTCCTCACTCCAAGGCTAGAGTTCTATCCACTGCTCCACCTAGCTGCCCCAAATCTTTTTCTCTTTAAGCACCACCATGCTTTTGGGGATGCTGCCTGGATTCCAGTTGAGGAGCACCCAAAGTGCGAAGGCTAGACTAGGGTCATGGCAACCATGAGCTGGCTGTGAGAAACAGTATAAAGGGGAGAGGTCATCAGAAAAATATGACATTGGAGGGAAAAAAGAAAAGAAGATGATTCTGTCGTAAAGGAAGAGAGAGGGATAAATGATGAATGGTCTACATGATTCATTGGTAACTAATATTAATAGCTAAAAGTTATATAGTACAGTCCAAGCACTGTGCTGAACATCACAAAGATTACTCATTTATCCTCACAACAACCTTGAAAGGTAGGTGCTATTACTATCCCCATTTTGCAGATGAGGAAACTGAGGCAAATGGAGGGTTACCCAGATAATAAGTGTCTGAGGCCAAATTTGAACTCAGGCCTTCCTGACTCCAGACCCGGCACTCTACCCACCTTGCCACGGAGGTGCCAGGAAATCTAGAGGAATCCTCAGCACATTGGGTGCACCCTGTGGTGAACGTATAGACAAACACAGACAAGAGTGGCACAGAATGGATAGACATGGACAGGTTCTCATCTGTGCCTCATGAGAGTGAGTCCTCAAATGGATGAGCCCGGATCTATCAGAGGAACTGACAAAGCTTGATTTTCACTAGCAAAACCTTGGAAAACCCAAGATGATTTTTCAGATTTTATCTTAGGACTTCAGTGGATGCGTTCTTCCCACATATAGTTAAGTGAGGAAAAGTGACAGACAGCATAGGAAAGCATTGAGTTGTCCAGAAGGAAGGTAGGTGCTATGCAAATTCTAAGTATTATTGAGCTTTTCTCGAAGGAGGAAATTTTTCCTGGTGCTTCCAGATCTGCTCAGGGCAGGGTTGTGCTTTACAGTGTAAATCACTGTACTCTTTTGTGACTTAATAAGTTTCTCAGACTTTATGGTGTAGTGAGACAGATTTCCATAAACTCTACAAGAAAATCACTATAACTGCTTTATCTTCACGCTTGTATAGCTCAACTGACTTGTCTCACCTAAAACTTGGCTCAGTCTCATCACCAGGCTTGTAAGTAGCAATTCTTTGTTGTGATCATCATCACAAATACCTTACATTTATGCAGTGTTTTGTATATTAACACCTCACTTATCTGGCTTCAACAGGGAATGTGTTGTAGGTGAGTAAAGTGAGGCCCATCCCCTTTCAACTCTAAAACTTTAAAGAAAATTATTTTCCTTTGTTTTGGATGGAAATCTTCCTTGAATGAAAATTCCTCCTCTGATGGTTCGTTGTGTCATAGTGGCATTCGTAGACTCTCAGAGGCGGTACTAGGGGAGCGCAAAGTCTGACAGGGTTGATAAAGCTGGAAAGCCTTTGAGCATTGCCCTGTCAACAGATCATCTGCTGTATGAGGACTGGCCAACCTGTGGATGGAGAGACTCATCAGCACTAGAAGGAGATGAAAGTTTCTGGCCACGATGACCTGGGAAGGAGACGAAAAACTCAAAATGAATTTTCTTCCTCAGTATTCCCTTTCCACTTCTAAAATGGCTATGGAAGAGGGATGAAAAAATAGGCAGAGGGGGTTGAGATGCAAATTTAAATAGAGACTATTAGACTATAATTTAAGGTTTTCTACAAAAGGATCATAGTGGACGTCAGCCATAATACTACCGGGGGATTCATGATGCCCTCAGTATCAAGGAATACTGAGACCTTCCAGGTTATTTTCCTCTACCCTAAATATCCTCAGACTTGTAGACTTTTATTTTTCAGTCCTTGTGTCTGGTTTTAATAGTTTTCCTGTCCATTTCTTTGCTATTAGACTGACAGCCATCACTTATTGTTGTTAGCAAGCCTAACTCTAGCTTAGGTATGGGGACCTGTGACCTTGAGGGCACATGTGGCCCTCTAGGTCCTGAAGTGCGGACCTTTGACTGAATCCAAACTTCACAGAACAAATCCCCTTAATAAAAGGATTTGTTCTGTAAAACTTGGACTCAACCAAAAGGCCACACCTGAGGACCTAGAAGGCCACATGTGGCCTCGAGGCACAGGCTTCTCACCCCTGGTCTATAATCTCTATTCACTTGGTGCTTCTAATGTGCTATGAATTGGGAAACTGTTTTGGGCCTCTTAGAAGTGTGTGTGTGTGTATGTGTGTGTAAACAAGGTGTGTAAGATCTGAGTGAAGTTAAAATGTATGAATTTTAATTGATGGACTCGTTGCCATCTCTTATGGCTTTCTCCAAGGCCTTTTTTTTTGCTTAAATGTGGGTTGTTAGATAAGTAAGGTGTTATTGAACTTTTAAAAGCATTTTACATCTCTTTTGATCATTTATTAAGAAGAAACAATTCTGAAAAAAATTTTTTGATGAAATATTTAATACTTAGAACAAGGAAATATTCAAGTAGCCTTGATTTTATTGCCATTAACTCCTTTAAATGAAAATTTGTAGGGAGGTAAAAAGCATTTAGTTATTTTGATCTCTAGTTTTTTAACTGGTAAAATGTAACTGAATTTGTGGTTTTTTCATGAAGGGTCCTGTATTGGCCAAAATTTTGCTATGATTATTATGCAATATTAGGAATAACTGATAATCATATGCAGAAAAACCTGGTTGCAATGTATTATGTGCAATAAAATTAATTTATGTGTATGTACATACAATTGTTTCCTATTTCTGGAATTTTTTTCATCTTAAAATGCAAGAATTACTTCTTCCTTAATAGAATAAATAGGCATGTTTAAAAGTTTCATTAGAATTTTAAAATAAAGATGAGTCTTTAGAATTGATTTCTTGTACTGAAAATATTTTATAATGAAAGATTGTCAGTTGAGATAGGGTAAAATCTAAGGTATCTTTATAGTCCTACACAGGGCTAGCATTCTCACTGTCATGTCACTGTACTTCACTGTAACCTTGATAGATCACCCCTATAAATATCTCTTGGGGGTGAAAAGTAATTTTATCTGGAGATCTGTATATTACCTCCTCATGAACATCCTATCAATTGTGCCAGAATGCTTTCATCATATGCACTGAAGTGAGACTATCAAACCTATTTCACTTAGGTTTGTTAGTTAGACTGGAATCTTTAGTCTTAACTCTGTCATTAAACTTTGCTAAGAGGTTGTTCACTTATGCATGGAAAAAAAGCAGTCCTCGTGATTTGGTTGCAAAGACCTGTCTGCTTCAATAGCTCAAGGGAACTGGAGATATTCATTCATTCTTGCCTTTAGATTGACCCAGTAGAATTCAGGAGGTGAGGAGAAAGCAGGAACTCTTACCACTGACTCACCATTTCCTGTGCTCCAAGTTACATGTACATGGTCCACTTTGTAATTACCCACATCACAGAAAATATAAAGAAGGCCAGAGCTGTTATTGAGGTGGGGCAACTAGGGCTTTGCCCTAGGGTGCTGAAATTTATAAGGGTATTGACTATTCTGTCAAATCTTTAGCAGTGTAGAAATGACTGGATTTAACACCTAGCAAAAATAATTAGTTATAATAGGATGCTGCTAGAGCGTGTATTTTACCTTTCAGTTGTTGAACCCAGCCTGGTCTACCCTATTCTTCTTAGCAATGGCCTCTCAGTATCCTGGAGTCACCATTGCTGTCTCTTCTCTCAAATGAATCGAGTGTTGTTTGTTTTCCTTACCCAGACACATTTTTGTGCTGCAGAAGCAAAATTGTAATTTACGGTTCTGAAGAAGGCTGTGCTTGCTTGTTCATCCTTTCGTCTTGAAGAGGACCAATAACATCGACATCTTGACTTGCACCTGAATTGGATTTGAGTGAAGCACAGCTGTGGAAAGCCTCAGTCAGTCTGCCTCTCTCCTCCAGTCATCGAAATCCAGTGGCAAGACATAAGTCAAGACAACAGACGATGACCTGGAATACAGTGGTTGACCTTGGCCTTGCTAAGCTTAGGTGTTTCCCAGGCCTCTAGATTTAAAGTGTCAAAAGGGAACAGTGCCTAAATTTCAATACCTGTGAGCACGTGTTCCTCTTAGAACTGACCAGAAAACAAACAGGTTTGATTCAGTTTTGTAATTTCATATACTTACACATTGAGAGGTGTCTTGTTTCTGCTTTTTTTTTTTTCTTGGGGGGGTTTTTGTCTGTGAATTCATCACCTCTCAGTTGAAATTTAAGGACAGTTTTGCTTTTGCCTAAAACTCCTGAAAGATTTGGGCTTAACAGATTA
Source organism: Vombatus ursinus (assembly GCF_900497805.2). Taxonomy (NCBI): domain Eukaryota; kingdom Metazoa; phylum Chordata; class Mammalia; order Diprotodontia; family Vombatidae; genus Vombatus; species Vombatus ursinus. The sequence goes on along the minus strand of NW_020954557.1, from coordinate 41,042,344 downwards.
AGTAGAAGGCTTAACATCCTTCTATGAGGTCACCACTGATATGGACAGTTACATAAAGGGCAAGCCAACAATTGGAAAAGAACATGGGACAAAATAAATTACTTCTAATTTTCCCCTGATGTCTTTGTGAAAAGGAACGCAGGATGACAGAGTGAATAGTGTCGAGATTGGAGTCAGGAAGACTTGGGTTTGAATCCTGCTTCTGGCTTACTAGCTATGTGACCCTGGCTAAGTAACTTAACATCTATGCACCTCAGGCAACCCCTCAGGACTTTTGTATTAAGATATCAGTGGCTTACGGTTTGCTTCCATGGAAGGAATTCCCTGAGCAGAATAAGTCACAGATCTTTTGGGCATTCTCTCCTTTGGCAAACATTTCTCCAGTAGAAACAGGTAGTCTTGTGAAGAGACCTTAGAAATGGAAGCCAGGAGACCTTGGACCTTGGTTATAGTCCTTGCTTTGCTCGATTGTTTCCTTCTCTGTAAGATGGGAAGAAAGATACATCTACTGTGCATAACTCCTAGGGTTGCTGTATCAAATGAAATTATTAAAGTGAAAATTTTCATTATGCAGATATAAGGCGTCTTGTGTGACATCAGATTTAGTGGTTTTTCTTTTCTTTTCTGGAGTTAAGGTGGAGGGCCTGGAAAATGTCCCTAGATGGTGTGTGTGTGTGTGTGTGTGTGTGTGTGTGTGTGTGTGTGTGTGTG